>NW_020950172.1:3103273-3144638 GCF_900497805.2 Vombatus ursinus | reverse complement strand
ACACACACACACACACACATACAGACAGACAGACTAGTAGTGTGGGGGTGAGAAATGTTCCCATAGAAACCCCACATGACATTCCCAGAGATGAAGCAGGCTTTTGAGAGGCAAACCTCTCAGTGGGACATGTGATATGTGGGTGAGTTAATAGTTTTGAAAGTTGATGCCTTGCCCAGCACCCAATATGAGTGAGGGGGATGGGCAGATGTTGATTCACTGCTGTATCTCACTCAACATTTCCACATTTTATTTTTTAGGGGTAGTGGAGAAATTCTCATCATGGAATATGGCCTCGGGAGCCCTCAGTCTGGGGCTGGGCAGAGAACAAAACATCTTGAGGTTTGGGGAAGAGGGCTGGCTGGGCTGGGCTGGGATTTAGGGAGGCCATTTTGGCTGAGGCTCTTGTCCCAGACTCCTGCTGCACAGAGACATGGCTTAATGATGGAGAAGAGACTGGGAAAGACTCAACAGATGCTCAGCTCACTAAGCTGTGGGAGGGGGCCTTGCAATTCGACAATGTCAGAAGGCATGTTTCCAAACTCCCTGAGAATCTGTAGCTGGGATTCCAAAAGGGCAGGCAGTCAACAGCAGATGTCCTGATGGGCCCTGGAAGAAAGGAAAGGCCACCTCTGCCTGAGGAGGCATTCCAAGCCCAGACAAAGCTCCACCCCAAAGGAAAGTGAAAATGACATGATTGCATCAGATTGTTGTAAGTGGACCATTCCAACACACCATAACAGATCAGATTCCCTCAAAAATGCAACCCTCCCCATTCAACCCCTCACACACACACATGATTTCTTATTGCACATCTCTCATCTCTTAGAGTGGCTTTGTCAACTAGGCCAGGACCTGGCTGCTTCTATTCTACTGAGAAAATTTGATCATGGGTCCCAAAGTGGACCATGAGGCTGAGCATCACCTTAGTTCAAAGCAGAGAGGCTCAGCCCTTCAAGGACTCCATTTGGAATGTCAGCTCCTTGAGGGCAAGGATCTTTTTTTCTCCTTTGTTTGTATCCCGAGGACTTAGCACATATTAAACGATTGATAAATGTTTGTTGACTGACTGACTAAGCAATCCCAGCCATCTTATGGCATGAATTCAAGGCACTTCACTTCTCTCCATACCTTTCCCTGAAGATAACCACATGGGTCCCCCAGACATCTGACTTCAGGCCAGCTCAGAAGCCCCCAGCAATGTGTTTACTACTAATCAGCCAGAGGACACACTTAGTTCAAGTCCCCCTCCCCCAAATGAAATAAGCTAGTAATAAAAAAGTAGCAATAAAACATTTTTCCATAAGCCTGTGGCATGCCCTCCCACATCATATTTACACCATCATTAGGAAGCATGCAGACACCTAGGGAGCATATGCAGAAAGGCACCAGTATAGGGGGAAATATCCCATCTGAGCAAACCCATGCAGGGTCTGATTACACCTTTGATGGTGCGAGACCACCAGCGTTTTCTAGTGACATTCATTGTACTACTTCCATTCCTCACCACCTTCCTCTGGAACCACTGTTTCCACCATTCTCATGGATGCTACTGGTTAACGCTCTGCTCAGCTCACGGTCTTTTTCTAAAAGAGCAGCCTTAACCTCAAATCACTCTGGCTCTCACTAATTGGCCAACAAAAGGTTTCAGGCTAAGCCCCAATTGGTCATTCTTTGGACCAGAATGGCTTAAAATGAATGTAAGTAGCAATTGTTTCTGTTTTGGCTGGAAACCCTGAGGGTCTACCTCCCAGATCTTTTTATTTTTTTTTTAAAGAAGCTATTCTCTGCCTCATTTCTCATTAAGTCTTAATCATTGAACCCAAATTGCCTCAGTCAAACTGAGACCTGTTAAAGACCTTAGCTTGAGAAGGCCAAAGACTTGATCTATATCTGGCTACTGGATCCAGATGGCTCTGGAGGAGAAAGTGAGGCTGGTGACCTCTCTTTTAGCTTAAAGCCCAGAGGCTTAAACTCAGCACTTTAAGCATATACAATCACTATCAGACTAGGGGAAAACAGATGAACCAGGTTCAGCTGCTCATTCCTGGAACCTTGGCTGTGCTCGGATTTTTTTCTCCAGAAGGAGATTTGCTGCCAAGTATCAAACTGCTTTGGAACACAGAATAGCTTGTCAGTTAAGTTACTAGCCATAGATATTTAATCTGGCATTGAAACTTACTTCTTTTTGCTCACAGTAAGCAATGCCTTATCAAAATTTTCTATCTAACTTGTGGTTAGAAAGTCTTTGTAACTCATGCTTAATTTCTGGTTTCAAACTGGCTTTTCCCAGTCATTTCAGGTACTAATCTTTCAACAAACTGCCAAGGTCTGCCTTAGTGGGAACCAAACTTTACCTCCTCCATTCAGTCTTCTCAACCCCATTTTTTTGTTCCAATGCAAATGAAAAGGAGAAGGAAAGATAAAGAACGTGATTCCGGGCCAGTCAGTCAAATAGTAGTTAAGTAAGGACCTACTATATGCGAGGTTCTGTGCTAAGTGCTATGTATACAAAGAAAGGCAAACATAAAGTCCTTACTCTCGAGGAGCACATAGTCTAACTTGCCAAAAAAAAAAGGATATACAGCCAAGGTACGTAGAGGATAATTGTAGGTAGTTTTAGAGGGAAGGCACTAAGAGAAAGGAGGAATGGGAAAGTCTTCTTGTGGAAGGTGGGATTTTATATGAGACTTCAAGAAAGCCAGGGAAGTTAAGAGGATGAAATGAGGAGAAAGAGAATTCCAGGCATTTGGGAACAAGCAATGAAAATTCTCAGACTTGAGATATGGAATGCTATTTGTGAGGAACAATAAAGAGGCCAGTGTCTCTGAATCGTAACACCTGTCTGAAAGCTGAAACCTTACCCACTACCCAATGGGGGTGGGGGGGATGGACAGATGCTGAATCACTGCCATCCCTCACCTAACATTTCCATCCATATCATTAAGAGGGATCAACCGCCATCTTAATTCTTTGTTCTAGGTCTTTGAATTTATTTCACACACGTAGCTGACAGGTCTGTGAGACTTTGAGCTATACTTCATTTAAATAGAGTCCTGATATCCAAAGACAATATTCCAAATATCATATAGCCAGGGAAGCACATGATATCACTAGAACCTTCATATTCTTGACACTATGCTTCTGTTAATGCACCCAATGACCGAACCAGTTTTTAAAAGTACATTATCATTCTCTTGAATAATGCCAAATTTGCAGTCCACTTAAATTGCCACCATCCTTTTTTGCAATAATCAACTATATAGCTGCCCCTCTCCGATATTATACTTGTGAAGTTGATTTATTGGACACAAGTATAAGAATTTATGTGTGTCCCTGATAAATTTCATCTAATTAAATTTGGCCCAAATTCTAGACTACATTGATACAATTAACCCAATAATTGCCTACTTTTTTTTATTCATTTCTGCCATGTGGACTCGTGACAATGGTGAATGTGGTCTATTTCTGACATGAATGAGCTATGTCCCATTCAGGAAAGGGTAGAGTTGAGTAAAACCTCTCCAAAGTTGGCATTTTGGTGGATTAGGGGTGGGGTGGGCCTGGCTTTGAATACAGGGGTTTAAAATATTCAGAGATAAACAGCTCATAGCCAGGTAGGTTAGAAGAAAAATTTGGTCAATCTTACATCTGTTTCCTTGACCTTTATGATACCTCAGTTTTATTGATCTTTGATTACTCTCAAAGAGATTCCTCATGCTATGAAAGTATCTGTGTTCTATGCTCTAAGGTCCATGACTGCTCTGACCTGCTTTTACCTACATTCAAGGACCTCCACTGCCTTGTTAGCTTTGATGCTTTATCTCCAGATACTGTTTCCTGCTAGTTTGGCTCATCT
Organism: Vombatus ursinus; assembly: GCF_900497805.2. Taxonomy (NCBI): domain Eukaryota; kingdom Metazoa; phylum Chordata; class Mammalia; order Diprotodontia; family Vombatidae; genus Vombatus; species Vombatus ursinus. Next base: position 3,140,779 of record NW_020950172.1, on the reverse strand, counting down.
CTGATCTATGTCCTAGAATCTCTCACTTCTGAAATTCTATGTTTCAAGGTCCCTATCAATAGTTAAGATATTCTATGCCTTAATTGTTCTAAAATCGAATCACATTTCAATGACTTTTATATAGAAAACTGCAAAGGGACAGAAGTATCAAGCAGTTTTCATTGGGGCCTTCTTCTTCCTGGATGTTCTGCTCTATATTCTCCTAATCTGATGTTCATTCATGTTCCAACATTGTCTAATCCTAGATCATGAGTTTCCCAAGAAGGCTTCTATCTGGACCATAGTTATCTATTGCTTCATCCAGTTAACAAAGTTTTGTTGACTTCTTTAATTAATATGTTAATGCTAGAAATCCAGAATCAAAGAATTTGAGAGTTGGAAGCCACCTCAGTGGCCTGTTAATGAGAACCATGCCTAAAGCACCCACCCCCCCCCCAACACACACTTTAAAATACCTGACAAATAGTTTTCCAGCTTCTGCTTAAAGACCTCTAAGCAGGGAAAACCCACCGTCTCTCAAGATAGCCAGCCCATTCCACTTTTGGGCAGCTTCACTTGTTAGGAAAGGTTTTCTGATATCTAACCTCAATATTTCTTCATGACTTCTACCCATTGCTCCTGGCTCTGTTGTCTGTAATCAAACCTATCAAACCCTATCATTCCTCCACAGAGCAGCCCTTCAAATACCTAAACAGAGGTCTTGTGCCTCCTTGAGTCCAGGCCAACATGTCCAGGTCCTTCCACAAATCCTCATAGAACCTGAGTGGAGGCCTTCATCATTCTGATTACCTTCCACAGTAGATATTTAATAAGTGCTTATTGCATTCATGAATAAGTGAATGAACACGATATATTTTGTGGTCAGAATTCCTCTCTCTGGAGCCAAACCTTTTCTTTATCTTTCTTCAGTAGAAGGCATCTTCTTCATTATCATCAATTTTCAAGGATCTTTTCTCCTCCACTGCCATCCTCTCTCCACCAGGACATTTTGCCTTCAACTGGGAAAGGTTCCAATATATACAATAATAATAATAATAGACATTTATATTGGGCTTTGAAGTTTATAAATTGCTTTACATGCATTAATTATCCTGTTTAAGCCTTAATACAAGTCTATGAAATAAAGAGTACAGGCATTTTAGGGAGGAGAAAACAGAGGCTTAGTGAAATTTGCCAATGGCCCCACTGCCATTAATTATTGGAGACAGAATCTGAACCCTGATCTTTCCCCCAGTTAACAAAACCTCTCCAGCAAGCAGCAGGAGAAGGAAGAAGGAAGCAGGAAGGGAGGGAGGAAGAAGGCAGAACTCCCAGCTTCCCTGAAGCCACTGGTTGAGGGGCCCTTGGCATGTCAATCTCCTTCACTCACCCTTCCCAGCTTTCCCATCGGTATAGGTCCTCAGCCTCATTCACCCTCTCAGTACAACTCCTCCTTTCTGCTCAATGCCTTACATCTTTTTAGTTGAGCCTCTTTTCTTGGACATGGCATTTCTGGTTTTATTCTCAGCTTCCAGTTTGCTCTCTGCTTGGCTTTCAATCGACATCTTTAGCAAGGAATTATTTGAATTAATTAGTTCAATGTGAATCATGGGAATGGCCCTTCATCTCCTTCTGAGCTTTGGCTAAGTTCTGACAATATGCCAACCATGAAGTGGGGTCACCACTCCTCCTACTAACAATGATATGAACTGACATCTACAGAGTGATTTTGCAAAGGCTTTACCTACCTATCTGGCTAGATCCTCTCAGCAGGCTTGGGAGGGACACACTACATGTAACTTCACCCTGGTGTTACACACAAGTTAGCTGAAACTCAGAGAACTTAGTAATTTCTTCAAGGTCACACATCCAGAGAATGCTGGAAGTTAAGTATGAACTCATTTCTCCTAATTCCAAGTCTAGGGCCATTTCTAATATAGTACTCCTTGTTATATTTAAATACGATGAAGATAAACTGCTCCCCACCCCATCCCCACTCCCAACAAATATGCACACTCTCAGGAAAGTGTCTGATAGAGGCATGGCATGGACACAGAGGAATGTAGAATATGATAAATGCATAAAGGTAGTAAGAAATAGGTGATGGGGTTGGAAAGGGGAAGCGGAGGGGGACAGGGAAGAAGAGAGACAGAAGGGGAGAGGGAGGGAGGTAATGAAAGGGAGAAGAAAGAGAGAGAGAGAGAGAAAGAGAAAGATCAATTTTGGCTATTGGGCTTCAGGCAAAGTTTGATGGAGGAAGTAGCTTTTTAGTTGGAAAATCTGGAAACTGGGTGTGATATCAATGGCTTGATGTTTGTCCTATGTTTTTGAAAAGACTGATGACATTACAAGGTATTATCTTGACTTCCTCAAGGATTGGATTTCAGTGAGGTAGAGTTACACAAAGTCATTAACTTCACTCAGTCCTCCAGAGTCATCAAAGTCAAGTGGCAAAAAGTCAAAAGGCCTGGTGATGGCCCAGGACACACTGGATGACCTTGGCATCTTCAACGTCTGACCAGGCTCTAAGCGCTCCACCGAATCTCCTTCAGCTGTCTTCATGGTTGTTAGAACAAATTGTTGTCACCCACCCATTCTGTTGGGGGAACTCTTCATGTGCTTGGAGTGGACATTCCCCTAGCTTACTTAGAGTTTTGAGACCTGTTGGTTTCCCTCAACCTGGTTCAGCCCATCTGTTGAGATGGTTTTACTGGAGTGTAGCTACTGCCCATGGTACAGCTCCTTGGAGCCATAGGTGAGAGTTGAGTGAAAGATGGACATCAAAAGTGGATAGGCAGCCCTGAGAAGGGCTTGGCAAGCCCTTATACCAAAGGTGCTAGCCCTCCTGAACACCCCATATACCCCTGTTAGTAGGTAGAAATGAGGAGAAAGAGAATAAGTGTCATTCCAGGCCATAGAGAATGGTGTGAGCACAGGAGCAGAGTGGCTCCTTCTCAGATGACTATATATCAAATGGTGGGGAGCTCTTGAGAGATACTTATACCAATAACTCTCTTTTTCTAAAGAGTTCTAAGGTTTGAAAGGTCCTTTCCACACATAACCCTGTGTGTGAGCTAGATAGAGCAAAGAGATCAGCAAACTGGTGCTCAGAGAAGGTCAGGGACCTGCTCGAGGTTGCACAACTCAATATCAGCACCTGGATCATCACCTCCATTTTCTTTTCTTTTCTTTTCTTTTCTTCGATTTTTTGGTGAGGCAATTGGAGTTAAGTGACTTGCCCAAGGTCACACAGCTAGTAAGTGTCAAGTGTCTGAGGCCGGATTTGAACTTAGGTCTTCCTGACTTCAAGGCCAGAACTCTATCCACTATGCCACCTAGCTGCCCCACCTCCATTTTCTGACACCCAGGTCTAGAGCTCTTTCTAGCCTGATCCATGAGCTAAGGCAGTAGAGGCAGGCTGGCTTTAGGGTGAGGGAGTAGAGTGAATGTGGGGGGATATTTCAATGATCTCTTACCCCTTTTGTTTCCTCTGTCATTTTTGCCACCCCGAGACATTCCAAAGAGTCTTATTCACTGCTACTCCATGGGCAGTCTTCCCAGGCAGACCAAAGAAACCCAGCAGTGAGACTGCCTTATTGACTGCATGGAGCGAGCCAAAAAACAGAGTTGAAATGAACACTCCTTTGTGGGAAAACAAAATGCCAGGCTAAGCACATGAAACCTTTTGTCTCCCAGCTTTGCCAATCAAGGAATGTGAGAAGGGAAATCAAAGAAATTCAAGGAAAGTTCAGGCTTGCTCTCCACAGACAATGCAGAGGCCTGCGGCAAAAATAGCCTGGGATTGTTTGGCTGTTGCCAAAAATACACCTTCTGAGTGTATACGTCACAGCCAGAGAAACAGCAACTGCTAGCCTGCAGTCAGGGACAAAGTGAGCTCAATCCTGGATTGGGGCCCTGGTGAAAAGGTGACTGACATCTGCATCATTGATTGGGCTCCGGGAAGAAGCTTCACCTTACCCCAAACCAGGAGGAGCCACAGGAAAGGATAAAAGGTTTGCATCTTTCCAAATCCTGAATCTCCTGTCAGGGTCCTTGGTTTGGTCAATACAAAGCCCAATGCTGGGCTCTGGGATCAAAGTGGAAGGGCACATGACAGATAATAAAGGAGAGTTTACACACCAAAAGATACCAGCAGGATACAAAAAGATCCTGACAAATTCCAAGCATTGGCTCAACTATGGAGGGGAAGCATAAAATCTTACACTTGGGGCTCAAAAAATTCCTTTCCCAAGTACAAGAGAGGGAGACTTGGCTACACATCAATGTGTTTGTGGAGGAAGTAATTTCTGGGAAGTACAACTTTGCTAAAAGCCCATTGACCTGTAGGGTGCTGATTCTCTAATTCCCCAAGCTTTCGCTAAACGTTTCCTGTATCCCAGGTGCTCTGCATGGCGCTGGGTCTGCAAAGACAAAACCCAATGTCCCTGCCCTCAGTGAGCTCCCATTAGATTTTAAAGATACAGCATGTATAACAATAGGCAAAGAGGAGATTAGAGGAAGAGGACAGTAATAGGAGTGGGGAGAGAGTTGGGAAAGTTTCCTGGAGGAGATGGCAGCCAAGCTGGTCTTGAAGGAAGTGAGGATGTTGGGAGACAGAGGAGAGGAGCATGTTCTGGAGTGGAGTTGAGTCCTTCCTCTGGAGACCTTCCAGCAAAGGCTGAACTCCAACATCAGGCATTGTTTGACCAGAGGTGTTCATGTTTGGGGCACATAGTGGGCTGTAAGACCTCTGATGTTGCTTCTAGTTATACATATATATGTATGTATGTATGTACGGATGTATGTATGTATCTATGTATGTATATATTCAGCATTTCTATGATAACAGCAGCCCAGAAATCCTCTACTTCACCTTTCCAGAATTCCTTGGACAGATGATTATAAGGGAAGATTTGAATGAGGAACAGGGCCAGGCACATTTGGGAGACAGTCAGATACCAACAAGGCAGCAGAGCTGTACCTTGGAATCTCACAATGGGACCAGTGGCATGAAATGTTGTTGGGGGTATGGGAAAGAGCTCCTGGGAGCCCAGTGATTGTGTGTGTGTGTGTGTGTGTGTGTGTGTGTGTGTGTGTGTGTGTAGGGTGGGGTAGAGGAGAAGCCAGAGGTGGGGAAAGACAAAGGAATGGGCAGAGTGCAGCCTGGATATGTGGAGGTGGGGGGGGGGGATTAGCCCCTGGGGACACAGTAAGTTTTCTATGTTTCTGATGGACTATAACTGTTATTAGCATCATCTCTAAAGTTTAGTGTCCTGGATAAAACCTCAGTTATACTACTTTAGTTATATCTCTGCTTGGCAAGAGTGGATGAATTGATCCAAGGAAATAAGGTGGGAAAAGCCAAAATCTATACTCAGGTAGAGTGTGTATCAGATTCTAATGGTATTTTCCCAGGGTCATACAGCTAATAAGTGATTGAGGACAGATTGAATTTGTCTGCTTGACCCCAGGCCCAGAGCTCTATTCACTCAGTCAGCTTTGGGAAGAGTGCAGACTTTTCCATAGCGTCAGATGAAGCTGCATGTGAAGCTATGTACTAGTTGTGTAAGCTAATATTAATTTCTGAGTTCTCGTGAACCTCAGTTTATCCATATGTAAAATAAGAAACCCACTTTCCCTGGGCTTTTGTGAGAATCAAATAAGACCATTGTTGTTGTCCTTCATTGTTGAAGAGGACCAAAATGACATCACTATGTTAAAGTCAAGTTTCAGTGCATCTGACTGTGGTTGACCAGACCAATACAAGCGCTACCATAGGTTGGGCACAAACAGTCCTTGTGAACCTTTGGGATGGATTCTCTAAATTTGCATATCTTTCTTTTCTCTTGAGCTATTTCAATTCTACTTTGCTCATAGAGCACAGCGCCTTCTCTGATGTGGGCACGCCAGCCTGACCTGTCCTGTGCCAGTGTCTCCCATGTCACACATCAATTCCAAAGTTCTTCCGAGAGACCTTGAGAGTGTCCTTGTGTCACTTCTTCTGACCACCCTGTGAACACTTGCCCTGTGTGGGTTCTCCATAAAATAATCTTTTTGGCATACCTATGTTTTGCATTCAAATAAAGTAGCCAGCCCATCGGAGTTGCACTCTTCGAAGCAGAGTTTGAATGCTTGGCAGTTTAGTTAGAGAAAGGACCTCAGTGTCTGGGATCTCATCCTGCCCGGTGATCTGCAGAATCTTCCTAAGACAATTCAAATGGAAGTGATTCAGTTTCCTGGTATGGTGCTGGTATACTGTCCAGGTTTCCCAGGCATACAACAATGAGGTCAGCACAACGGCTCTGTAGACCTTCACTTCGGTAATCAGTCTAATACCTCTTCTCTTCCATACTTCACTGCAGAGCCTCTCAAACACTAAGCTAGCTCTGGCAATGTGTGTGTCAACCTCATTATCAACGTGTACATCCCTGGAAAGTATACTACCAAGGTAAGTGAACTTAATTCACAGCATTCAAATTTTCTCCACTTGCTGTAACTGATGATTCCACAGATGGATGGTGTGGTGATGGCTGATGGAGCACCTGTGTTTTCTTGGTGTTAATTATTAGGCCAAAATTAGCACCAGCAGGGGAAAAATGATACACACTTTGTTGCATCTCAGCTCAAAGGCTGCATTGGGTGCACCATCATCTGCAAACAGAAAATCATGCGCCAACACTCCCTCCACTTTATTCTTGGCTTGTATTCTTTTCAAGTTGAAGAATTTATCATCAGCACAGTAGCTGACCTCAATGCCATGCTCATCCTCATGGAAAGCATTTGACAACATGACTGAGAACATCATGCTAAAAAGCATGGGAGCAAGCACACAGCTTTGGTTCGCTCCACTGGTGACTGGGGAAGCACGAGAGCGTTGTCCGTTATGCAGAACCCAGGCAAGCATGCCATCATGAGATTGACATACAATGCTGATGAACTTCTCCAGGCAACTAAATAAATGCCTCTGACTGTGAATGAAACAAAGTAGTGGCTCTCAAACCCCCTAATTGGGAATGTCAGCAGTACTGATGCTCATTCAGTGGGAAAGACAGGGTGGGTTTCTACATCTCTTGAGGCACTGTGGCCATTAGAAAGAAGATTCACAGCCTGGGCAGGGGATTAGCCTTGGCCTAGATGGTCTCCAAGGTCCTCTGTGACCCTCAGATTCTAGGATTCTACAATGGTATCTTTCAGTAACCTCTACTAACACCTTCCCCTGATTTGGGCACAAACCTTCCCTAGGTTCTTTGAGGTTGATCTAAAGAATTCTAGCCCAGGAAAGCTGTACCCAACTCTGGAAAAAGCCTTAGTAGGGTCATTCCCCACCACCCAGCAGACTATTTGGGTATTACATAAGGGAGGCAGTGTAGTACAGTGGAAAGTACAGGATTTTTCCTCACTGACTTGTGAGTAAAATGACTTGGGGTCCAACCTGATCCCTGATGTTAACATTGAGGTGATCTGGAGAAAGTTTCTTCCCCATTCTGGGCTAACCTGAAAATGAAAGGGTTAGATTTGCTGGTCTTTGTGTTCTGTTCCACTTCTCCACCTATGATCCAGCATATGCCTTTGGGAAAGACCCTTCCCCTTCCCAAGGTCATGTCTAAAATGAAAGGGTTGAGTTAGGTTATATCTGAGTTCTTGTCAGCTCCAGAATTATGATGCTGTGACTAGCCTGGCTAGGTGCGGAGAGCATCAGCATCAGAAGGTAGGCCTCCAATGAGTGACCTTTCTTATTATTTAGTGTTCTAGTTTTAGTCATCAGAACTCATGAACCCTCTCTATTAAGGACTGGAAGGTTTGGTATCTGAGTATGTGGAGGGAAAACTTTATGGATGAGATCATGACTCTGGGATCACAGCAGTAGCCTTCAGAAAAGAGGATTTGTGATCTCTGGCCATAAAAGCCTTCATCCTACCATCTGCTTCCCAGTCCCAGAGCCCAAACATGATTTCTAATGGATTCTCATTCATTTCAAAATCCCCCCCACCCCCACCTTACAGGAGCACTCTAAGGATTTCAAGACTCTAGGTTCTAAGCCTGCCCCCACCCCCACATGCATGTGTGTGTATGTGTGTTTGTGTGTGTGTGTGTGTGTGTGTGTGTGTGTGTGTGTGAGTGTGTGTGAGTGTTTAAGAGACCTTGAAATCAGTCCCTGATCTGCTTGGCTTCCTTAGTGAAGATTACTTTCCAGGTTGGGCCTCCAATTGCTAAATTAACCATGGAAGCAAAGACAATTTTCCCCTCCCCAGGAGAAGCAGACAGGCCCGCTGCCCCTCGGCAATAGGGCATGGGTTAGAATTTCTAAAGACAGAAAGACAGGAAATCCTGGAATGCCCTCCTTCCCCTACTGTCTTTTGTCCAGAGCTCTAACTGGCAAGTTCAGAATCCACCAAAGTGCTTGGGGCTCTCCAAATCACTTCTTAAAAACACATTCACCTTACTGTGAGGGGTGGGGCTAAAAGACTGTTGGGAGGAAACAGAGTCTGGGGAATTTAAGAGGCTGCTGACTAGGAGGGGGTGGTGAAGAACTCAGTTGGGATTGACTTCAGCAGGGGCAGGGAAGGGATGTGCATCACACTTCCTACTTTAGATTATTCTTATTTTTCATTTAGTTTTGCTACCGAGGTGCTAGGTGATGTCAGTTACGTCTATGGTGATGAAATATTGTAAGGCTCCAGAGCCCTCTAAGCTTTGGTGCCCTGGTTCAGAGCTATAGTCGCCTTACTCTTGTTACAGCTCTGCACCGCCTCCCCAACTTCCCCAAATGAGCAAAATGTGAAATGAAATTGCAATGAAGGAATAATAAGGGGTAAGATGGGGAAAGAAGGGGAAATTCAAAGGAAATCCATTGGAGGATACTAGGGGGAGCAGTGAGAAGAGGCAGAAGTTGCCTTCTGGCTCCATTTCTGATAATGAGCACTGTGGTCCTCTTGGAACCTCATTCTCCTCATTTAGAACACTGAGATTATGGAAGTCTTCACTCACCTTGCAGTGAGGCCTTTTCCGGTCTGCTCAGCTGCTTCTGCTTTGCCCCTCCCAAGGGGTCTGCTTTGAATTGCCTTGTACACACACACATCCATGTATAAAGCTATGTCTATGTGCATGCAGCTATGGATTCAGGGAGTCCCAGAAGGCTTAGAGTAGTTTTAAGTCTTTACTATTTGAAGCTTAAATTATTACTAATCAAGCTTTAAAAACTAATTAAGCTATTAAAGTTTAAAACTACACAAAGACTTTTAGGACATGTGATATATAGACAAAAGTTTCTCTATAGATGTAGATGGATAGGTAGAGTATTTATTAAGCATTGACTATGTACTGGGCACTTACTAAAGGTTGAGGATATAAGTACAAGCATGCAAGACAGATCTTGCCCCCAAGAAGCTTACATTCTAATGGATGAAGACACTGTAGAAAGGGAGGTATAAAAGTGGGAGGGGACAGAGGAGGTACAGTGGGAGCCTGGGAAGTTCCAACACTACACGTGAGTTATACATGCATGCCTACATGTATGTGCACATAGGTATATATGTGTATAGATACCCACATACATACATGTCTATTTTATCCCATGATAATACACTTCTCAAACTCAAGGGTCATTGAATTCTGTGTCTTTCTATTCCCAATGCCTTGGCCATTGAAGATACTTCCTAGTTTTCTGAATTGACTTGCTGAAGCCCTAAGGAACAGTCCTCAGGTAGCATAGTGTGATTGATATTAAAAACAAGTCTTACTTCTCTCTGTGTGCTTCAAATTTTAAAATGTTCTTGCCTCACCATATCCTTATCAGGTGGGTAATGAATGACCTATTGCTCCCATTTCACAGAGTAGAAAACTGAGTCTCAGAACTGACATGAAGAGCTATTTTCAATTGCATCATGTCTCTGAGTCTCTGGCCAAGCCTGCTCGTACTGAGGAAGTTAGCTCACCAAGTTCACCAAAAGTTCCTTCTTCTGCCACCCATAATACCTGGCTACTTCTTAATATTTGCCAATTAATCAAACAGCATTTATTAAGCTCCTACTGGGCACCAGGCACTGTGCCGGGTGCTAGGGATATGAAGACAAAAGATATGACCCTCCTCTCAAGGAGTTGACGTTCTAAAGGGGAGAAGTGTATGTGGGATAAATATTTCAGTGTCCTCCAGGAGGACATCGGCATGCCTTTACAAGGAGTGGAGAAAAATGTGTTACCTGCCTCCTCTTCCCCCTGTGCAGAGAGCCAAGCCAGGCAGGGAGAGCCCAGAAGAGCTTTCTATTGAATCAAAAATTTTTGCTTTAGGCATTTTATCTCTTTTAAAAGTATTCCAAGATTGTGCAAAGGACTCAAAAACTAGAACTCCAGGGAAGATCTGGCTAACTGAGAACCAAAGGCATTAATGTGAGGGAAGAAAAAGGGTTCCAGTCACACTTGTTTAGAGAATGTTATTGTGTTCAAGGAAATTGGTAAAAATAGATCTATTTTCTGGGAAAAAAGTTGTATGTACTAAAAGGTACAGGTGAGAGAGAGAGACAGAGAGGGAGAGACAGAGAGAGAGACACAGAGAGAGAGAGAGAGAGAGAGAGAGAGAGCTCTAGGAATCAGTCACTAAGTATTTATTATGCAGCTACTCTGTATGGTAGGTCATGTGCTGGTCACTGTGGACACATACACAACTGCCTGCCATCCAATATCTTGCATTTCATCAGGACAGACACCAGCAAAAATGTCTGTAGACAGACAATAAATAGAAGCCAGTCTTGGGAGGAAACACATTGGGAGAGAGAGGGGGTGGACCAGGAATCATTTTCACTTTGTAGAGAGGGTGTGAGCAATAGGGATTTATCTCTCAATTAAAACATAACATTATGTGAGAGAAAAGGGCTATTTATAAACTGAACGAGAGACCGATTCAGTTCACTCTAATATACACATATTAAGCATCTACTGTGTGCAGAAGTCAGTATGGAGAAGCTGAAAATCCAAAGAAGACAGTCCTTGTATTGTTGGAGGTTAATGCCCAGTGGAAGACAAGATGCAAGCACAAATAACACACCATAATAAGTGTATTCTTATGGACAGTTACAGGAAAATTTCTATTTAGTAGTACCCTGGAAATTCATCCAGAAATCATCGAAATTTGAGAATAGGATGTTCAAGCCTCACAACAGAGATGGAGATTGACAGGTAAGGCTGCAGGGAGGATAGAGCTGGAGAGAGATATTTACTAAAATCCATATGCCGGGTGCCAGCCCTACTCATTGTGAATCGCAGAGCATTGGAGAAGCTCCTGCCTGTTTGTCTTAAGCCACAGGAAGCTATGTAGCCTCTGAGCTGCCATCTGTTTCCCTCACCTCTCCCCCTGAAAGAAGCCCAATTGCAAGTTCAGTCTGGTCCTGGCTGAAGGCCAAGGGAGGAATTCTCAAATTTTGGCAGGTGGGGGTGATGGGGAGCAGCAGTCTGGACCTTTGCAAAGTGTGGCCTCTTCCTTATAGATTGCAGCGGTCACCCAACTAGCAAGTGGCAGAAGCAGACTTTCAGTCTTGCTTGGCCTGGCTCCAAGGCTGTTTCTCAAATTCTACCTTATAAAGAATCACAGAATCACAAGAGTCTCAGTATGAGACCTCAGAGTCATGTCGTCCACACATACGAGCACGGGTTCCCTGTGACACATGCGGGATGATCGGGGCCATCCAGCAGACCAGACATGATGGGGGCGTTCATAGCTCTGGCAGCTTGTGCTTACAACCTGTGAACTGTCATTCACACCCTAACTCGCAATTCTGTACACTGAGGGCAAGCAAAAACAAACTCTGATTCCCTTCCACAGCCTAGCCCTTGAAAGACTGAACAACAGTGTGGACCCCAGGACTCTTCTCTTTCCTAGGCTATGCTATCTCCTGATCTCACAATCTTCTGCATGTGGTCTCACTAGGCATTGATTCTCCCAAGATTTAGTGACTGATTAAGCAGGCTCAGCATCTTACTTCTTCTCCAGGTGTTGTCACTCAGAATGTAGACTTAAGACCAATTTTATTTTGGGGTGAGTGACAAGACTGTGGGCTCATGCTGAGCTTGAGGTCCACTAAAACCCCTGAGTCCTCTTCAATGAACTTCTACCTAACCAAACTACTCACACCTTTGTGTAGCTGAGTACCTACCTCACAAAAATGTGAGGGTCAAATGGGAGAACATATATATAGTGCTTTGCAAAGTCTTATATTCTATGTAAATGTAGTAGTAGTAGTAGTAGTAGTAGTAGTAGTGGTAGTAGTAGTGGTAGTAGTAGTAGTAGTAGTAGTAGTAGTAGTGGTAGTAGTGGTAGTAGTGGTGGTAGTAGTAGTAGTAGTAGTAGTAGTAGTAGTAGTAGTAGTGGTAGAGACTCTTTTCATTCTGATTACTTGAAGAATTCTTTCCTTTTCTTATATTTCCTTTCTCTTTCTTTCTCTTCTCTGTAATGATGATGATAACACATTCTGTAGCATTTTTAGTTTTGTTTTTTTTTGCCCAATAAACATTTATTGAATTGAATTTTTAAAATATCCATCTATTTCAACTAAGCTTTTAGTTTTGTTGGCACATAATTGGATATAATAGTTTTCTTAGCAATATACTTTATTTTCTCTTCATTTGTTTTGAATTTCTGTTCATTTTTCATGTTGGTAACTTGTTTTTTCTTCCTTCTTATTGTTTTAGACTCATTAAGGGTTTCCTATTTTGTTTATTTTTTTCAAGCTATATAGTTATCTCAGTAGGTTTTTTTTGGTTTATTTTCCATTTTGTTTTCCTTTAATTTTAAGAATTTACATTTTTGCACTTATTTTGGATCATTTATTTGTTGCTTCATTAGGTTTATTTGGTTGCCTAGTCAATTAATTGATCATTTCATTCTCTCCTTTATTCTCTTTTAAGTGTTTAGAATTAGAAGACTTTGTTTTTTCCCTTAAGGGCTACTTTGGCTACATACAAATCAGTATCAATATATTCTCTGATTGTTATCATTTTGTTTGATATGAATATTTATTACTTCTATAATTTGTTTTTTGACTCACTCTGTAGTTAAGATTATGTTATTTTATAACCTTTTGAGTCTGAATTTTTTCTTCCAATTTTCTTGATTAATTACACCTTTTATTAGGCTATGGATATGTCTAGTATTTATATCTTTTAAATTTATTGATGAGTCCTTTATGTACTAGTCTACGGTCAGTAATTTTTAAAGGTGCAATAAAAACTGAAAATTATGTATACTCCTTACAATGCTCATTCAGTAACCACCAAATATCTATCATATCTAATTTTTCAAATATTCTGTTCATATAGCAGACATTGTTAATATTTACTTTTCTGTTGTATTTCTCTACATCTGAGGAGGGTGGCATGTTACAGTTGCCAGCACTTACTGTTTTTCTTTCTAGTCTTTCCAATAGTTCAGTTGATTTTTCCTTTAAGTACTTAGAGACTACTTTTTGGTTGCGTATGTATTTATCACTGATATTGTTTTGTTATCTGTGGTGTCCTTGAGCATAATGTGGTTTCCCTGTTTACCTCTTCTAACCATGCCTATTTTTTTTTTACTGTTTACCTTGTTTAAGATCATGATTGTCATCTCCAGCTTTTTATATCCAACTGAAATATAATAGGTTCTACTTCAACCTCTCATTTAAACTCTAAATAAATTTTATATTTTTAACAGAGGCAACATATTTCTCTCTTTTTTTGTCTTGTCTTCACTTCTTAATTTAAAAAAAATGTGTAGACCCTACACTGTAGAGTATCTTAAGAACAGCTAGGTGATGAAGTGGATAGAGTTTTGGGACTGGGAGTCAGGAGGGCCTGAGATTAAATATGATTTTAGACACTTATTAGCTGTGTGACCCCAGACAAGTCACTTAACCTGGATTACCTCAGTTTGCTCATCTGCAAAATGATCTGGAGAAGGAAATGGCAAACCACTCCAGCATCTTTGCCAAGAAAACCCCAAATGGAGTCATGAAGTGTTTGATATGACTAATTATCTTAACAACAAGAGAATATTAATATAGATTGTTTTTGGTCCACCTTTTTTGGTGATGATTTATTGTTTGATTTAGCACACTTTCTTACTGTTCTTGAGGGGGTTTTAGAGGGAATTGGGTTTAGTTTGACCCTTTGATTATCTTTGTTTCCCCATAACCAGACCTTATCCATGGCCCTGGTCCCTCTTGCTAAGTCCACTCACTAGATACAGCTTCACTTCAGAGCAACTGAAGAAAGAGTACCAGAGAGAAAGGCAGATGGGGGATGTAAACTGAAGGTCCCTGAAGAATGCGTTGGATCTAGGTCTGGGATCATAAGGTCAGGAGAGCAGGACATTTTCATAATTTTCTTTATCATCTTCATGGTTCCCATCCATGGCCCTGTCTTTCCCGGTTGAGTCATCAGGGCCATATGGCTTCACCTCAGAATACATCATTAAGAAATCCTCATCCTCTGGAGGGGTTTCTGAGGTGTCTGTTGTGTTTATTTTTCCCTGATTCATATCCTATACTTCAGAATAGACTATATCCTCAATGAATGGAGTCACTGGAAGAGAAGAAAAGGTTTCATAGGAGGTCTTGGCCATGGTTTCAAACCACTGAATATTCTTCCTATCCATCTCCTATCGAATATTCCCCTTCGTGATTCATTGGCTGCAGCTCCACTGGTAGGATTGACTTTGAGTGGCCAGATTCTTAGGGGTCTATGATAGGTTGGTCCCTGGAAGGTTCAGGGACAACACTTCCTCCTGATTTCCTCTTGAGCTTGAAGTAAACCAGAAGGGCAACAGCAGCAAGACCCAAGATGCTGAGCAAGGACACAGTGACTCCTATGATGAGTAGGCCCCTTTCTGCAGGGTCTAGGGAAGAAAGAGAGCAATCTGAACATGAGTTCTGGAGTGTAAGGACATGAACTTCTTCCAAACACTGATTAGGTCTAGAGGTTTAGGGGTGCAACTATATGATGAGGTCTAGAGGTTCAGGGATGCTGGGACCCTGAAATCATGACAAACAGCTCCTGCCCGAATGAATTAGACCCAAGCATTCTTTCAGCCAGAGACAAGGTTTATTAAAGATCCACCATATTGGCCAGACTCTTAAGGACTCTGAACATTGGTGAGATATTGGCTAGGTTCTTAAGGAATCTGAGCAGTGGCTAGATTTTAAGAATCTGAGCTGTACTTCTAAGTTTACAAATTACTTTCCTCGCCATAATCCTGTGAAGAAAAGAAGGCAATCATCTCTGTCCCCATTTTACAGATGGGAAAACTGAAGCCCAGGAAAATGAAGATTGCTCATCTATCTAGCATTGGGGCCAAGACTTGAATCCAAGTACTTCTGGTTTCACAACTAGTACTTATTTCAGTATATTAAGTTACCTTCCGACACAACCACCATAAAATTCCATTTCTTTATGTTTCTTCCAACAAAACTTCATTTATCACTTCACCATTATCTCTGGTCTCTAAATCACTCTAGTATTTGTGGTTTGTACACCATCCCCTTCACAATTCTATCACTTGGCTATGGCTATAGAGGATATGATTATGAAATTGTAAAAATGTATTTCTTTATTTACTTATTTGAGAGAGAGAGAGAGAGAGAGAGAGATCAGAACTCTGACTTCCCAACATACATTTTTTTCCTTACAGTATACTACACTTCCTGTGAGTCTACTAGAACCCACAGAGGTAGCATTACTCAAGACATTTGTAGTATTTTCTTTGAAAGGTGGCTTCAGAATCATTTGAAAATGGTGACCTCAGTGAAGTATTTTCCCTCTCTGGGCTTCCTAAGAGTTTAAAGATGGCTTCTTAAGGCTCTTTCCAGAACTGGGCTTATAATCTTATGATTCTTTTATGGTGACATGATCCTTCAAATGATATATTGGTTAAACAATCCATCACACATTGTGATTCTCTCTAGAAACCCCAGGGTCCAGCAAAAGCCTAATCCTTTGGTGGGTACTCAAATACAGATATGCTGAATTTAAATATTCCATGCCAACTCCTGTTAAAGTGGCTGTACCAGAATGTGCTTGGTGATGTCATAGGTGGCATTGTCCCAAGTTTCCTGTGGTTCATTTTCTAAAACACTCAGCCAGCTGAACAACAGAGACTTTTTCTGAGAAAAAAAAAGTATCTCACCATTTACCCCAAAATGTCATTTTTCACCTCTAAGAAATCTCTAGTTCCTTCATCTCTAGCAGGGCAGATTTGCCCCAGACTCTGTTTGTGGGGATTGGTCCCATTTCTTGTCAATTGTTAAGTGTTTTTAATATGATGGATTTACATTTGGCAAAACTGCAAAACAGAAGAGAAATAAAGATGTGGAGACAGCAAACATTCAGAGTGATAGAGTTCTGCAGCAGAGATGAACCTCCACATTCTTCCTCCCGCCACTACTTCTGTAATTACGAAGTTACTGACAAGATGGTAATAAAAATGTAAATGCTATGTCAAGTTGCAAGGAAGGGAGGGAGATAATCAGGAGTTTTCAATGCCAGAGACCTTATTCAATTAATACCATTTGCTTGTGGTTAATTTTAATTTTAATTTATTCCCACTGTAGGCATCTAGCACTTCAAAATATATTAAAGTTGCCATTAGAGTCAGAATTCTGAGATTCCATTTTGCAAGGCTGGGTTTAGCTTTGTCCCTGTGCAATAAAAAACCTGGGAATGATTGGTTGTTGGCATTGTTCACAGTGAGCTTCATTTCTCTCCTCCCATAATGACAGACACCTTAGAATTATAGATTCAAGAATGTTTGAGCTGGGCAGGACCTTAGGACAGAGAATGTTAGGCCTGGGAGGGAGCTGAGAACATGGAATGTGAGAACCAGAAAAGGCCTCACGTTAGAGAATGCCAGGACAAGGGACTTTAGAACATAGAGCTGGGAGGGATCTTAGAAAACTGAGCATCAGAACAAGGAAATTCCTTAAAACTGAGAGTCAGAGCTAGAAGTTAACTTAGAATTCAAAGCACGAAACACAGACTGTTTGATTGACAAATGTCCTTAGAGATAATCTAGTCTAACTCATTCATCTACACAGGAGGAAACTGAGTCCTACAGAGGGTAAGTGACACATCCAAGGACACACCAATTGTAAGCATCAGGGATAGGATCTCCCTTATGAGCAAAATCCCCAAGATTGCGCTTTGTTGCATTACTGTCAGCTTCACAGAGAACATACTGGCTACTTGAATGAGCTCCCCAAAAGATAAGTTTGTCAAGCCTGCTGAACTCCATAGAACTTCTGTTTTAGAACTTTGGGCCTCAAGGGATTAAGCAGGGAGAGGTCACCTCAGAGGACATCTGGTCTAATTTATATGTGAACAGGCATCTCCTGTACAGTAGCCTTGAGAAGGGGTCATTCAGTTTCTGATGGAAGACCATTAGTGACATGGGCTAATGTCTCACTGCCACTCTACCCTTCAGCAGCTCTGGTTGTTAGGATGAAAAATCCACCTCTCTGAGATTTCTATCCAATTTTATTCTGTCCTCAGGGGTCTAGCAGCAAAAAGAAAAACCATGTCTAAAACCTTTCTCCCATGATTGCTTTTCAGATAGTTGAAGACAGTTATCACGTCCACCCCTACCTCCCAGTCTTCTCTTTGCCAGAGCAAATATCCCTCTAGGGTTCAACTGCTCCACATACGACCTGGTCACCAATATGTGCACCATTGTGATCATCCTCCTCTGGGCCCACTTCAGCTTGTCGATGTGGTGCTGAGGACTGTACATCACACTGCAGACGTGGCCTGTACAGGAAAGACGACCACCAGCAACACTGACCTCTTGACTCTGGATACCGCACTGGGAAAACTCAAGTGCCATGATAACAGGTTTTTTTTTTCAATCTTATTGTCATTGACATTTTTTTGTATTACCTTCATTTCTGAATATAGACTTATTTTATTCCCTACACAGCAAGTAGCTCATTGTAATGATGATTAACAAGAAAAAGAAAGATTAAAAAGCAGTTCAGCAAAAATCAACCAGCACATTGTACTCCACAGCATATACAACAATCCCACTCAGTTTCCCACTTCTTTAAAGAGGAGAGGAAGGTTCACTTGATTTTTTTCTTTTATTTTTTTTGTTTGAAATTTAATTTATTTATTTTATAAAGCATAAAGACTTTTTAATACTTTTTTTCTACTTCCAAAGTATCTGCTTTCCTCTACCCCCTTCCTCACCCAGGCCAAAAAAAACCCCAATACTTATTAGATTGATAGATAGATATATATAGAGCGAGAGACATACAAACATATATACACACATACATACAGTTATGCAAAACAAATTTCTGCATTAGCAGTGTTTTTTTTTTTTTTCAAGACAAAGATAGAGGAAAAAATATGCTTCAATCTGCACTCCAGATCCATTAGTTCCCTTTCTGGAAGTGAATGCCATGTTTCATCATGAATCCTTTGGAATTTTGGTGGGCCAATGTGTCGATGAGAATTACTATGTCTTTCAAAGTCAATTATCTTTATGGTATTGCTGTTCCTGTGTACATAATTATCCAAGTTCTGTTCACTTCACTTTGTATCATCTCATACAGCTTTCCATGTTTTACTTAAAATCATCTTCCTCATCATTTCTTACAGTACAATAGTATTCCGTCATATTCCTATGCCACAGTCATTCCCCGATTGGTGGGCATCCCCTTAGTTTACAATTCTTTGCTTTCACAAAAAGAGCTGCTCTAAACAATTTTGTACATATGAGTCCTTTTCCTCTTTCTTTGATTTTCTTGGAGTATAGCTCTAGTAGTGGTATAGCTCTGTCAAAGTGCATACACAGTTTAATAGTCTTTGGGGCATAGTTCCAAATTGATTTTCAGAATGGTTAGACTAGTTTACAGCTCCACCAATAGTGAATTAGTGTATCTGTTTTCCCACAAGCCCCCTAGCATTTATTATTTTTCTTTTTTATCATCTTGGTAAATCTGATGGCTGTAAAGTGGTACCTCAGTAATTTTAATGTGCATTTCTCTAATTATTAGTGATGTTAGAGTAGGCTATTGATAGCTTTGAGATTTTTTTCTTTGAAAACTGTTCATTACTTCTGACCATTTATCAATCAGGATATGGCTCTTAGCCTTATAAATTTGACTCCATTACCTATATATTTTAGAATGAGACATTTATCAAAGAAACTTAAAGCAAGATTTTCCCCAAGTTTCATGCTTTTCTTCTCATTTCAGCTATATTTTCACTTATCCTTTTTTTTTTTACTGTCTCTTCCACCAGAGTGTTTTATTTCTGACTGCTTCCTCCTTTATCCCCTCCCCTTCTCTTAATCTCTTTCCCTTCCACTTTCCTGGTGAAGATAATTAATTTCTGCACCCAGATACGTTTAGGTTTATTCTTCCCTCCTTAAACGAGTTCAGATAAGAGTGAGCTTCAAGTGTCGCCAATTCTTACCACCACTGCCCCTTCTGATACATAAACTCTTGCTTGAATGCCCCATTTTGGTGAGGTAATTTTCCCTATTCTTCCCCTCCATTCCTTCCTCTTTTAGTGAATTCTTCTGCTTCACACTTCTGTTCTTTTGAGATCATCCCAAAGCTAGAGAGTCACACCCAAGCTCTCTATCTAATTAAACTTGGAGGGAGGTTTTTCTCCTTCTCTCATCTCTCTTCTGGGGAGAGGGGGATGGCAAGCTTGGCCATTATCATTCCACTGCATTAGACTTCTTTTGCTGTTGTTTATTCTTTCTGTTGTCATTGTTGTATTGAAGGTGTAGGTTCTTTTTCCTGGTTCTGATTACTTTGTTTTGCACCAGTTCATATAAATTTGCCATGCTTCTCTGAATTCATCATAGTCACTATTTTTTTTAATGATATTGCATTATATTCTAACTATAAACAATTTATTTAACCATCCCTCAATAGATGAACAACTATTTTGTTTCTAGTTTTTTACCCTCTTACATTGCAAAAAAATGTTATAAATATTTTGGTATATATAGGCTTCCCTTTTTTTTTATCTTAAGCATCCTTAGCATATTCTCCTAAAATGGGGATCTCTGGGTCAAAATATATAGATATCTTATTCCATTTTTAGCACAATTTCAAAATGTTTTCTGGAATAATTGTTCTGAAAACCAATTCAGAACTCCACCAGCAGTGTCTCAATGTACATGCATTTTTGTAGTTGGCAATTCTTTTTATAGATATTCTTATTTGACCATTTACAAATTGAAGAATTTTTTTATCTTATATATGTTTAAATTCTAATATATTTAGTATAACAATCATTCTTCAATAGTATCTGATGCAAATATTTTCCAGTCAACACTTTCATTTATAATCTTAGCTGCATTGATTTTGTTCAAAGCTTTTCTAGTTCATGTAACTGAAGCTATCAATTTCATCTTTTGCAATTGTTTCAGTCTCTTGTTTTGTTAAGAATTCTTCTCTAGTTATAACAGAAAAGTACATGACTGTATTCTCTTACAATTTTAAAAATTGTATGTATTATGCCCTCCTTAATGGCCTGCCTGCTTGACACTTGCTAGGTTTGATGCCTGATTTATTTTAGGCCACTGGACATATATATATATATATATATATGTATATATATGATGACTCTCGTATTGTTGCCCAAATCAGCCAGGACCATCTGTCTTGAAAGTTCATTAGATACCTTGATTTCTGAAATCCATGCATATTGTAGGTATTCACTGATTGGTGCACACCTAGCCAATGTCTGAAGCCAATTGCTAATGAGAGTGCAAGGAGCAGGGAGAAGTTGTTTGAATGTTTCACTCAGCATACCGTTTGGTTCTCTTGCCAAATTGCCTTCAATAGTGCTTCAGGCCCAGCTGAGTGAGGACCTGGAGAATTAAATTTGTGTACTGGGGAACTGGGCAAGTTCTTCTCTCATGCTGTCTCATGCTCTTGCCAACTCAGAAACCAATTAGTGCTAATTGTGATATGTTTTTAGGAGCTGAATGGAGCCCCACCACTAATTTTGCTCAAGAAACTTAACTGCTTTCTCATCATGATCCATTTGAATAAGTAAAGGGATACTCCTGGGGAGTGTAAGAAGCAAGGCATGACCTTGGAGGTTAAATGCAAAATCTAAATTATCCACCCTGAGCTTTGCCAGAGACACTTGGGTTCATTCAGCCTTTCAGTCAAGATTTATCAACACTCCCCCCCATGTTTCTGCCCTCATCTTATGCGCTGGGGAGAATACCAAGAAGCCAAAATGGTTCCTGCCTTTAAGAGCTTACTGTCTGTTAGATAAGGGGCTTCACGTCCTCTACATCTTACCTACCCATTTTCAAAGAAACAGTCATTTAGGAGAAGCAGTGTTGTGTACTAGAAAGAGGGCTATATTTGGAATCCAAAAGAGCTGGATTCAAGTCCTGGCTCTGATGCTTGTTAGCTGTGAACCATGAACAAGACACTGGTCCTTTCTGACTCCTTACCTCTCCTCATTTAAATTAGAGCTTATGCTTTTGCTACGAACCATTGAGGCTTGTAGGGAGGTGCTATATAGTCATGGCCTCTTATTATTTCTCTGGAGAGCCTACCTGATGCCTGTCCAGGAAAAGAGAAGCATCATGGGCCTATCAAAGTAATTATACTCTTAGTTCTCATGGATTAAGTAGAATAAGAAAACTCCTACCCTGCAACCACACATCCTATTCTCAGTAAAGTTCTCTTTTATAAATTGATTTAATTCTGAATTTAACAAACACCAAATAAAATAGGCGTTTTGATATCCATGGTAGAATGAAAAAAGAAAATCCATAGTAGAAGAGAAAAAGAGAATGAAATTGTAGATCTCCATTGTGATTGTTTTCTTTTTTAAGATATAATAAGTTCATTTCCTAGCTTCCAAAGCTGCTCTCTTTGTCTGTGCTTTCTTCTATCTTCTTTCTGTTCTCCCGTTCATTTTTGAGTGGATAGCTAGGTTTCACAGTGGGTAGCATGCTAGACTTGGACTCAGGATTACTTGAGTTTAAATTCCACCTTGGACACTAGCTGTGTCACTCTAAGTCATTTAAGGTCTGGCTACCTGCCTCAGTTTCCTTATCTGTAAAAAGAGAATGAAAATAATACCTATATCCGAAGGCTTCTAAAGATAAAATAAGATATTGTAAAGTGCTTTGAAAGACTTAAAGTTCTATATCAATGCTAGCTATTATTTTTAGAGCATACTTCAATGACCCTCTTTTTCATCATTAACTTTCAAAGTCATCAAGGGAAAGGTGAAAATGATTTTGGGTTCATTGTTCCCTCAACCCTAATTGAATTGAATTGGACTTTTGGTATTGCTATCAGCCTGCTCTCTAAAGTGTTTTCATTCATCAGTAGTCCTCAGGATCTGAAATGAGTCCAAGCCCTTTTAACTATTAAAAGATAAGTATGCTTTCCTGCACACCTGCAAACAGTTTATTTTTTAATTTTGGTTCAGATTTAGATCACATCCAAAAGTAAACAAGTTATGTGATTCTCACCCTTCACCTATCCATACCTCAGCTCTGTAGCAACTTTCCTCCCCTTGACCACAATTATGGTCCAAAGTGACAACACAAACATTCTGACCACCCACAATGGCTTCCACAAATCCATACTTTAAAACCCACTCACTTTACTCAAATGGAACCAGTCTACTTTTTTTTTTAATATCCAGTTCTATTGAGCTTCTTTAGGTAGTTTGCTAGCCCACAGTAAAGTGGTAAGTTGAAAATGAAGAAGGGATCTCCAGAGGCAAACACATTATGAGAAGTAAGAAAGTCCAGATGAGAGACTCCAACTGAAGGAGACAGAAGAACTAGAAAAAGCAAGTGAGAACTTGAAGAAACCTGCTAACCTGGGGTGCATTCTCCCATCATCATCTCAACAACAGTTGAGCCACTGACAATATAAGAGACCAATGGATGCTCAGAATGGTGACCCCAAGCTGTGATGAAAAGGTGAAACTGAAGAGACTTCAGAATTAGAAGAGACATCCAAGGCCATCAAATATCAAGCACCCAATCAGAGCAGGAAATACACATCAGAGATCATCCAGACCAAGTCCCTAATTTTACAGAAGAGGAAACTGAGACCCATAAATGGGTAGTGGCTTGACCAAGACCTAATAAATAGCTAGTAAAAGGCTGAGGTAGAATTGGAACCCAGGACTTTTGACTCTAAGCCTAGGATACAAGCTATTACATTGCTATTCATTGTAACTGACTTTTCTCTGAATCTGCTCTACAACATCCCTTACACATGACCATCCATCCTCTCCTTGGTGTTCTGTAGGGATGGCTGGAGAACTGATGACATCACTGGGAAGATCCCTTCAGTTTGCCATAGTCCTGATTCTTTAGAATTATTTATTTTCTTCATTGGTCTGACACTTTCATCCTTGCAGCACCCTCCCCCCAACACACACTTTTTCCCCCAATTCTATCCTTTGAGATCAAATGGAAAAAGGCTAATTCTCTATCTATCTGACAGCCCTTTAGATCCTTGAAGGCAGCTATCATGTCCCTATGAAGTCTTCTTTTCTTCAGCCTCAGTGTCCCCAACTGACATCAATAGTACAACATAGGCCCCAAGAGGGTTAATGTGATCTTAGACCACACTGAGAAGCATAATATCCATAGCACAGGAAACAATAGTCTCTCTGTATTATGCCTTGATGAGATTCGTCTAGAATATCATGTTGGAGAATATCCAAAGGAGGGTAGCTTGCATAATTGAGAATGGGACACCATGCCACAAGATGACCCTTTGGACTGCCCTAGGACAGCTATCCTCAAAAAAAGAAGATGAAGGAGGGCCTTGGTGGCTGTCTTCAAGCATTTGAAGGGCAGTCATATGGGAGTGAGGTGAGATTTATTCTGTGTGGGCTCACTGAACTGAAATGGTAGCAATGGTGGCAGGGGAAAGGGGAGTTTCAAAGACGAAGAACTTACTGACATTCTGAGCTGTCTAAAAGTGAATGAGAACCTATTATCTTCTCTGGAGGTATTTGGATCCCCAGCACTTCAGGTTTAGAAACAAAGGCAAAAAGCAAAGGCCTCTTCTCAGGTATGTTACAGAATCGATACCTTTTCAGTTATGACTGAGAATTTAGGTCCACGAACTTGGTTTGAATAGATACAGATGTAGATAGATAGATAGATAGATAGAGACAGACAGACAGACACACAGATAGATAGATAGAGACAGATTTGTATGTACATAGATAACCACTTTGATATCACTGTTTCCCTTTGTAATCCTATGTATTTTGTTTTATCCAGTCTGAAACCATGACTCAGAGGGGGGCAGAGGTTTCAGCAGACAGTCTGTGGGGTCCATGGGAGCACATGAAGCATCGTCTCTGATGGCCCTTCTAGGCCTGAGATTCGGTGAGTCTCTTCTCTCTACTCTTTTCCTGGATCTCGAGCTTCCTTTGATTAGTTAGGTTCCTTTGCCTTATTCTTCCACAGAGGTTTCCTTTTACCAAGCTGTGGGCCCTGCCCAGAATAAGTCTTGATAAATATTGATAGACTAGCCCTGGTCCAACTTAGACAGATATTGCACATACCTCTGCCCCCTGTCGCCAGCCTGATACCAGTCTCTGTTGCAAACTTATATTTACAACATGAAAAGTACCTCCCTGCCTCCCCCCAGACAGGGACCTCACACTGGCCCCACCTTTTCAGTAAGGCATTATTGGTGGTGTACTTTTGGCTGAGGCTCAGCTAGGCTTTGGAAGTTTGGGTTTCAGTACTGAGCAGGGCTTGGCTAACTTGGCATGTGCATCTCCTGACTAATTGGCTGCTTTTGGAAGGCCAGGAGACCCAGATCTGCCTTGGAGTGATGCTTTTCTGCAGAGCCTGCCATTCGGTGGGGCATCATTGGGCTGTGTGGTCTCAAAGCAAAGGCAACATTCCACCCCAAGCACCAGATTGGACAAACCCATTATGCTCCCCTCCAGGCCAATTACAGGTCAAGTTAAGTAGCTGATCTTAGCTGAAAAATCTTCCCCAAGAATAGTCCATTTTCTTCATCACCCAGTACCGAGACCCAATCTCGTGTGCATGACAACAGTTATCATCATGTCTGAAATGGGCTGCAGAAGAGGTAAGTCTTACTTCTGATCTGGCTATGGCTTTGCAAAAAAACAGCTTCACTGAACACTTAACTGGAACTGGTACAGAGCAGAGTGTGCCTGTGTGTTGATTTCAGAGGGAATAATTCTACTTTATTGTTTAAGAAATTTGAAGCAAATGGTCATTCAGAGAACCCAGCATACAGGAATCTAAGCAAGCTGGCTCTCCTGGAATCTCCTAGAATCCATCACAGGGCCTGAAAACCAAAGAGATTTCAGAGAGGATATAATGCTAAATGGTGGAGATGGGGAAGCAACCACAGCATTCATGATTCTCATGTCTCTAGAATTTTTGAATTTAAGCACAACAACCCAAAGAGGTCCAAAGAGTAACAACTGTAGTCCCTATTTTACAAATGAGGAAACTGAGATAGAATGACTCACTTAGGGTGATAGAGATGAGCTGCAAAGTGGATTTGGAATAAAAAAAAGGGAAGTGAGTTTAAATCATGCCTCAGATACTTTACTAGGGATGTAACCCTGGGCAAGTCAATTAACTTTTTCAAGCCTCAGTTTCCTCATTTGTGAAGTGAGCATAGTGATAGCACCTACCCCACAAGGTTGTACATTTTTACAGATCTTTAAATGTACTACAAATATCTGCTATTATAATTATCATTATCTGAACCTTGGCCCACTGATTCAAAGTCCAATTCAGATAGAGATTGGGTGAGATGATGATTCAGTTCAGTTCAAACCCACAGGTATGGCTTGAGCAGCTGTGCTAGGCATTAGGTATACAAACACAAAACACAACAGTCTTTGTGCTCAAGGAACGTACAAGCTACTGAACTGGGGCAGGAATGTGGTATTCATATAAGTATGTACGATAAATGCAGAGTCAAAACAATCTTTGAGGAACTGAAAGGAAGCCAGAAAAGGCCTCCTGTTATAGATAGTACCTTATTTGTTCTTTGAAGGAAATTATGGATTCTAAAATGAGGGGCAACATTCCAGGTATCAGAAACAGCTTGTGCAACTTCATGAAAGTGAGAAAAGGAAGTGTGTATATAGGGAAGAGTTAGTAAGTCATTATGCAAGAATATAGAATGGACAAGTGGGAGTAAGATGGAATTAGTCTGGGAAAATTGATCAGAACCAAATTGTGAAGGGCTTCTGATGAAGGTGGTGAAGATCATCATGTTATGGTGATGATGGAGACTGGTTCTACAACAGATTTACACACACACATACACACACACACACACACACACACACACACACACATGCACACACATCATTGTTCTCCAGGCTGTAACTGACTCTTCAGACTTTCTCTATGATGCCACAGAAACCTCTTCATCCCAGAAATTCACTTTCCACCCCCAGATTTCCTTCTTCCACTGGAAGTATGTCATACCCCTGTGACTCCTTCCTCTGATTAGTTGGGTCCTCCCAGAACCTCCATTTTAAGGAGAATACTGAGACCAGCCATGCCTTTATTCCTGAGCAGGCTGCCTTCCTACCTCTCTAGACTTTCCCTACTAGACCCCTACATGGGCACCCCTCCCCCTTTTAGCTCCCTTTTGTTTGGTTTTTTGTTTTTTATTTGCTTCTCCCATTATAATAAAATCTCTTTTAGGGCAAGAATTATCTTTCTTTCTGCTTGGGTCTGTATTCTCAGTATTTATCATAGTGCTGGACACAGTAAATAACAAATAATTTTTGGCTGGGCTTAACTTGCTCATAATCCTTTTTTTTAGGAGCTGATCTTTTGGGCCATCTTATGAACACCAGAATAAAGCTCAGGTCTTTACCATAACATCTCTAATCATGGTTTAGATTTTGATGATGGCTGTGGTGGTGGTGGTAATGATGATGATGATGGTGGTGGTGATGGTGATGATGATAGTGGTGATGGTGATAGTGGTGGTGGTTATAGTGATGACGGTGGTGGTGATGGTGTTGATAGAGATGATAGTTATATGATGGTACTGATGATGAGAATCCAATTAAATCCAACAAGTGTTTATTATTCACCTCCTATGTAGAAAACACTTTACTAGGTTCTGTAATAGACAAAATGAAATACAGTCACTTTCTCTGAAAAGCTTCTATTCCACTGGTAATGATGAGGATTATGATTATTGTGGGGGTGATAACAGTGATAGCAATGATGGATTCTTGATTAAGTGGTAATGATGGCAATTATAACTGTAGTGATGATAATGATGTGGTAGAGGATGAGGAGGAAGGGAAGTTGTTGGCAATGATAATGGTGATGGTGATTATGGTGAGAGTGTCAGTGGGTTTTGGTGTTGAAGATGGTAGGATGATCAGGGTAGTGGTGATGGTGGTGATAATGATGATTATGGTGATAGTAATGATAATGATGATAGCTAACATTTATATAACACCTATCATGTGCCAGATGTTGTGCTAAGTACTTTACAAATATTTCATTTGATTCCCACACCCCTGGAAGTAGGGGCTACTACTTTCCTCATTCTACAGATCTGGAAACTGAGGTAAACAGAGGCTAAAAGACTTTCCCAGGATCACACAGCTAGGAAGTGTCTGAGGTCACACTTAAACTCAGGTATTCTTGACTCAAGACCTTGGAACTCTATGATGCTGATGGTGGTAATGATTATGATGATTGTCCCATTTATTTACTAGACCCATCTCTACTCTTATTTGATTTTTAAAATAAGTTCTGTTTTTTTATCTCTTTTAACTTTTCTAGAAATTCTTATTAGTTTTGTGTTCAATCTGCATTTTTCTTTGAGGTTTTGATTGTAGGTACTTTGAAGTCATTGTCTTCTTCTGTGCTTGTATCTTGAACTTCCCTGTCACCATAGAAGCCAAGTTCTTTTTTTTTTTGTTTGCTCATTTTTCGAGTTTAATTCTTGACTTTAGACTTTATGTTAGTGTTGGGCTCTGCTCATCTCAAGGGGGAAGGTAAGTGGCCTGAGCTTCTGCCTTTTATGTCCTTCTGCTCTTTTCACAGTTTGGTCTGGTGGCTTGTAAGTTTTTGGTGCTTCCAAAGTGGTGTGCTCCAGGAGAGGTCCATTCGTTGCCCTCTTGGTCTATAATCTGCAAGTTCCTGACCCAGTTTAGGTTTATTGGCTTGAGTGTGGTTGAGTTTCCATAGATTTCTACTAGAATCAATCACAATTAGCCTGTTGGGAGGTTCTGCTGGTTCAAAGCAATTGAACTGGTTTATTCCATTGTAGGTTTCTGTCTAGGACTAAAGTTTAAAACCAATTCCCCATTCTGTTCTTAAACTCAGGGTCACACAGCTATATTTCTGGAATTGTTCCTTACTCCTTACACAGGGAGAGCCCTTGCTCCCCTTCGGCTGGAATCACTCCTTTCCACCCTGGAAATGTGACCACAAACTGGGTGGCAACAGAGCTGCAAGATGGCACCTGTTCCTGCTCCCAGTGCTAGTAGAAGGGTCCCCTGGGATCTCTTTCTGCCCAGATATTCACTCCTCTTTCCATCCCAGAGTGTTGGGCTTTTCCCCACCTCTCCTGCCTCTTCCACAGCCTGCTGCCACTTCTAGACTATCAACCACTACCATACTGCTGATGTTGCACTCTGCTCTTGACCAGCCCTCACACTAATGCATGCAGACCTCTCTGTCTATCTTCCTAAGCTGCTCTGAGCTATAAAAGTGAGGCACTGTGGTGTTTTTCTTTGCTTTCCCAATCACTATTCAGTCTGGGAGGCTTTATAGGTCATTGTCCCAAATCCCTACCTTTTACTCTGCCATCTTGACTCCACCTTGAACTAATTCCATCTCTGGAATTCTTTCCATTCTTTCCTTTTTCCAAAGTAAATCCTCCTTCAGAGGATTGCTTTGTCTCCTTCAGAGGCAAAGACTTGTCAGAGATTCTCAAACAATCTCATTGCTTTAGAAGCATATCATCTGTGAAACTCTAGCATACCTGTTGTAGCTGGAAGCATCTCAAATGAAGTAATAAAATGCACTGAGAGACAGATCCTTGGGTCACTTACATTACACCTAGGAATTAGAGGAAACGTTTATAAACTGTTAATGCCTAGTACAAACACAAGCCAATAGAAAGGAATGTTTTCTGAGATCTTTGGATAAATAGAGTTTCAAAATTAAAAGACTCAATAACAAAATAACAGAATCTCAGAATTGGAATAGACCTCAGACACCACCAGATATGTCCAAGTAGGAATCCTTCCAAAAACATCCCTTGCAATGATCACCCAATTTTTTGAATTGAAACTCACCAATTAGGTAGATTCATTAATAATAACTGGAATATGTATCATTTTCTTTTTAAAGTTTACAATATACTTCCCTCACAATAACCACATATGGTAGGAAATGCAAGCATTATTATGATTGCCATTTGACATGTGAGAGTACTAAAGAAGAGAGTCTTGCCTGAGGTCATTATAGATAATCAATGTTATATCTGATACTCATTATGTGAGTCCAAAATTTATGTTTACTCCACTGGACTCCCCTGCTTCCAGAGGCCACTCAGTCAGTCCACTTTTGGGTCATTCTAGTGATGTTGGACTAGGTGGTTTCTGCAGTGCTTTTTGACTCCAAATTTCTGTAGTCACTTATATTAAGACATATTTTGTCTTTTGCCCACCTCGTTTTTATTTCTTGCTTCTAGTCCTTCCCACTGGAACAGAATCACAGAATTTGAAAATTGAAAGGGACCCCAACAGTCATCTAGATTCACTCTATACCCAAAGGAATTTCTACTCTAACATACCTGACAGGTGATCATCTAGCTTCCGCTTAGAAAAAGCAGAACAAGGAGAATTTATATGATAATTCACCAAGTATTTCAATCAAGTTATCAAGCCCCTTCACCTAGTTTCCTCTTCTACACATTAAACAATGTAATTTAAGCTGACCAATTCTCATGGGTCATGGTCCATGATCCCCATTCTGTTCTGGTTGCTGAATTCTGCAAGAATGTGTTTGCCGTTATCTCTCCTAAATGTGGAACTTACCAATACTGTTTCATATTTTGTCTAGCCTGGACAGAGAATGCAGGGATCATCATTTCCTTCCTCCAAAACATTCTTTGTTTCTTGATAGAACTTCTGTTGGATTAATTTGTGCCTGTCATGACACACAAATCCTTGGAGACAAGCACTATTTTCTTTTGGTCTTTGTATCCGTATGACACCAGCACATAGTAGGTGCTTAATAAATGCTTACTGTTACTATTGTTGTGGAGCTTACAGTCTGTTATACTCTCCAGCTCTTTCCAAGTGCAGTGGTGTCAAGTCAGGCCATTTCATCCTATCCTTAGGAAGTCATCTTTTTTTAAACCCACACATATTGCTTTGTCTTTCTCAAAGATCTTCTTAGCTTCACATCAATATTTCAGTCTATTGAGCCCTTTGGGATGCCAAAGCTGAGCTATTCTCATATTCATGTCCTCTAAAAATGTGATAATCATATTGTATATGCATTCATCCAAGCCACTGATAACAATGGTGAGTAGAACACAGTGAAAGATAGATCCCAGGGCACTCCTTAAGAGACCTCCTTTCAAATTGGCATTGATCTATTCTTTGAATTCAGTTATTCATCTAGCTCCAAATCCACCTGACTGTACTGACATCTAGGCTACATTGGTTCAACTTGTCCACAAGGAGATTTTTTAAAACGTTGACAAATGTTCTGCCAAAATCTAGTTATACCATGTCAATGCTGTCGCAATCTTCCTTTCATAAAGGAAATGAGTTTAATCTGGCATGACCTCTTAATCAATCCTTCCTGTCTTTCAGTGATCATGAATTCTGGCCTTTATTTATTTATTTTTATTTGAAAACCCATCTCTACTTCGAATTCCTAGGATGAGGGTTTTTGGTCTGATTCTGCCACCACTAAAACACCACTAAAGTTTGAGCTGGCATAAGAACATGCACCAAATATTTGTCAAGAGCTCAGAAAAGCAACTCAAAACAATGAAAAGAACTGTGTGTAGGATTGGAGTCAGGGTTCTGGGTTCCAGCTCTGATTCTGGTGATTAGGAACCATGGAAGAGGTTCATAATATCTCTGTGCCTCTGTTGCCTCCAATGTAAAATAGAGATCATAAAGCCTCCATACCAATAAAAAAAGATTTTCCTAAGGTGAACACCTTGTACAAATTAGAAATGAGTTATTTTGTGTGAGCTATCATTCTTTTTATTATTTCTGTTGAATCACTATCTGAGGGATAAATTAGGGATCCACAAATCTGCTTTAGGTCAATGTTAGAGAAAACACTAAACAAAATGAAAATTATATTAATGCAAACAAAATATCCATTCCTATAGTGCTTCACACTATTTCTAAGGCTTACAAAGGACTTACAACATTTCCAAGAGAAGGAAAGATTATCCCCAATTTACAGATGAGAAAACTGTACATTGGGAGATGAAGTCACTCTCCCAAGGCCACATAGCTAGTAAATGTCTAAGGTAGGCTTTGAACATAAATCTCTTTCTACCAGTCACTTTCTATTACATGGAGAAAAATGATTTTAAGTCAACATAGTGCTATTCCACTAAATCCCTATAGGATTTGGTCCTTTGGTGAAATAAGAAATATTTATCATTTACACAATAATTTTTTTTTTAATTTTGTGAAAATGTCAGTAAAGGCTTCTTTCTCTCAAGTAGGCTAACCACTCCCTCTGCAATCACTTTTTTAAAAAAAATATATAAATTTTATTTATTGCACTAAATATTTGTAAATTACATTTTTTAAAAAGTTTTACCACTCTTTTCTTAAAATTGAGTTTCAAATTTTCTCCTTCCCTCCCACTTTTCCCCCACCCCTTGAGAAGGCAAGTAATATGAGATCGATTATACATATGAAGTCATTCAGAACACCTCCATGTTAGCCATGTGTAATCATTTCTTCACAACATCAGACCATTTGTCTGCCCACTCATTATTCCTAAAGGTACAGAGGGAAAGGTCAGCCTTCTCCCAGATGAGTGATTACAGATCCCCAAGCTCTTGGCTGTATGTGGCATAGTCATCCCACTGATCAGAGCGTAGATTAGGGATCAGACATGAAGGACTCACCAAGATGATGCCTTTCTGATTTGAAAGTGAAATGTTATTTGAAAAAATAAAAGAAGATGCAAGAAGAAAGGAGGCATGAGAAGGGGCAGAGTAGTCGAGGGAAATTTTTAACTGTCTGTCTTGCTTACCTTTGTAAATATGGAGAAAGAAAATTTGGTGAACAACACTCATGATTACAGAATGTCAGAATGGGATGAGCCCACAGAAATAATTTAGTGTGATCCTTCCTTCCTCAGTTTACAGAGGAGAAAACTGAGAAACAGGAAGGAGAAGTTCATTGCCTTGGAGGAAGCTAATTTAAACAGGAGGAGATGAGGATAGAGATGAAAAGAAAAATGCAGGGTCCATGAATGTATTTGATAGAAGACAATAGGGGGGTGGATTATGGCTACAAATGATGTTTAAATAAGGCTTTCAAGTTTTCAAAGTTTTTTTTCAAGTTTTCAAATTTTGCAGTTATTTTTCTCATTTGATGCTTACAATAATACTGGTAGATACAACAATTATTATTATTGTCATTCTATTTTATAGATAAGTCAATGGAGCCTTCCTTAAGTTGGAGGTCATCTCCAGGGTCATACACTTTGTAAGTGTCAGAAGTGGGATTTGTGATGGCAGATCCAATGCTTTCCACTGTTCCACTTCCTCTCTAACCATCACAGGATTTGTGAAATACTTTCAATATGTTGTCTTTTGGGATTCCTACACCACTCCAATGATAGAGGAAAGAAGATATCAATGTCCAACTCTCATAGGCAGCCAAATTGAGAACCCCGAGAGGTTTTACAGGTGTATTTAACATAGCCCAGATATGATCATCTCACACTTTTACTTCCCACAATCCTTTTCCATAATGTTCCTTTGAGGCAATATATCCAAGAATCATTACCCCCATTTTAAAGATGAAAAAGAGACAAAAATTATCACTTGAATAGAGTCACACAGGTCAAACATGATTGATTTAGGAGTCAAAATCAGCTTTTTTGGCCCAGAGGTCCATGTGATCCTCTAAAAGAAAGCAATAAGAAACCTCCCTAATACTCTACCTTAATAAATTATAAGCTCCCTGTTGGGCAGGAGACTGCTGCTCATTTATCTCTGTTCTTCCATTAGCCTATAGCATGTGAAAAGTTCTAGCTCTCTATCACCTATGTTAATATGTATATATGAGATATGGCTTAATTTATGTGTGAATGTCTATATAGCTTAATATATATTGTGCTTTATATATATATATATATTTATATTTAATAAGTGGGAATATGATTCTCCTCCTCACTAAAATGAAGAGGCTTAACTGGGTGACTTAACCACAAGATCTCCCATTCTGCTGCTGCTTTCAGGTTTGATGAGCAGTTTTCTCTGAATAACTTTTGATAGGTAGCACACTGATTATTAACTCCATTTCAAAGAGGAGAAGGCTGAGGTAAGTGACTTTCTCAGGATCACACAATAAGCATTGAAGTTGGGATTTGAACTCAGATATGTCTCTAAGTCCAGCATTCTCTCCACTACCTGGAGGTATAGGGACCTTGGTGGGAGGGATTGAGGTTGCTTAGCCTAGAGAAGAGAAGGTTTAGGACAGATGTTATAACCGACTTCAAGTGAAGGGCTGCTATCTTAGAGAAAGGTTAGCCATGGTCTCCTTGGCCCGTGAAGGAAGATCTAGAAGCTAAGGGGAAAGTTGCAGGGAGGCAAATTGAAACTTCATTAGAGAAATGAAAAAGCAACGAGGGCAGTCTGGACTTGAAAAATATTGCCTCAGAAAGTAGCATTTCCCCCTTAATTTGAGGTCTTTAGGCAAAGACTGGATGGTCACTTGGTTGTATGAGGGAGGAGATTCAGGTCCACCCATAGGCTGACCTAGATTACCTCTGAGATGCTGTGCTTCTGTTCCTACAATGCCTTGGTTGAGCCCTTTCCTCTCACCTGCTCTCCTCCATGTTAAAGTTATCTGAAGAGTCCTTTTGCTCTTCTTTGTATTGCCAAGGTTCTACATGATGCCTAAAACACTGGAAGTTTTGAAGAGATGCTTATTGATTGACATATGATTTTCCTGGTGTCAGGAGCTCTGAGGGAGGAGACTTCCTCTGCTAATGCAGCATTTGCCCAATGATGTAGAGCCCTAGAGTGCTGCCTATGCAAACCCTAAGGAGTGAAGTGATGTGTCTAAGGTCACCCGGTCTGCCAATGTCTCATAGTGAAGACTTGAACCCCAGGCTTCTTGATGCTAAAACCGGATGTCTTTCCACTACACTTTTTCATCTTAAGCAAGAGTTAGAATATGTTACTTCTGTGGTCCCTTTCAGCTTATATACACAGACCATAAGCCTGCTTATGTTTTCTTCATGTAGGGGACTTGGGTCTCATTCTAACTGACTGGTGCATTGTTAACTTGGAAGACTGGTGGCAGCTGGGAGTTCTGGCTCTGGGAGTCGCTGAAGAACCAGGTGAGGTGATTCACTTTGGCCAAGAAAGAGAGCCTAGAACTGTGTATAGATATATCTAGGGGTAAGCTTGGATGAGAGAGGATTATCTAGCCTGGAAGCTGATAATGGCTTATTATCAAATCAGGGGAAGATGAGGGAAGAGTCTCTGTGTCAATGCTGTGACTTTACAATCCTTCCTTCAGTGAGAGGTGTTTTTTTTTTAATTTTTCTCATTTCTTTTAAGTGTTAATGAAGGAAGGTGGTTATAAAATCATGTTTTTAGTCTAGTGGAGTTCTTAGTTGTAGTTTCACAGATCATATGGATAGATTTAAGGGGTCTATGAACTTGGATGGGGAAAATGTTATTATGATTACTATTTCAATAGCATTGGTTTTCTCAAAATTTTATTTTATATATTTCACAACATAATACCTGGAATTGGGTCATTGACTTCATCAGTATGACTACTGAAGGGGTCTATGACCCACACAAACAGGTTAATAGTTACACAGACTAGGGGGATAGTAAAGAGAAAGAATGGGGGAGTAGAGGGTCAGGTTAGGATGGTGCCAGAGGGTGAGGGAGACAGAAGAGATCAATCCTGACAAGTTCTCAGACCTGTTGAACCAATTTTATAAAAGCACAGAGTCTTAGAATGATGGTGCAGGAGAAATCTAAGAGTACTTGAGTACAATTCATATCTGAGCAAGAATCACTTTTAGAACATCTCAAAAAATGGCCACCCTCCCTCAACTTGAAAAGGGCAGAGCAAAGAAGGCAGAGAGCTCATTAGAGTACGTAACATAAGTTATAATAGGAGAAATCATAGAGGTAGAGAGAACTTTCCAGGTTATCAGTCTAATTCACTTCATTTTCCAGATAGAGAAATTGAAGCCTAGAGGGGGGAATGAATAGCCCAAAGTCACATGGGCCATTAGTGATTAAGCCAGGCTTTGATTCAAAGCCCTTTGGCTCTGGCTCTATTATGCTTTATACTGTGCCAATCTAAGAATACGGGAGTTCAGTTGGTTATATCCCATTTCCCAGGTGGAGTATCATTTCTTCATAGTGAATCCCTGGGGTGCTAGGCAGTTTGGAAAATCTTTTGTTAGCCTTGCAGAGAGCAGCCTTATGGAATGCTCTCCGCCACGCTGTTCCTACTGGCGTAGCAACCCCAGTAAAAGCAACGGGCTCACTTCCTCAGAAGATTATAGGGATATTGGATGTGAGAGAGACAATGGATCAGCCAGGTGGTGCCACATTTGAAATCTCCATCTCCCCCACACACCAGCTCCCTCTTCCTTCTCTCAAGAAGCAAATGAATGGGTTTCTGTAGTGGATGAGATAACTTCTCAAATCTCTTCAGTCAGGAAGTGTCCCATGGGGGCTGGGAAGATGAAAGGTAATAGCATCTGCACTTTCATGGGAACACCTAAGCATCAACCACCCCGGCATTTAGGAAGACAGAGCTGACTCCAAGCTGACCCCAGTGACTTCTACTTGATATCTGGTTGCTTATTTACTTGTCAAGATTGGAGTTCAGGGTTCCGTGCTTCTGCTCAGAGGATGACTAGCAAGAAAAACTGTTGGAGTGGGGCTGCCCACACTGACCCAGTCAGTGACTCTGGGAGCCACCCACCCATATGCTTAATGGAAAATGACAGAGAACGAACAAGGGGAGCCTGGGTTTCAGGACAGGTTTTTTGATCTAGCTTATTCACCACTGCTTTATGGTAACTCAAGTTTCTGTAAGTGATCTATGCATTTGTTCTACTCAGACAGAGAGAACCATACGGTCTCTACATGCAGAGCCACTACCAAAAGATCAGAAAGGTAGTGGGGCCAAGATCATAGATTTCCTCCCTTCCTCTGTCCCAAACACCAACAATTCTATTTTGTAATCTAAAATTGCAACTTTATTTTGAAATAAAGAATGAATTAACCCTGTGAGTTAATTGCAAGTTAATTGATACTCTGCCATCAACCTGGAGACTGCAATATTTCTTTTGATGACATGTCTAATAGTCTGACCACATCATTCCTTAACTACATCGATTCCATTGCCCTTACCTCTTTATCTTTTCAGGCATATATCAGTATTTATAATATGCCTCTAATATCACCAGATTTTCAAAGCACACCATTTTCAAGATCTAGATTTTTGAAGTTTTGTTTCTTCCTTCAGCCTTTTATCCTGCCATCTCTCTCACTTTCTCCTTCATGCTAAATGTACTGTTGATCTTTATACTGACCTCTGGACCCTTGACTTATCTCTGTTCTCCTAGTTTATTTTCCCACTTCAAATTACCCTTTCAAAATTAGCCTAGACTTTTATGAAATACATATGTAAAAGATGAAACAATTTACAGAGGCCAGTGCTGTAGTAGCCTAAGAACAATGTTAGAAGCAATCACAGTTCAGAATAGGTGTGTATATTTGGTGGGATGACCAAAGTGACATGTTCTGTATGTGCTATATTCACCCCTATGAAACTTAGCATGAATAGAATTAAGGTAAATAAAATTAAGGATGGAAAAGTAAGTTTAGAACATGTTGTACAAAGCAGAAAGATATAAGAATGGATAGTAATTGGGTTGGGAGGATGGAACAATGATAATTGATGACATAGAGAAAGCAGAGTTTCTCAAGTTATACCTTGCTATTATTTTCTCTGTCAGGGAGAATGACCTGTCATCTGGAAAAGGGGAGAAAAGAAATGACTAATCGTGAGCTGACACCAACTAAAAATAAAAAAATACCAAGTGAGCATCTAGATGTCTTGAATAATTCTAATCACCAGGTACACTTGAATAACATCCTCTGGTAATGACTGAAGTGGCAAATGTGATTACTAAGCCTGTGAGAGTGTTAGTCTTATGCCAGGACAGGGAATGAGGAGAAAGAGAAGAAGAAGAAAGAGAATTAGGAAGAAGAAAAGGAGGAGGAG
>NW_020950172.1:3094897-3103263 GCF_900497805.2 Vombatus ursinus | reverse complement strand
AAGAAGAAGAAAGAGAATTAGGAAGAAGAAAAGGAGGAGGAGGAGGAAGAGAAGAAGAGGAAGAAGAAAAAGAACAAGAAGAAGGATGAAGAAGAAAGATGAAGAGAAGGAAGAAGAAAAGGAGGAAGAAAAGGAGGAGGAAGAAAGAAGGAAAGAAAGAGAAAAGAAAGAAAGAAAGGAAGGGAGGAAGGAAGAGAAGTAAAGAAGGAAGGAAAGAAAAATTTGTGAATTCTAGGTCTTCAAACTTGCATTTTATTCTTTGATTCCTGTTACCATTTTAGAATTCATTATTAAGAGTTGGCTAATAAGTCAATCTAGAAAAAGAAATTATCATCACCCAAATCCACATAGGTTAATCAAGAACAGATCATTCATAATAATGTTATTTAATTTGATGACAAGTTTACTAGACTACAGAAAAGGGGAAATGATGTAGATTTATTTAACCATGATTTTAGTGAAATTTTTGATAGAATAATTCATTCTATTCCTGTGAAAAGATTGGAGAGAGGTGGGCTAGACAATAATATAATTAGATGAACGTACAGCTGTTTGAATGATTAGACTCAGAGAGAATTGATAGTTAAGCATTGCCTTGGAAGGCTTCATATCCTGAAGTGGCCCAATGATCTGAACTTATCACAATGATAATCAACATCTTTATCAGTGGTTTGGATAAAGGCATCAATGGCGAGTTTATCAAATTTTCCAATGACGTAAAGCCTAGGTGTGGGTGGAAAGATAACTACCAACTTTGCTAATGAAGTCAAGATCCCAAAAAGATACTGATGAGATCGAGCATTAGGATGAATCTAAGAAGTTGGAGTGCAATGGGTGGAACATGTTATTCTTCATTGTCTTTTGAAAGTCACCTTACAAGCAGGAATGGAGGAGATGTGGTTAGACATCACTTTGAAAATATTCTTGTGGATTTGTGGGAAGGCATATTCAATTTTACTTACCAGTGTGCTAAGGGAGACAAAACAGCTGATAGGGTTTTGGCTTGCATTAAGAAAGCCACAACTTCTCAGAAGGACGAGGTTGGATTCCTCATATCCTCTGCCCTGGGTGTGTCCCTCTGGAGTATTATTTGGTTCTGAGTGCCACAGATCACAAAGGCAATTGACAAACTGGAGAACATGCCAAGGTTGGCCGCCAGGATGGTGAAGATCTTCCAGTTCATGCCATGTGACAATTTGTCGAAGTAAATGGGCATGTTTATGCTAAAGAGAAGAGAAGATTCAGGAAGATGATAACTGCAAGAGGAAGATAACTTGTTCTATTTGAAACCAGGAGAAATGAGGAGAGCTGCAAAGAGAAAACTTCAGCTTTTATGGTTAGGTAGGGATTCTAAAATGTAGCAATCTGCAAATGCTCACTGGGCCACCTCAGAATGTCATAGCTTTGCCATCACTGGAGATTGCCAAGCAAAGGCTGGGGGATTCCTTTAGTCTACTTTGGAGAAGATTCTTTCAAGTGTATGGGTTAGATTGATGGCTATCAAGATTCATTCCGACTCTGACATTGCATGAGTCCCAGATCCATTGGTTAGCTACTTGAAAATTGTCCTTAACCTCAGTGATTTACCATTTCTTATTTGTGAATCCTCATCCCTCTCCACTCCATGTATCTTAAATGTTGCAGAAAATCATGAAATCAATCTTTTTTTTTTGATGAGGAGTTGGGGTTAAGAGACTTGCCCAGGGTCACACAGCTAGTAAGTCTCAAGTGTCTGAGGCTGGATTTGACCTCAGGTCCTCCTGACTCCAAGCCTGGAGCTCTATCCACTGCACCACCTAGCTGCCCCGATCTGTGTTTTTTTCATATATGTACTCATGGAATATAACCTCTTCTGGGCCCTCACTGCAGTACAACATTATTTGTATCCTACTCTTACTGATGTCATATCTTTTTCCCAAAAGTGACAGTTCAAAGTTTTTCCTTCTTTTTTTCTCTTTCCAAGCCTTAATCATCTACACACACACCCATCCACCCACCCACACCCACACCCACACCCACACACACACACACACACACACACACACACACTTGGTGGTGACTGAATGTAGTCTTCACCAAGGACTCCTCCCTCATCCCTCAAAACTTAACATGAACCTTACCTTTCCCTTCCAGAAGATCACAGGTATGCAGAGTCCTCCTTTTTTTCTATCTCCAGTATTCCTTGTCCTGCTTGTTGTTCCTACTCATCCTCACCTCTTCCAAGATCTCTCAAGAAGCCGTTCCCCACCTCTCCTGGATTGTCAATGTATGTTATAAGTGCCTTCTTGCAATATGCCTGTAATTATACTATTAAACTATACTATTTTCCCAATTTAACAATAAGAAAAAGTCACATTTCTAGAGTGCTTTGAGGGTTAGAAAGTGCTTTATAAATATTATCCCAGTTTATGCTAACAACAACCCCAGGACATGGGTGGGATTATTCTTCTCATTTTACAAATGAGGGAAGTGAGAACCTGTCTTCTGGTCACCCAGCTGCCTTCCATCTTGCGACTTCCAGAATCCCCAAGTCACTTTAAAGCATTGTCTAGTCAAGGTCTTTGGTGCTGTCATTGTTCTTATTGTTATTCATTTTTTTAAAGTTAAGTCTGACTCTCTGTGACCCCATTTGGGGCTTTCTAGGCAGAGATACTGAAGGGGTTTGCCATTGCCTTCTCCAACTCATTTTACAGATGAGGAAACTGAGGCGAACAGGGTGTGAAGTGACTTACCCAGGGTCACAGTGTCTGAGGACAGATTTGAACTCAAGTCTTTCTGACTACAGGCCCAGTGCTCTATCCATTGTGCCACCTAGCTGCCCAGTCAATACCTTTACTTCTTGAAAATTCACTCTCTTCACTTATCCAATCTAGTTCCTGTTCCCCCCACCCCACCACAGAAATTGCTCTGATAAGCTTCACTTCCTCCTTTCAAGTCATGCCCTCCTTAGCAACTGCTTTTTTCTCTGTGGGAAAACTCTTTTTCCTGGGGCCCTGCTCTCCTCACTACCACTTCTGAACCATTATTTCAAGAAAGACAGTCACATACTTCATTTCATTTTTCATTCACCAGGGGTCTTTTACATAGCTTACTAACTGCCTTGCCACTACAAACATACCCTTTCCTCCTCACCTGATCAAATCAACCCTGCCGTATCTGGAATTTTCAGCACCAAAGTGTCCCTCCCTGCCCACCACTCTTCTGTGTATGTTGCCTTTTGCATGAAAGTATGAGCTCCTAAAAAGCAGGGGTTGCATTTGTTTTTTTATTTGTATCTCAGTATTTGTCACATAGTAAGCAATTAATAATTTACTTCATCCATCCATCTATTCATCCATTCAAAATTGCTAAGGAATTCCAAATCCCCAAATCCAGTACCTTTTTTTCAGTGCTTATCTACATTGACTTCTGACCCTATTGCCTCTTCCATTTACTCAATATTATCCTCCTTTGATTTACTCTCACACTTTCTCCACAACCTCTGTTTCTTTACTGGATCTTCATTCCCTTCCATACTTCTCAAGGAACATACAACCCCACTATCTTTTCCCTAAGCATCCATCCTTGGTCTTTCCTCTCCTCACTCTAGACTTTTTGTTCAAAATGTCACTCACCTCCAGAACTTCGACCATTACTTCTAAATAGCAACTACTACATCTTTAGCTCCAGATCTGACCTCTCTTCTCAGCTCTAGATCTGTTTCCATAACTTCCTATGGGACATATCCACATAAATATTTCAGCAGGCCTAAAGCTTAATGGAAGCCCAGCCAATTGTGTTTCTACATAGCTTCTTTTTTTTTTCAAACTGGGCTTCTTTGTCCTCTAAACTTGTCTTAGCAGTTCCTTATATAAGCTCTGTGTCACCAGTTTTTGCCCAGAAGATTATACATAATAGATGCCATATTAATGCCCATTACACATATGGCTGAAAGCATAAAATCCTTTTGATATTTCCCTCAACACCCCATCCCAAGCTATTCCTCCCAACTTTAGGGACCTCAATGGCCAATTTAGAGAGTAAGGGAATCAAATCTAATTGGTGGCAGAACTGAGTCTAGAATGTGATAGAATTCCATTAGAGACTGACCTGCAAGCTGGCATTGAGACACTAATGACTACTCTTAGGGTTTGTTCATTCAACTAATTGTAAATCCAACTGACTCTAGTATAATATAGTGTACACATCTACATCTTGTCCATAAGGATAACTTGGAGATGTTTCTAAATGTCTTTCAAAAATATACTGTATCTAAACAGGTATGACCTTTACTGTATCTAAATAAGTACCTGTTTTTATGAGTCTGGTAACCTCATGAAAAAATCCTCTTGGCCCCAGAGCAGCCCTTCACATGTTTCTTGAGAGCGTTGTGACCCAACTAACTTTATTCTTGTTCAGGATGAACATCTTGCTAATGTACTCAATGAGCCTGGAAGGGCCTGGAATAAAGAGTCCATATGGTATTGTCTTGACTCCTCCACAGGCTACCCTGGGGCAGCACCCTTTTCAGGAATCCATCCAGTTCTTGTCAAATGGACTCACACAAATACAGCCACAGCAAGCTAGAACCCAGGAACACACCTCAGCTTTTATGCTATCAGTCTATGATGTTGCTGGCTTGGTTTTTTCCTAATTGTGCTGCAATAAAACTCTTCCAAGTATCATTAAAAAATCCATGTGAGGTCCTTGAGTTCAGCATTTTGCACTAGCTTGTTTTCATTAGCAAAGACATTTGCATGAGTGCAATGGGTTATTGGCTATGCCCTAGCAAAGAACTTGCCAGGCTCCATTACATCACTCTGGGGAACTCTTTGAGGGTAGTTTTGCCAGACTAGGAGACAGGCACTGAGGGGCCCTAGTACATGAACAGGAAGTGGGACATGGAAGGCTCATTTCAATACCATGGATGCAAGCTGCCTGGGACTGAGTATAACAGAGCAACCCAGTTCCCTAGTTGAGGAGATTCACTTTGTAAAGTTTGTTTATTGCTGACTCAATTACTCCATGAGCTGAATGTTTGTCTCAGGGAATGAGTGGAATGTATTCCAAACAATGATTTATTAAAAAAAAAAACTGGTTTGAATTACCTACTGGGATTAGAATGGTTTCCTCACAGGTTATCAGAATCTGGCATCAATGTGGCAACCTCATTTCACCTTTGATGAACAACTTAAAACAAGGTTATTCATTACCAAATATCTAATGTTGTCAGGGTGTCAGCTTCATGGAACTGAACTATCTTTTTCTAACTGCCCAGGGCCAGAAAGCAACATGCCACACACATCTGGACTCACCTGGGGTGGGGTGGGGGGAACATTCATTACCTTGGCCTCTTCTGTATACTGTCAGGAAGGCTGGGAAAATGTGGTTAATCTGCTTTTTAAGACCCTTAAACATGGGAAGACATCATCCTCCACTAATTATTTCCATTGAAGTAGAATCAAACACCAGGGACTAGAGAAGAATATGGATCAGGATGGAGAACTCAAGAACGATGGAGCAAAGAATGGCTTTTCAGAGTAGAAGGTACCATGTTTGTGTAGGAATGTCACACGGGTAAAAGACCAGTCACTGTCTCAGGTATATAGTTATGTTGCAGCCATGGGATCTTTGGGGACTTTTTTCCTGCTTCCTGTCTAATCCATGGATTTACATAGTAGAGTATTTGCTTAAGTGAGACCAAGAGACCCGGTACCTAGGCCTAACTCTGTTACTAAAGTCTTCTCTGGCACTAACACCCTGGGTGCGATTTTGGCAGGTGTAAAATAGGAGGTAGAGTAGACGAGATAAACTCTACAGTCCCTCCCTACGCTCAGTACCATACATTGACTCAATTCACCAAAGATCAGCATTCTTTGGGCCAATATGTCCCTTTGGGGATACAAATAGACTCAACTCAAGTTTAAACAGGCTTCAACTCAAGCAGTTGTGTCTATCACTGCTCTCTCAACATTAGATCTTTCTACAGCACTTGGACCACAGTAGTTAGCACCACAGTCAGAGGTATATTGCACTATGCATTCTTAATGGATATTCTCTACAACCCTTTAGGGCCACTCCAAAGGGTGCCTCCTCCAATTCAATATACAATTTAAATTCAATATAAATTTATTAAATACTTATGGCGTACAAAGTACTGTGCTCAGCATTGGAGAAGTATATAGTTTAAATGAGACAGGTCCTCTGCCTTCAAGCAGATCACTGTCTAGGAGGAAGATAAAACCTAAGTACAATGAGTTGACCCACAAGTTTTTTTTAAATAATTACTATATGCCAGGCACTTGCTATGTGCTGGGAATATAAAGGCAAAATTGAAGCAATTGCTGTCCTCAAACATCCACTCTAGTTGGGGATACAATGTCCACTTAACATGTATGTGCAAACACACATCAACTAGAAGGTGATCTTGGGGTTGGGGAAGGTGAGGGAGGGTACAGCAATCATAGAGGAGAGCACCTGGTGAATGAGGGAGCACCTGATCTGAGCATTAAAGGAAACTAGGGATTCAAAGACATAGCTCACCTTGAACAGTGATCCCAAACATACAAGACATGCAATTATTCCTAAAAAGACAATAGAAATAGAAGAACATTTAAAAACATTAGATAAAGTTGAATGTGAATTACGAGCAAGAAGTTCATCATCAAAAGGTGAGATAAGGAAAACGTGCCCCAAGTGGACATATTTTGCAGCAGGAACTCCAGCTTATGCATTCACTCCTTTCACTGTCACTGATAGAGACACCT
Source organism: Vombatus ursinus (assembly GCF_900497805.2). Classification (NCBI taxonomy): domain Eukaryota; kingdom Metazoa; phylum Chordata; class Mammalia; order Diprotodontia; family Vombatidae; genus Vombatus; species Vombatus ursinus. Next base: position 3,096,517 of record NW_020950172.1, on the reverse strand, counting down.
CACCTCTTTCCATCCAGCCCCCTATCTAAGAAAGGTTTTAAGTTACTTGCAGCCTGAACTGATTTTGAAGTAGAAACCCAGAGATAAATTATCCCTGTCTCTTCCTCTTCCCTCAATATGACTTCAAGTCTCAGTTGGCCAACCTGGGTTTTCTTTAAGTATTGGTCAACTCCTATATTTCTATTTTTTTCCCTGTTCTATTTGCTGTCATCCTAGCCTTGTGATTTAAAGCATAAGAAAATCTTGTTTTTAAAGCTTTCTTTGGGGGAATCCTAAAGCACAGAAATTAACAATTTCTCTTTTTTAGAACTCATATTTGAATTTGAATTATTGAAGGAGAGGATGTACTGATGAGGTTGTTTTCCATGTTATCTAGTGGAAAATCCCTGGGCTAGGTGAAAGGACATGGGTTATAATATCTGTTCTGTCTCTAATGTACTGTGTAACCTCAGCCAAGTTACTTAAAATTTCTGACTCAGTTTTCTCTTTCGAGAAAGGGAAACAAACTTTCATGAATGATCTCATTGGGTTGTTATGAGAATCAATTTATCATAAGATTTAGGTTCAGGAGGGAGATTGCAATACATTGTCCATATAACATTGCTTTCTTTTTTTTCAGACAGAGACAGATACAGACAGACAGACAGAGACAGAGACAGAGACAGAGACAGAGACAGACAGACAGAGAGAACATGGAAACACCTTTATGCATACCAGATAATGATAATAATAACAAATAAACATGCATTAAGCAATTGTTAGGTGCCAGGCATTGGGCTAAGCACTGGGAATACAAGAAGAGACAAAAAATATTCTCTGCCCCCAAAGAGCTTACCATCTAATGGGGGGAGACAACATGCAAACAAATATATACAAAGCAAGCTATATACAGAATAAATAGGGAATTATTAACAAAGGGAAGGCATTAGAATTAAGGAGTTGGGGAAGGCTTCCTGTAGAAGGGGAAATTTTAGTTGGGACTTAAAGGGAGCCAGGGAGGTCAATAGTCAGAGCAGAAGAGAGAGAGCATTCCAGGTATGGGAGACAGCCAGAAAGAATGCCCAGAGCCAAGCAATAGAATGTCTTACTGGCTGAAAGTCAGAAAGCCAGGATCACTAGATCAAAGAGTGTGTGTCAGGGAGTAAAGTATAAGAAGACTGGAAAGGTAGGAATAGGTCTATTGAGGCCGGGTGATGAAAGGCTTCAAACGCCAAACAGCATCTTGTATTTTCTCCTGGAAGTGATAGGAAGCCATTGGCGTCTATTGAGTAGTCACGATGTGATCAGGCCTGCACTTTAGGAAATAAGAAGAACAACAAATAACCTTTACATAGCACTTTAAGATTCGCATTAATATATTATCATAATGTATAATAACACCGATCTCCCAGGGCAGTCAGGAAAATTAAATGATATAATATCTGTAAAGCACTTAACACACTGCCTGGCACATACTAGATGCTTAATAAATGCTTTTCCTCTTCCCATTCTGTTTCCACCCACCCCCAAGCTGATAAAAATCTAAGACTCATGTCCAGATGTTCTCATTCCAGGCCCTGGCCCCTCTCCATCAAACCACACTTTATCTCAATTCCCACACTGCCATTCATTGCTTTAAAA
>NW_020950172.1:3015010-3094887 GCF_900497805.2 Vombatus ursinus | reverse complement strand
TGCACTTCAAGGACCCCTAACTCAGGTTACTATAAGTTGTGACTATAGCAATTTGCCAACTGCATTAATACCTATAAGTATATGGGGAATGTTGCTGCCTAATCACTTGCTTAGGGTGAGTTGAGGGGTGGGAAGTTTCACTAACTCTCCTTTTTGAGAATTGCTGGGAATTTTTTTTTTTTGCTTTATTTTGTAATATTCTTGGAAAAATCACTTACCGAAGCATTGGCTCCTTTGAACAGCAATAAAAAATACAACTATATTATAACACAGAAATTTTATTTCCCAACAGAGGAGAAAGATTCGAGGAAGAAATTGTTATTGTCCAGCTATTTTTACATTCAGATAAATTGCAGAACTGTCTCTCAGGATGGCACCTACAGTCTTAGAACCTTTAACTCATTCGTGCAGGAACAAACAAACCAGGTGCTTGGAAAGGTTTGCAAAAGGCCTTCTACGAAGGGCCATAGATTGAAGGCTCCCTGTGTTTTTCCACTCACGTATATGAAGCGAAAGCCTATTACTGACTGCGCATCTGAATGCAGGAGCTGAGAGAAGCCTTGAACTCATGGTATGAGACAGTAGGAAGAAAAAAAGGGAATTTTTCCTACTCCACCTTTATCATGTCTACTTGGACCATACATTAATTAATTGATCGACCTCCTTACAGATGAACCTCTGCACCAAAGGGTCTTGACCTTTTTGCCACTTTGTTTGAATAATTTGACATTTTTTGGCTATCCTAATTCACAGCTCCATCACCAATGTATCAGTGGGCCCAGCTTTCCACACCTCCCCCCAAATGATCATCCCCAGCTTCTCTCACTTTTACCAAATCACCTAGTGTGCCTTGGATTTCCTTTCTCTTGAGTTAGGATGTTGTCATTGGAGACACAATACTTTCAGAGGAAGTGTTTTCCCTTTGCAACAATGCTCCTAAATTAGACCCACTTGCTTCCCCCTACACTCGCCATTTCAATTCTTCTCTTCACCACATCACTCCTTCTCTTGTGATGCCTCTTTTTGCTGAGAGCCTACAGGAGATATCCTCCCTAAATTGTTTACCCATGGACTTAATTAGGATATATCACATCTTCTCATCTGCTCTCTACTTCTATCTTTTCTATCCCCTGACATTCTATTTATTCCCATAAGATATATGAATTCACCTGGGGAAGGAGTTGTAGGATTTAATGCATGGTGCTTTGGGTTTGCTTCTCTACTGTCAAGTCTATTTCTTTAAATTATATTTTCTTCTTTATCCTCTTGCGTACTTTACAAAAGAAATCTCTTAAAGCTTCATGGTTTCTTTTTTATCCCAAAAGGCATCTTTCTCTTTATGTTTTTTTTTAATTTTCTCTAGAGATAGTGTAATTTATTTGATTGTGGATTTTTTTCCTGGTAATTATATTTATTTACTTTTCTTGTGTTTTTGCTCTTCATGTTATTTGCAGTGAAATAATCAGCAAATGTTTGCTTTGTTGTGGTGGTGGTTTTTTAATGTTTCAATTGCCTCTTCAATTGAACATCCATCTTTTTCATTGATAATGAGGACCAGATTTGCAGGGGATGTCATTTTGGGGTGCATGTTTGCCTCCTTTGCTTTTTGGAATATATCATTACATTCCCATATGTGGTTTATTATGGGTTGTATTATTTAAATATCCTTTCCTTTCCATTTGAAAGTCATTCTCCTGGTCGCTTGGTGAAACTGTTTTTGTCATTGCAATTGTTCAATTTTGCCTCTTTGTGTCTTAGAGTTTGAACAAAAAGTATTTTCTTTTGCTTCCCTTCTTTGGAGGTGTTGGGTGGATTTTGTGATTGGTGCTTTGTTTTCAGCATTTGGAAATCTGAGGCAGTTGCTTGGTTTCTTTTCTTGTATGTAATGTGTAGTTTCTTCTGTATAACTTTTCATGTTCTTTTGGGAAGCCTCTGATCCTTAGGCTGCCTCTGCATGGCTTGGCTACAAAGTGAATGACTTTAGCTGGTAGAGGGATAATGTAGCATTTTAGTGATACAGCTTTTTTTTTTTTTTTACTTTTCTTCTTTCTTATTCTTCAAATTTCACATATGTCTATTCTCAATCTATTGTGTTCTTTCTTATTTCTTTGGAGATACATGGGAGCAAATGCTTCTATTCTGCTAACTATTTTTCCTGCACAGTGTATAAATTCTGCCATTCGTTTCTTTCTAGCATCTTCATCATTAGCATCAGCATCCAGCATTTATTAAGCACCAATTATGTGCCAAGTGTGGTGCTAGGTTCTGAGGATTCAAAGAAAGGCAAAATTATAGCTCATGGAACCCTTGTTCTAATGGGGGAAATAACATGGAAACAAATATGTTCATGCACGAGATGTGGCAAAGAATCTCAGAGGGAAAGTGCTAGCTGTTGTGGGGAGGGATGGGGAAAATTCTCTTAAGATTCTGATTTCTGAAGGGGAACTCTTTCAAGATTCTGATTTCTCTCTTGAACCATTCCAGAACATCCTACTACAATTCTGTGTTCTTTTGCGAATCAAAAGGCTTCTTTCTATGTTTCATTACATATTGATTTAATTTCTTTTGTCGTCTAATATTGAGAAAAGTTTATAATATTTTGAATGTTTTAGTGCTTATTTTCTTTTATAATTTTGTTACTTTCTCTGTTATTTCTTTACTTGCACTCCAGAGTTTTGGACAACTAGGTGGCACAGTGGATAGAGTGTCACCTCTACAGTCAGAAAGACTCATCTTCTTGAGTTCAAATCTGATCTCAGACACTTACTAGCTGTGGGACCCTGAACAAGTCACTATACCCTGTTTGCCTCAGTTCTTCTGTAAATGAGCAGGGGAAGGAAATGGCAAACCACTCCAGTATCTTTGCCAAGAAAATTCTAAATGGGGCTGTGAAGAGTCAGATAGAACTGAAACCACGAACAACAACAACATTCTAGGTTTTTAATTGAATTTGCTTCTTCTTGAAATAATTGGTATCTTTAGCTTTCCCCCCTTATTTTCCCTTTTCTCACTTTCCAGCTGTTTCCCCTTTTATGTACGGTTTACCTTCAGCACTGGACCACAAAGCTGTCTCAGCATCCCTCCCCTCCTCCGCATTGGGTAATTTATTTTTTCCGAGTCCCAGGACCTGTCCCAAGTAGCCTCTGCTGAAAAGGACTGGCCCTGTCTGGATCCCCATTCTTTTTATTTCAGGTCTCACTTACCCATGCACACTGACAGCCTGTCTGAGGCCCTTCATCCTTTAGTTTTCTGTCTGAACTAAAGATAAAGTGGAGACTTTTGATTACATGAAATTAAAACTATTTTGCAAATCCTCTTCACGCCGCCTTCAGTCCAGCTCCACTGACAACTGGTTCCATGCACAAGATCCACCAGCTCCTGGATTTGGGCATTTTCACTGAATGCCTTCCATCACCAGCCAACTTCCTCCTTACCTCTGTCTTCCTTCCAACTTCAGCTCCAATGCCATCTTCTTCAGGGAGCTCTTATCACCCTGCTCTGATTACCATCCAACTAGCTTGGAGATATCTTGGATGTACTGAGCTCTTTACATACAATGTCCCCCATTAGACTGCGAACTCCTTGCAGTCAGGGGCTTTGTCTTTTGTCTTTCTTTGTATCCCCAGTGCTTAGCATGGTGCCTGGCACAAGGTAAGCATTTAAAAGCTTCTTGACTTACTTGATCCTTTTTCTACTGTAGTCCTCAATTCCCCCATCTTTAAAGTGAAGGGTATGGCTTAGGAAGCCTCGAAGATCACTTCTATCTCCAAATCCTATGCCCTTGGACATCTACATATGTAGCTTCCCATTCTCTTGACAGCCACATGGTAACTTGATCCTTCTGCCTGCCATATTGCTGATCTTTATTCTTCTCTGTGCAGCTCTGGAGCTGCACAGCGCTTTCAGCTTCCTAATTTCCTCTGAAAGTCTACTGGAGTTAAACCCTTCACTCTTTCACATGGCCAGTCATCTTACAGCCACAGATTCAGATCACTACTCTACAGACACATTTTTCCTAAACCTCCTGCTTGGTAAGTGACACAGAAAAGTCAAATACTTGTTGGGCTTTTAATATATGTGAAGTTTCCTTGAGGAGGCCTGGCAATTCATCCCTGGGATATCATGATCAATTATTCACTGGTCCTGCATTTGTCATGTTCATTATGCACAGTCCTCAGCACTCTTCACATGGATGTATGCACCACTGCAGCTTCTACCCTCACAACACTTCTGGCAAATGTTCCCACCACTCCACTTTCATGGTCACTCTATTTCAGACTCCCATCATCTCCTGACAATTATTGTTTGGTCCCTGTGACACCAACGTCACCCATCTGCAAACCATTTTCAAAACAGTGGCCAGAATCCCCTTCCTGAAGCACTGCTCTGATTAGACTTCCTCTACTCCAAAACTAATAGTAGTTTCTCATTTCCTGTTGAAAAAAGTAGAAAATTGGGGCAGCTAGGTGGCTCAGTGATAGAGCACTGGCCCTAGAATCAGGAGGACCTGAGTTCAAATCGAGTCTCATAACACTTACCAGATATGTGACTCTGGGCAAGTCATTTAACCCCAGTTGCCCCACCAAAAAGAAAGAAAGAAAAAAATAGAAAATCTTGATCCACTCTTTAAGTCATTCAGAAATTCACTCCTACTTTCTTTTCAACCTTAGTTTGTACCACTCTCTTTTCTCATTCTTGTTAATCAATTCATTTTGGTTCACTTTCCTTCATTTCAATTCAGTTCAATTTTAATCATGGAGAGGGGAACACACATTTATTAAGTACCAATGTGCCCACATTCTGATTATTGCTATAAAAATATTATCTCATTTGATTATCCTCAGTTGAGGAAACTGAGGCAGGTGGAGCTTAAGTGACTTCCCTAGGATCATAGAGTTAGTAAGTGTCTGAGACTGGACTTGAACTTAAGTCAAGAGTCAAAAAAGCATTTATTAAGCACTTGCTGTGTTCCAGGTACTGTGCTAAGTACTGTGGATATAAAAGGCTAAAAAGCAGGTAGGGAGGGGGCAAGTCCTTGACCTGGGGAAGAAGTACCTGAGTAGTGTAGCCCGATGAGAAATGAGGTAATGGCTAAGCTGAGATCCCTCCTTAGATGGAGCTTTTGGAGTCCATGATTCTACTCTCCAATCAGAACAGCAAAGACTGATGGGATATTGCAGGATGATGAGGTTTTCCCAATAAGGAGCTTCGTGAGGCAGGGGGAGAAGTCAGACGAGACCCTATGTAGTGCAGCCAGGTGATAAATGTGGTGTCTGAACTGGCCTTCCTCCTTAAATTTAGGTCTTCCTGACTCCCAGCTCAGTGCTCTATCCACTGGGTCACCCTTCTTTACATTCACCACAAAGCCCAGGTGATCCAGCTCAGTGCTGAGGGACAAAGGGCACACAGGGCATTTTCTGCCTCCAAGGAGCTACCAAACAGTTTCTAAATAAACTTGACTACTCAGTCCATGCCATTTTTTGCCCTTTCCTCTTCCAAATGTTTGCATTCCATCATATGATCTCTCATACCTGCCCAGAACTTGTCTTCTCCTATTCTCACTTAGCCTTACTGGAAGTTTCCTCTTCCCTCAAGACCACAGTTTCAATTACTTTTGTGAAGTCCTACCTGAATCCATCCAACTAGAAGGCATTACAGCCTGAACACTGTCTACCAGTTTGGTCTATTGACATGTATAGATATGTAAGTAAAGGCTGACCCTGGGGGTCATCTGTGAAAAAGGTAAAAAGAGTAGAGATATGAGTATTATAATTATCACTTCCTACTTAGAAATTTCCTTCCCTGGGGAGAGACAGTCCCATCCCACAGGGAAAGCTTAGACTGAAAATAGAAATTGCCCCTCGGAGAGGGAGCCCAGGGACAGAAACTTAGGCTCAGGAACTGATAGTAGAGCCTGCCCTGCAATCAGGCTTCATTGAAGTTCAAATTGGAGCAGATGGGTTCTGCCACCTGAAATAGGAGTGAAGGGAGTGATAGGAAGGCAAGAAATCAGAGGAAAAAAAGCTGTGGTTTTTGAATCAAAACTCCTCCAATTTCCAAACTTTGGCCAGAGCAAATCCATTGATTCTCTTGTTCTTCTGCTTTTTCAATTTCTCTCTGTGCCTGTAATCTGCAACTCTAACTCTACTGTCTGATTTTTTCTGTCTGTCTTTTGCTCTTGTTTTCTCTCTCTCTGTCTTTCTCTCCATCTCTTCCCTTTCCTCCCTCTTCTTTGCCTATATTCTTTTTCTTCTGATGCTACTTCTCACTATCCTCTTTTCTTCTACCAACTTCATCTCTCCCTCTCCTCTGTTTTTGAACTTTTGGATTCCAAGTAATCTTGATAAGTTTTGTTTGATATTGCTCATGTAGCTCAAAGTCAATGGACTTGTTCATTTTTATGGAAGTATTCATGTTTTCCAACTATTAAAGCTTGCCATTGAACATATCTACCTTCCATTGATCACAGGCAAGGAATAATGTAAACTGGTTCCAGCATTGGAGCCTATGGCTGAGATAGGAAGAGATACCTGGATAGGAATCCCTAGGCTAGGAAAAGAATGTGTATAAGTACAAGGCCAACTCTTCTGGCCAAGACATAGGATGGTATGGAGTAGAGATTGCTAGACTGGAGTCAGGAAAACCTGAGTGTGAATTCCATTTCTGATACTTAAGAGCTGTGTGACTGTTAGTATGTCCCTTAACTTCTCAAGGCCTAAATTCTTTCATCTCTAAAATGGAGCTGGATATAAGATCCAAAATGTCATTGTGAGGATAAATTTTTTAAAATGTTCCAAAGGGTTGAAACACTATTTAAAAGCCAACTGTTATTACTGTGTGCTTTGGACGAAGAATCCTAGAATTGGCAGGACCATAGGTCACATTGACTGTAGCCCCATTCTCTGAGTAATAGATGAATCTTCTCTGAAGCAAGTCTAAAAGTGGCTGTTCAGCCTCTACCTGTCTGTCGTGGAGAGTTCACTGCTCTCTGAAGCCCCCTCCATTAAAAGGCAGCTCTGATTTCTGGGAAGTTCTTTCACACATTGTGACTGAATCTGATACTCAACTACTTCCCCCAGCCTTCTTCACTCTGACTTTTGGCACCAAACAGAAGAAATTTAACCCTTTCCACATATGCAGAACTGCAGATATTTGCTCATAATTTTCCCCCTCTGAGATGTGACATCAAAGCCAACACCATTCTACTTTATCGGTAAATGACTCAGAGAAACATCAAATGGGTGGGAGTTTCAGAGAGACAGATATTGGCCTAGTGTAAGGAGAAACTCCCATACAACCAGAGCTCTCCAGAGACTTCCTAACAAACAGCCTAACAAATTATGGGCTGCCTCTGGGGTAGTGAGTACGCCATCACTGAAAATATTCAAGTGGAGACTAGGCAATGCTTTCTTGTGATGTTGTCATAGGATTTGCTGTGGTTGGATCTATATCAAGTCTTCTTAAGCTTGGATCCATAGACTTGTTTTATTTTATTTTAATAACTGAACTTCAATAAAAAATTGTTTCATTTGTAATCCCTATGTGTTTTATTTTTCACATTTAAAAACATGATTCTGAAAAGAAGCACACAACCTTGCCAGGCTAACTGCCCAAGGGGCTCAGGGCACACAAAGAAGGCTAAGAGCCCCTAGAGAATAGTAGCTATGTCAGTGGAGAAAGGGAACTTCTATGAGAGATACTGTGGAGGTAGAAACTTGGTTATGGACTAGATATGTGAAGATGGAAGGGAGTAAGGAACCGAAAGTGATGTCAAGGTTGTGAAATCTGGGTGACTGGAAGGATGGGGAGGCATTCAATATTGATTTCAACACCACGCCTTACCTGACATATCACCCTGAAACCTCTATCAGTACCTAGAACCTCCTCACTCTGAAACATCCCTCAGGGCTGGCCCTCTTCTCCCATTAGACAAAGGCAATTCTGATGTCACTTTAAGGTGATCATCATTCCTTGGAATAGAAATAACTGACAATTTGAAGACATTTGAAGAGTGGGATCAAAATGTGAGTCCCCTTTGACTAGAGATCTGACTACTTACATTATGGGGAAGAAGTCATGAATGGGATGACTATAGAGAAACATGGTAAGAGTTCCCTAGACTGATTCAAAGTGCAGTACAGAGAACTAGAAAAGCAGCATAACCAAAGAGGACAACGATATAAATGGAAAGAAAGAAAAAAGACAAAACAAAACTGAATTAAAAGAACCAAGTTTAGTTCCAAAGAAGATGTATGAGAATGATGCTCTCCCATTGTTGTGTAGAGAGGAGGACTATGGGTGTGGAGTATTGTGTTACATGCAGACTTATTTGATAGAGTGTTTACTTTTGCTCACCCTTCCCCTTTCCCTTTATTTTGTTATATGAGAAGGCATTCTGGGAGGTACACACATGCTGGGTGTGTGGATGATACACTTGGAAATGTAGGTGATGTAAAAACAAATGATTTTTTTTTAAAGAAAAAGAAGTTACTTAGTTCAACTTGCCTCATACATGTGGTTTAGCTCCAAAAGTTAATGGTTCCTCTTCTTCCCTTTGTCCTGAATCCTTTTACCTTCTGTCTAGCTAGCCTGACATAGGGAGGAATACCCCTACTTCTTGGGCTTTTTCTTCTTTGTTTCTCCATGGAAGTTGTGCTTAGAAAGGTCCCATATGTACAAAAATATTTAGAGCAGCTCTTTTTGTGGTGGCAAAAAACTAAAAGTTAAGGGAGTATTCATCATTTGGGAAATGCTGGTATAATTATTTATAAATATATATCATATATAATAATATTATATATCATATATAATATATGCTTATTATATATCATACATAATGTAGAATACATCATGTATGCTATATAATAAAATTATCATATATATAATATTATATATAATAATATTATATGTCTACATAATATATATTTATAAATAATTATACCTGCATTTCCCGATGATCAGACACACACACACACACACACACACACACACACACACACACACACACCCCAAGTGATGGTATATTAAATCAGCAGACTATACTGTGCTGAAAGACATGGTGAAGGGGATAGTTTCAGAGAAACCTTTGAGGGGGGATGGGAGGGATTTGTATGAATTGATGCAAAGTGAAGTGAGCAGAACCAGTAAAATAATTTATACTATCACCAAAAAAGAGCCCCCGGGCTAGGTGATCTTGGCTATCCTGTGAAACTGGCCTCCTTTTGCCTTATGGCTACAGGAATAATCAGAGTAACAATTCACATTTATGCAGCACTTCAAAGTTCACAAAATGATTACATAGGTTATCACATTTGATTCTCATAGCATCCTTGTGAGGCAGGGCTCATTATGTCCCCCAATTTACAGATGAGGACACTGAGGCTCAGAAACATTAAGTATCTTGCCCATGATCATATGGTTAGCAAATGTTTGACATAGGATCTGAATTCCGATCATCCATGTCAATAAGTAGACATATTGGTCTACTTACTATGCAACGCTGCCTCTAGAAAGGGACGAGCTTTTTCTCTATGGGGCTTTGAGTGACTCAGAAATATCATCCTGAAGCCCTGAGTGACTAACCTCTCTTATTTCCTAGTCATCTATAAAGAGTTTGCTAAAACCCTGGCCTCGCTCTAGAGTTGCCTAAGGCATCTAGCACATGTGTGCCCACAGGACTAGGTAAGGCTATGGAGATCATCTGCTGGCTTTCATTGCTAATAGGACTTAAATATATCTTATGTAATTAAATGAGAGTGGAAGCTGGGATATGATATTTTCTATTGGAGCCCCCTCAGGAGATATGGGCAGACTAGCCCTTTCATGTCCAAGGATGAAATATACCACAGAAATGCAAATGATGAATGTTCTGAGGTTTCTAATGTAAAATGAGTTTTGCCTGACTTGATCAAAAGTGATTCCATCAGACTCAGGGTGGATGTGAGGAGTTTATAGGCATAGCTGTATTCAGCAACCCAATCATAGGCATAAGATGGGCTGTTTAGAACCCCGCTGAATCTCAGCTCACACCATTATCCCACCTTGTGCTGTCTACCCAGTGTTAGAAATGGGCCTGGCTCTTCCAGATGGATTAGTTGGCCCCAGAGATGAGACTCATCTGATTCAGATTCCAAACAGTGTAGGGTGCCAATGGCTATCTATGCATTCAAGAGGAAAAGAAATGTAGCAACAGACCACAGCAATAGGACAAGGTGGGGGCCATGTGAGCTCTGGCCTAATCAGAACAGTTGGGAGAAAGTAAATGCATTTAGATTTGCATGGTCATTTCCTCTTTGCTTTCAGGACATTAGTCAAATGTATTTCTCATCCTATCCCTATTTCTTCCTCATGGAAGAGTTGACCAGATTGCTGCACGAGTAGGTATATGGGGTTCAGAATTTCTAACTCTGTTGTCTCAGCATTTTAAGAAAGGCATAGAGATGTTCAGTCAAATTCTTCTTATGTTTTGGATGCTGATGGCTGAACATAACTTCATCTCTATCACAGAATCGCAAAGTCTCTGAGCTGGCAGGAAGCTTGCAGCCTATCTGGTGCAACATAGATCTGAAAACTGTTCCCACTGTATCCATGCCTCAATGTGAACCCTACCCAGAAACTTCACTCCAGCTCTCACCCTACCTCCTGAGGCAGTTCATTCTACTTTAGGACTAATTTAAGTGCTAAAAAGTTCTTTCATTCATTTCTTCCCTTTCTACCTTCCTCCCTCCCTCCTTCCAACCCTCCCTCCCTCCTTCCATCTTTCCCTACTTCCTTCCCTCCCTCCTTCCTTCCTCCTTCTCTTCCTTCCTTCCTTCCTCCATACCTCCTCCATTCCTCCCTCTCTTGTTTAATTCTTTCCTCTTTTCCTTCCTTCCTTCTTTGCTAAATTTGTGCAGAAATCAAACATCTCTCTACCCCTCATCATTCTGGCCCCTCAGGCCAAGAAGAACATGTAGAATCCCTGTTCTCTATATAAGCTCCTCAAATGCATGAAGAACCATATTATGCTCTGTTGCTACCACATTCTCTTCTTTAGCAAAAATCTAGGAACTATAGGACAACAGGATATAGAGCTGGAAAAGATCTTTGAAGTCAGTTTGGTTTCCCTCATTTCATAGATGGACAGAACAGATTTAATGGAAGGGAAGTGATTTTCTCAAGGTCCCAGAGGCAGAAGAGCTGACCTGTTCCTCCGAATCATCCTCACAGAGCCCCATTAAGCCTCATCGTTCTCTTCTCCAGTGGTATTAGGGACTGAAGAGCATGTTGCAGATATCCTCCGACCAAAGCAATAGGCAATAGAACTGTCACACACACCCAGGTCTCTAGTGAAATCTATGGATCTCAGGAGAATGTGGGTCCTTAAGAGTAAGGACTCTTCGGTCTTTCTTTGGATGCCCAGAGCTTAGCACAGTACCTAACACAGAGAAGGCGCTTAAGACATGTACTGATTGCCATCAAGTTTTTTAATACTTCCTAATATTGCACTAGGTTTGCTTTCTTCTTTCTAACTTTGGAAAGCTGATTGAGCAGAGCTATCTCCTTATACTGTTAAAAACCCAATCTGGAGAAGTTATGTTGGTAGATATTCTTATTTGTATTACATTTGATTTCACATATGATTGCTAAATGTATCCCTCACCTCTTAAAGAGGTCTTTGCAAATATTTACATAATTTCTAAATCATGGGTGGGGAGTGAAAAGGTGAATGTTTGTTTCAGAAAAAGCTTCTGTCTGAAGTCAAAGATCTGAGATGGTTTACAGGACTGAGTCTAAAGGAATTTGGGTTCCCCTCTGACTTTGATGCTGGGAAACCTCCCTACCCCAATTAGTTTTGAGAATGATATGGGACACAATTTCAAATAAAATAAAATTACTACTGCTTTGTCACTAATAGACACCAAGGATCTGTGAAACTCTCTGTAACATTCACAGCAATGCAAGAAAGATCAGTCTGTACTTGGTTACGATTCTGTAATGTAGCAAATAGGGCATCCCATGGTCTGGGCTGTGAGATGGTACAGTGAACAGAACACAGACCCTCTAGTCAGGAAGCTCTAGGTTCAAATCCTGTATGTGATATTTACTTGATTTGTGACCCCAAGCAAATTCACTCTCAGCTTCCTTCCCCATAATAGGGGGATGATAACCATAAATGCAACATTTACTTCTCATTGCTATAGTAAGAATCCAATGGGAGCATTAGGTCAAGTGAAATGCTTGGCAGCCTTCAAATGCCATTAGAATACCAGGGTGATTATTATACACACACACACACACACACACACACACACACACACACACATACTTGATGGGACTAAAAGGGAATTGCAATGACAAATCATTTTCCCTCTCTGAATCTCAGTCTTCTTACTTGAATGTGGAAATGAGAACATTGACCATGCAGACTTCATGGGGTTATTGTGAGCAAAGCACTTTAGGAACTGGACAGGTGTCTACAAATTTGAGTTATTTTATGCTATGCAACTCAAGAGTTGGGAAGATCATGGTTTCATGCTCATAGGATTACTGGTTTTGAGCTGGAAGGGCACTTGGAGGCCATTTTCCCCAATCTTCTTATTTTATAGATGAAGAAACTGAGCCCAGAAGAGGGGATGTGACTTGCCCAAGGTCACCCAGGTAGTAAGTGGTTGAGGTAGGATCTTTTGACTCAAAATCCACCTTTCTTTCCACTGTGGCAGCTGCTTCTGTCATATGATGGAATAGGCCACATCCCCTAGAATGATAGGAAAGACAAATACTCCCTCTGGATTTCTGGGAAGCTCAAATGTACCATGATCCTCACATGGCAACAGATCTTGACACCAAAAAAGGATGTATCCAAATCCAATGGAAGGCCAACACTTGCCTCAAATTTCCCACTGGTGTTCGTGACCTCTTCCCAAGGATCACCTTTAGCCCTGTGACTGAAGAGGCCTCTAATACTGGCGATAAGAATGACTTTCAAGCAGTAAAATATCTCTCTTTGTGGTTGTTTAATCCAAGCAGGGGATGAACGGGAATGGATATAAAGTTCAGTTTTATGGGGTGAGTTAGAAGATTCAGTCAGGGAAACACACCCTGAGGGCAATTGGCTGAAGTCTGCCCAGTAGATGTCCAATAAGTCATGACATCCAGAGCTCTGAAGTGACCAAGCCCAGGTGATCAGCTATGAATGAGGGTCTCTGGGAATGGGGACTTGCATTACAGGCCACTTGTTAAAAAGTCACACAAAACTTTTGTTTTATTATTTTGAAGACCAGCCCCACAAATTAGCAGGAAAGACCATCTGAGCACTGAACTTTTAATTTAATTCAGTGTTTATTCAGCTTTACAGTGGAACATCATGTGTTTTTTTTTCATTCTGTGGTTATTTCTGCCATAACATTTCAACCACAGTGATAAAAGCTCACGCTGCTACAAGATTGAAGATGGAGAACAATGTGGATCAGGGGCTGAAGATGTGAAGGAGCGTGTGGGAAGTGGGGAAGTGTTTGTTTAGGAAGACTCTAGCTGCCACACCATTCAAACCGACAATCTTATTTCCACCTGCCTGTTTTTCTTGAACCAATGATGAAGTGAGCAAAGCCAGGGCTCAAACTGTCTCTCAGGTCTGACTACCCAAAGCAGATTCTCGGATTCAATAATGTGCTTCTCTTAGTAATGTGACTTGATTCATTTTGTTAGGATCAGGTCTTCAGGCATATGGGTGGAAAGGTTTGGATATTTCTAAATATTTCCAGCTAGGTGGTACAATGGGTAGAGTGCTGGGCCTGGAGTTAGGGAGACCTGAGTTCAAATATTGCCTCAGATACTTACTACCTGTGTGATCCTAGGAAAGTCACTTAACCTCTCTCTGACTCAGTTTCCTCAACTGCTAAATGGGAATGACAATAATGGCACCTATCATTCCCAGGAGTGTATATAAGAGATTTGCACAATCATCTTTTTTGGAAATACTTTCATTTTTAAGTTCAGAATAAAATAACTTAAAATAGTTTAATAAATAAATAAAATAATAATAAATAATAAATAAATGAATAATAAAAATAATAAAATTATTTTTAAAAATAAAGAGATGAGGAGGGCCTTAACTCAGGTTGTGACTATGTAAGTAGACAGAAGAAAGTGTATGTGAGAGATGTTGTGAACGGAAATCAGATTTGACGGACTGCATCTGGGGAATGAGTGAGAGTGAAAAGTCAAGGACACCACTGATGTGGTGAGGCTGGGGTGGTTGAGATGACATCCTTGCCGGTAGCAGGAAAGATGAGAAGATGGGACAATTTGGAAGGAAGGAAAATGAATTCTGTTTTGGTTGAGTCTGAGATTCCTGTGTCTCTGTCCTCAGAAGTCATTGCACCTTCATGCATTTGGCCCCTATTTATCGGAACAGAGTCTGTGTTAGTTCTGGAAAGGATCTTTGAGACCAGCTGCCCCAAACCTGATCGAATCAAAGAAGAACCATCCCAGAAAGACTCCATGTGAGTCCTCCCAGATTCTTTCTCTGACTTCTCTTGACTATGCCAACTTTGCTACCTCAGACGGGTGGATCTCACACTAAAATATCTCACATATCTAAATTTCAGTTCCAGGCTTTCTAACACAAGCAATTGAGAAGAAAAGGACAATGTAGGGCAGTCTTTTGCTTGGTGATACCGGTGATGCCTGGTCATTAGGATTGGTGCTGGTGAGAGCATCTGCTTGTTTTATTGACATTATTCAGTGCAGAATTTCTTGAATGTGTTATCTTGGGAGGTAGTGGATTCTCTGCCACTAAAAGTCAAAGACCTTTGGATTCCAATAGAAACGCCATGCCTTTTCATGCTAGGTAGCTATCATGGTATTGTGGCAGGGTTCTTAACCTATGGTCTGTGAGCATGTGTTTTTTAAATTAAACTTTTAACAATTTCTTCAATTAACAAACATCAGCCTTCTCTTTGTCCCACCTGCCCCCACCACCACTGGGAAAAGAAAAAGAAAAGGAAAACAAACCCCTTGAAACAAAAATACATAGTCAAGCAAACACATCCCTCCGTGTGCATGTCACTGGACATGTCTAGTCACTTGCCTCTCAGTCAGGAGGCAGCAGCATTCTAAAGCTTCAGTGTTTTGGAATCATGGTTAATCATTGTATTGATCAAAGTTCTTAAGTCTCTTAAACTGGGTCTCTTTCATTTGATTGTACTAGAAATTATTTTCTTGTAGTTCACTATGCAGCAGTTCAAAATGAGGTTCAAATAATGGCCACTTCCAGAATTTATTATGAGGTATTTTTTAAAGTTGTTTGGAGGGGAATTTGAGAGAGCTCAGGGGAGTCTTTGTCTTTTCCCCACCATCTTGGCTCTGCACCTCACCCTTGTGATCTTTAAGATGCTGTCCAAGTCTTAATGCTGTAATCAAATGATTACCACTATTGATTCCCTACCAAGTGTTAGGGGCCAGGGATACAATGACAAAAATAGTGAAGTCTCCCTTGCCTCAAAGATGATTCTGAATGGGGAAGGAAGTAGCACAGGCTGACCTCCAAGGACATTTTTACCGATGAGAGTCTACTGCTCCGTGACTATCATTCTCTTTCAAGTCCTCCTTAATGAGGCTTGGCCCCTTTGAGGGGGACCTCAGCACCCTGTGTTTTTTTTTTATTTTTGTAGATGTAAACATTTTTTAATTGAAACTCTTGGGCATTTGACATGATTTCTGCCTCTTCTGATTTAAAGCCTCATAGGCAGTTAGCTAGCAACAGTTCTATCACCAAACATTCCATGGCTTTTCTTTAATGATTTTTGGAGAAATTGTACAGGAACTCTAATTGCAGAATGGATGTGGAATCTTTCAATGAGGACTGCCATTTCAAAGTGGGGGAAGAGATGATGCAGGGTTTAAACATCAAAGTCACTTCTCGGGAGGGGGTCCATCCAGGAAACTTCCAAAGCAAAACTAAAGAGTTCTGCAGAGAACTGGCAGAAGGTGTCTCCTAGAAATCGGGCCATTTCTCGCCTTAATTACCAGGTATTACCTTTGAAACTTAGTACATTGCTTCTCAAGAGGTGAAAACACTTCAGTTATATTATCTCATTTATCTCTTCTGTTTTGTTTTGCTTTTTTTACAATTTATTTTTGGCCTCTCTTTCTTGGCACTTGATGAAAAAGAACTGTTCTTAAGGGTAGTGGAATGAGCATTAGATTTGAAGACAGAAAACTCAGCTGTGGAGTGTTTGTGAAGACCCTTCATTTCATGAAGCCTCAGTTTCCACATCTGGAACACGGGGATGACAATCCCAATCCTGCTTCTGTTCAGCAGAGTTTTAGGGAGTTCTAGTGAGAGAATGGATGTCAAGGTGCTTTGTGAACTGAGAAGTCCTGAGCACCTGTGAAAAATATCAGATGTGGCCCACGTGTTTCAGGCATCCTGCACGTCAGCTTTGGGCCAGTTAAGGATTCTAAGCCCTGCCCCTTGACTCAAAATGCATCACATTCTGTATCTCTCCAATCCCTCATCCCCCACCTCAATCATCCTATGCCTTGCATCCTCACGAGTACTATGGATTGGCTAGATGGGAAACCAACCAAAAGTAAAGTAGCAATCCGTGGCTATGGCACCACAGATGAATAGATTTAGAACCAAATAACATGCCCGATCATGGTGGTAGGGCAAGGACTCAAACACAGGTCCTTTGACTCCAAATCAAGCATGTATTAGCCCTCAGTCCATTGCTTCCCATATAGAATAGTGAAGGGTCTTGAGTTCATATCATATGACATTGTTTTACTGTTGAGAAAACTGAGATCCAGTGTGGCTAAAAACCTTCCCCAAGGATGCCTAGGAAGGAAGTGCCAGCATGTTGATAACTATAGCTACCCTGCCTATGACAACAGTGGTTGGGAGGATTCACAATAATAGTAGATCCAAGTGCCCTTTCTAGCCTGTGAGCTACCTCAGAAAAATGTGATGTTAGTTGTGTTTTAAAATAGAGGAATGGTGTGAAGGTCAGAGAAAAGAGGGGTTCGAGGTATGGTCCTTCCATGGCTGTCTCCCCTCTATTCATCAAACGTTGATGCTATCTGTGTGACTTGAATCCACTCTCTGGGCCTCATTTTCTTCATGGGTAAAGTGAGTGAGTTGGAGCTCATGGGCTCTGACCCCCTTCTTGCTCCAAGGTCTGGGTCTTATTATTAGATCTCCAAGATCCAGCCCAGCTCTGACTTTCCACTTCCTCTTCTACACAGCAAGGAGTTTAGGCTAGACCGTGTTTCTGAGGTCTTTTCAAATTCTCAGTCTACGATCTTATGACTCTACTGGCAGTAAGACACAAAAATGGAGAACTCTGAGACACTATATCCCCTAGCTGCTAAGGCAGCCAGGTCAGGTCATATAGTGGAGAGGGTGCTGGCCCTGGACGCAGTAAGACCTGAGTTCAAATCTGGCGTCCGACAATTACAGACTGTCACTCACTCTGGTTTTTGTTGTTTTTTGTCTTTGTATTCCCAGAGCCTTGCACAATGCCTGGCATGAAGAGTATGCTTCCTGGACGCTTGTTGAACTGGTTTGAATTGACCTAAATGCTTCATCTCACTGAGGATGTTCCACACACTAAGTCCAATAGGTGCTTAATAAATGAATGCTTAGGAAAAGGGAGAGCCATTCGCCCTGGCTCCATGGCCCTTGTCATAGCAGAGCAACACTGCATGGCCACTTAGAGATCGTCAAGTGCTCTGTCGCATTTTCTAGAAGAGGAGACAGAGGCCCTGAGAGTCCCCAGTGGTCCCACAGTGAGTCAATAACAGAACTGGGCCTAGGGTGCAGGAAATTTCTTTCCAAGAATCTCCAAATTAGGATTGGGGTAGAGGTAGGGCACAGAGGCTATGACTTTTTATGCCCATTAGGGCCATGAGTTCCTCAGCATGGGTCCCGTTCCTCCGGGATAGTCTTTGGTTGCCGTGGCCTCTGGGGCTTGGGCCAGAGCTGAGGGGCTGTTCCATGTTTAACTTGGCTGGTCCTTGGACATTAGACCCCAATCCATAACTGGTCCATCAGGCTGGGGTCTTTCAGGCTTTGTAGGAGCTCACTGGTCTGACCAGCCAGATCTCAGTGTGCCCCCTACACCCTTCAGCCACAATGAAGCTTCAGAGGAACATTCTCATCTCGGGGTTTCACGCTCTGCTTCTTAGAGGTAGATCCCACCCCCTGCCTGTGGGTGACGAGGATCCCTGCGTGGCTGAAAACAACA
The DNA here is from genome assembly GCF_900497805.2 of Vombatus ursinus. Taxonomy (NCBI): domain Eukaryota; kingdom Metazoa; phylum Chordata; class Mammalia; order Diprotodontia; family Vombatidae; genus Vombatus; species Vombatus ursinus. The sequence continues at coordinate 3,076,657 of NW_020950172.1, read as the reverse complement.
AGGCAGTCAGACGTGTCTTTTCCTTAGATCCAGGTGAATGGGCTGATTGCTGCACCTGTCCACAGAAGCATTGTCAGGAAGCTTCAGAAGGTCTGGAGGCTGCCCACTAGTGACTCCTCTAAGCAGATCAGTCAGAGGATAAGAGCATGTAGCTGGGGCTAAAACAGTTCCACTCGGCTTTACGGATCTGAATTAAGCATTTACTGTGTTCAGGGCTCATGGAGTGTGGCACGCAAGGAAAGATGAGACACAAGGCCTTCCCTAAGAGAGGAGAAACAGTCCACAGTGGATGGGGAGAGCTCTACGCCAGCACCTAAATATGTTAGTGTGTGTGGGGGTGGGGGGAGGATTGATGGCCTTCCTCTATAAATTCCTTTCAAGTAGTGAAGGAAAGTTCTGAGACTGGAAATTAGACCTGGGTGGGAATGCTATCCACTGGCTGAGCTTGGGAGAGTCCTTTCCGCTCTCTGGGATTCAGTTTCCTCAACATCAGGGGTTTGCACTAGACAGTTTCCGAGGCCCCTCCCATCTCTGACACCCCCTGTTCTAAGGCCCCTCCCAGCACTGCAGTTACTTTCCCGGCCTCCGCTCACACTGGCAGTTTGGGTTCCCAGAGCCTCACACAATAGCAACAGCAGCAGCGACAACAGGTAGGTTTATGGAGGGCTTTGCAGCTTTGTTTTCCTAAGCGCTTTCCAAATATCTAACTGGATTCTCACAACAGCTGAGAGAGAAGCCATTAATTAAGCCATTAATTCATTCATGAATTAAGCAGGTGCCACTAAGGCTTGGCTCGACTTAGCTCCCAATGTGGACATTGCCCTCATCTATTGCTGTCCCAGGGACCCTGTCAGGATGAAAGTGTCCAAATCCTCCTGCCTCCCAATTCCATGAGTTTCTTCTCTAGCCAGTGGGGTCAGGGGGAATGCAGGATGAGACCCCTGGGACCAGCCTGAGGACCTCTCCTTCCTTCCTCATCCATTCCACTCCTTCCTCTTACCCTCACCATTCTCACTCACTCCTTCAAAGGCTTTCCTTTTTAGGGGCAGTTCTCTTTTTTCCTGCCCCTGATGGTCAGACATCTCCAGGATCTGAACTGCGAGATTGTTTTATAGCACGCTCACAGGCTGCGACCAAGCCACTAAAGCAATCCAAACAGACAACCCGTCATATCTAGTTGAAATATTTGTTGTTGTTTTTATACTGATAGAGGGGAAAGCATTCTGGATCCCAAGGCTTCTCCATGCCATAAGAAGGGCTCTAACAACTGTCCACAAAGCTAGAGTGCATATTGTGGGAATTTCCTGGCCTCCAAGTAACTGAGGAAGCCACCAGATCAAGTTACATAATCATATAATAACATAGGACAATTTCCGAATTGGAAGGAATAGAAGAGATTTTGGTTTGGTTTTTCCTTCCAATACCCAAAAAAGAATCCCCTCCCTCTCCAAGCTCTCCAGCAAATGACCATCCAGTCTTTTCCCAGACCCCTCTAGGATGGGGAACGCATTCCCTCCCCAGGCAGCTTTTGGACACATCTAATTATTCAGAAGTTTTCCCTTCTATCATACCCAGAGTTCTGTCTTTTCAGCTTCTATCCATCCCTACTCATTCTGCCCTCTTGGGCCAACCAGAACATGCCTAATTCTTCCTCCACATGATGACCTTTCAAATGCTTCAAAAGAGCTATCATGACCCTCACACCCCCCAAGTCTTCCCTACTCCAGGTTAAACATCACTGATTCTTTCAGCCACTCTTCATGTGATGTGAACCAAAGCCCCTTCACCATCCTGACAAATTGATTTTTTTTCCTTGAGTACGTGGCCATGGGGGAGGCTTCAGTGGTGGAGAAACTGGACAGAATTATTTTTCTCAACCCAGCACTAATAACTCCTGGAGTGGATCAATCTAAGACGTTTCAGGTGATAAGGTTGTTCTGTTCACAGAGAGTTTTAAAATTCCATGGTTTCCTGTAAAAGCCACAGCTCAACAAAGTGTGAGAAATATTTACCATTGGACACTCGAGGCTAATTCTCTTACCTAATTTGTGTTAATGTCTCTGGGTTTTATAACACATTCAGTTTAGAACATGCCCCTCCTCCCCCTCCTCCACAGACAGCCTTCATTATTATATAGGCTTTGCTATGGACTAGTGAGTTCACACACACACACAAATGCACACACAAACATAAACAAACACACATATATCCTTCAGTAAATACCATTTTCCACATCCACAGTCCCTCATATATTCAAGACAAGAATGGAGGCATTTTTCTGATTTGCTCTCTAGGGCCAAGATTGCTCATCACAATTATATAACCAGAGTCACTTTACTGCTCTTTCCACCTACATTGTAAGTATATATGCACGCATGTAAATACTCATATGCGTGGGTAGACATACATCTACATGCATACATGTGTGTAGTATGTAGACTATGTGGTTCTGCTTACTTCATGCTCTCTCAGTTCATTTAAATCTTCCCATATTCCTTCCTTCCCCTTTCCTTCCCCAGTTCTTTCAGTGAACTCTTTTATTACATAACTTTAATAACGTTATTTTAATTGGTGCCTTTTGTTTCATATCACACAAATTCAAAAATATATTACTTCTTTTCTCCTCAGGGAGTCATCTCCTGCAATAAAAAAACAAGTTTAAAGTGAAAGAAGCAGGGAAAGCAATTCATTAATATTACCGAACGTGTTCACTTCACACAAATATATGCTGTCTCTGTGTATGTGTGTTACATAATAGAGATCTAGAATAATGTGGGTATACTCTATTCCCCATCCATGGTCCCCCACCTCTGCAGTCTAGAAAGGGAGGCACGTTCTCCTCTAGGCCCTTTTTGGAGGACTTTCATTTTCTTACTGCTATTTTCTCATCTATTTGCATTGTGGGTAGCAGGCTATGGATCGTTTTCCTGCTTCTGCTTACTCCTCTTAGCATTTCATAGAAATTCTTTTATGCTTCTCCAAACTTGTCATATTCATTTTTCCCCTTATGGCACAGTAATATTCTGTTATATTCATTTGCCATGATCTCTCCAATTGTTAACTACCCACTTTGTTCTCGGGGTTTTCATTTTTGCTATTATAAAAGGGCTATTATTATTATTTTTAGTAATCAATGAGGAGTCTGTATTCTTCTAAAATCTTTATTAGGGCTTGTAACCTAGGAATGAAGTCTCGGGATCAAAAGATAAAGGCATTTGAGTGGCACAGTGGATATAGGCTGGACTGGAGAAAAGATCACCAGAATTTCAATTAGTACCTGTGTGACTCTGGGTAAGTCACTTAACCTCGGTCTGCCTCAGTTTCCTTATATGCAAAATGGAGATAATAACAGCAGCTCCCTCCCAGGATTATTGTGAGGATCAAAGGAGACAATAGTTGTGAAGCACTTAGTATAGTCCCTGGCACATAGGAAGCATGACATGCATGTTGCTATCATTACTATTATGACAGTTCATATGAGAGTATCATTACTATTATGACAGACAGCCTCTCAGCATAATTCCAAATTGCTTTCCAGGCTCTTAGGGTGAATTCCCAGCCCCATCCACACTGCATTTAGCCTGCTTGTCTTTCCCACTCCCACAACATGGACCCATCTCATCTTTTCTCACCTTTGTCCATTTGCCGGACGTGAAGTAAAGCTTCAGAGCTGTTTTGATGCATTTCTTCTATTAATAGTAATTTGGAACAACCTTTCATAAGGTTTGTTAATAGTTTGAAATTCTTTTGAGAACTCTATGTTCTTATCCTCTGACCCCTTAACTGTTGGGCAATGGATTTTGTTATTAAATATTTGTTAGTTGCTCATATCTTGGATAACTCATCACAGAATGACAGAAACCAAATTTGTGAGTAGTCCAAGACTTCAGTGACATCTAGGCCAATGTGTACACAAGAGGGCTCTAGACTAAATGAGCTTGCCTGTCCCTTTTGGGTCAAAGTCTATGACCCTTTCATTCCAGTATTTCTTCCAGTTGTAAATCTATGATCTTATCAATGTGTCTTGGCCTCAGTTTCCTCCTTCACAAAATTGAGGAGTTCTCAGAATTCCGTACTCTAAAACTACCTCAAAAGTCATCTGCTCTGACCCATACGAAAGGAGTTGGTATACCCAACAGACAAGTGATTGTGCAGCTTCTGTGTCCACGGAGGAGGACCCCACCTCTTCCTGAGGCACACCATTCTGCTTTGGTCAGCAATAATTTGAGGGACTTGGTTTGTTTGCTGTTCCCCGATACCAAGACTAATTTTGCCTCTTTGCAGCTTTTCATCATCAGTCTTGGTTCCACCCTCTACAGACAAGCAGGACAAACCCATTCCCACATCCTATATTACTGGCTTTCACATTCTTAAAGACAGCTCTGCTCTCCTCCTTGAATCTTCTCCAGGCAATGTGAGTGAGCAGTGCGAAGCAGCAGTCAAAAGAGCTATTGCAGTCTGGGGTTGCATTAAAAGGGGCAAAGCTTCCAGGAATAGGGAGTTGACATATTGTCTCCCTACACTCTGCCCTTATCAGACCATAGCTGGGATATTGTGTTCACTTCTGGGCATCAGAGTTCTCATACACACACACAAACACATATACATACATATACATATTTATGTGGGTATGTATGTATATGTATAGATTGATATAGATATGGATATAGATGTATGTATATGTTCAGATTTATACATATATACATATACATATGTATGTATATATACGTGTGTGTGTGTATGTGTATATATAAATATAGAGAGAGAGAGAGAGACAGAGAGAAAGAGAGAAAGTGGAGAGTGGACAGAGGAATACAGCCAGTTCAGTGAAGGGTCTTTAGCATATCATATGAGGCTGAAAAAGGAAATTATGAGTTGATAAGTAATATAGCCCAATTCAAAGATAATTTCCACCCTGAGACTTGTTGCCTTCAATAGCTAATTATGAATAAATGGGTAAGAGCTGTATAGTATACTTTTAGTTTGATACTTGTTTCTAAGAAAAATAATGTAATTTGCAAGTGAACTACTAGTATCTGAGATTTATATAAATGTTCATGTGATTTCTAAATAAATTTACCTGAATAAAAAACAAAACCAAAAGAAAAAAAAATTCAGTTTTGCAAACTCTAAGGCATTTTATAAATAATTCGTTCTAATTGCCACCCAGATTTTATAGTACAGAAAACTGAGGTCCCATGGGTTCATTTATTTCTCCATAAACATGTAGCTGGTAAATGAGCAACCTGGACCCAGAAGATCTGGCTCCATGGGCCACGCTCTTACTAAAACACCAAGCTGACATATTGGAATGGCATTTTCTCTTTTTAAAGGAATCACAAAATCCTTCCTATTCAGACAGACTCCTATTCTCAAACACAAGTAATCAGTATGTGAAGCACATTTTCCCAATTCAAAATAGTGACTGCTGTGATCCATTGAACAGAACAACAGGAACATTAAGTATAAAAAAGCATCCAAATAGAAATAAAATCATACATTTAAAATGTGGGAAGTTGTGACGGATCATTCCTTTCCATGTGCTTATTCCATTCAGTCTGTTGGCTGTCCGCCCCCCTTTTTATGGAGGGAAAGCTTCACACTGACTAGACTTACACTGAACCAGACCTTGTTTATTTATGAGGGGGGATGTGATTTTCTGCCCAGTGTAAGGCAAGTTGCTTGAAGGCAAAGACCTATTTTTGTTTCTCTTTTAATCATTGCATTCCTGTCAGCTAACTCAGGGACTATCCTATAGGGTGTTTGTTTAATTTAATTAAAATATGTGTCATAGAATTAGATTTAATTTCTGGATAATAACTTCAACTATAGGAATGACAAGGTAAAGATGTAATTCTTTGTCTCATTGCTTTTTTTTTAAAGGCAATTGGGGTTGAGTGACTTGCCCAGGGTCACACAGCTAGTAAATGTGAAGTATTTAGTCTGAGGCCAGATTTGAACTGAGGTCCTCCTGACTTCAGGACTGGTGTTCTATCCACTGCACCAGCTAGCTACCCCTCTGCCTTAATCACTGAATGTGTTGCCTCAGTCAAACTGAAATCTGGAAAAGATCTTTGCTTTAAAAGGCCAAGGCCTCCCACTGCATCCAGAACCATTTCCAGTCATCCTGATCTATATCTTGCCACTGGACTCAGATGGTTCCAGTGGATAAAGTGAGGCTGGTGATTTTGCACACACCCCCCCACACTTAAATCCAATTCTCTTGCATGTCATGGCATCACCTCCCTGATGTCATGTTCCTCTTCAAGAGAAAAGAACAAACAACAATAACAATAGGAATGATAAGATCCTGAGCAAGGATGGAGTTTCCCCATAATAGGGCCTGGTGAGAATGTATTTGCCTGAAGTCTCACATATATAATTAAAATGTCTCTAAGTTAAACAAATGATAGTTGTGGATAAAAATATCTATGGATACCCAATGAATTATATACCACTGAGTGTGTCTATAGGGGAAGAAAAATAACAGTAATAGACATACCAAAAGTTTCAGTAGAGAAAACATGAAAAAAGGTCAAGTAACTTGTTTGTTTGATTGTTTGTTTTTAATGGCCTCAGGTATCTATCTATACACAAATTCACAAAATAAGTACAAATAAAAAATCTTAATAGAAGACAAATTTAACTTCATAGGAATGACTAAAACTTGCTAGAATGAGACTGGAATTTGACTCTAAACGGGTATATCTCCTTCAAAAGAAAAAATATTTTTTGGTGAAAAAAGAGGGAGGAAATACAATTTTATGTTGAAATGTGCTCATGTAGAGATGGAGCATGTCTTAATAGAGAGTTCTTGTTAAAATCAAGAATACCTGGTTAAAACTTCTGCTTCTGACACATATTGTGTGACCCTTCACCAGTCATAAGTTCTCAGTACCTACAGGCAACTAATTGACAGCACAAATTCCAGAAAAAAAAAAGTTTCAGTGTGAATTGAAAGAACTTTCCTCAAAAGAGTTCAATTAACCAATGAAATCACAGTTCCATTTTATTTTTTTCTTAATTATATGTAAAAACAATTTAAACATTTTTTTTTCAATTTTGAGTTCCAAATTCCCTCTGTGCCTCACTACCCATATCCTTCCTTGAGAAGGCAAGCTAATTACTATATATTATGAATGTGCAGTCACGGGGTGAGGAGGAGTGCTGATGTGGTGGAGCTTGTGGAGATGGAATCCTCCTCATAGTTCCAAGGCTGAAAAGAGTATTTGTGGTCACTCATAAACCAGAGCACAGACCAGGAAAGGAGTAAATACCTCGCCCCTTATCATACCACCTTGGAAGAACTGAAAATTTGCAGGTCCCTAGAAATATCTCTTACAACAGTTGCACAAAACCTATGAAGCTTGGGACAGCACACCCTCTGCACTGGAAGCAGAACCCTTCCTTAACAGAGAGTTTAAAAGTCATGTAATTGGCTGGAAACATTAACAAACAGTGGAAAAAACACAGATTGTAGAATCTTACTTTGGTGACAAAGAAGATCAAAACACACAACCAGAAGAAGGTGACAAAGTCAAAGCCCCTACATTCAAAGCCTCCAAGAAAAATACAAATTCATTTTAAGCAATGAAAGAACTCAAAAAAGATTTTGAAAAGCAAGTAGAAGTAGAGGAAAAATTGGGAAGATAAATGAGAGTCATGCAAGAAAATCATGAAAAATGAGTCAACAGCTTGCTAAAGGAGACCCCAGAAAAATTCTGAAGAAAATAACACCTTAAAAATAGCCTAACCCAAATGGCAAAAGAGGTCCAAAAAGCCAATGAGGAGAAGAATGCCTTAAAAAACAGAATTGGCCAAGTGGAAAAGGAAATCCAAAAGCTCACTGAAGAAAATAATTCCTTAAAAATTAGAATAAAGCAAATGGAAGCTAATGACTTTATGAGAAATCAAGAAATTATAAAACAAAACCAAAAGAATAGAAAAATAGGAGACAATGTGAAATATCTCATTGGAAAAACAACTGACCTGGAAGATATATCCAGGAGAGATAATTTTTAAAAAGTCATGATCAAAAAAGAAAAGAGAGAACCTAGACATTATCTTTTAAGAAATTATCAGGGCAACTAGGTGGCACAGTGGATAGAGCACTGGCCCTGGAGTCAGGAGGACCTGAGTTCAAATCCAGCCTCAGACACATAACCCTTACTGTGTGACCTTGAGCAAGTCACTTAACACCATTGCCTAGCCAAAAAAAAAAAAAGAAGAAAAAGAAAAGAAAAAGAAAATATCAAGGAAAACTGCCTTGATATTCTAGAACTAGAGAGTAAAATAGAAACTGAAAGAATCCACTGATCACCTCCTGAAAGATATCCCAAAAGGAAAACTCCTTAGGAATATTATAGCCAAATTCCAGAATTTCCAGGTCAAGGAGAAAATATTGCAAGCAATCAGAAAGAAACAATTCATGTATTGCAGAAACATAATCAGGATAACACAAGACTTAGCATCTACTACATTAAGGGATCAGAGGGCTTGGAATATGACATTCCAGAGGTCAAAGGAGCTAGGATTAAAACCAAGAATCACCTACCCAGCAAAACTGAGTATAATCCTTCAGGGAGAAAAATTGACACTCACTGAAATAGAGGATTTTCAAGCATTCTTGATGAAAAGACCAGAGGTGAATTGAAAATTTGACTTTCAAATACAAGACTCAAGCATGAAAAGGTAAACAGGAAAGAGAAATCATAAGGGACTCATTAAAGTTGAACTATTTACATTCCTACATGGAAAGAAGATACTTGTAATTCATGGGAGACCTTTCTCAATATTAGGGTAGTTGGAGGGAATATATACATACATACATATAGAGACAAGAAAAAGCTTTTACAGTGGAGGGGAAGAGGGGGGAGGTGAGAGGGAATTAGTGAATTTTGCTCTCAAAGGATTTGGCTTAAGGAGGGAATAACATACACACTCTATTGGGTATGGAAATCTATCTTACCCTACAAGAAAATAAAGGAGGGGGAAGGATATGGGGGATATGATAGAAGGGAGGGCAGATTGTGGGAGGGTGTAATCAGAAGCAAACATTTTGAGTAAGGACAGGGTCAAAGGAAAGAACAGGGTAAACAGGGGGTGGGATAGGATGGAGGGCAATATGGTTAGTTTTTCACAACAGCACTATTATGGAAGTGTTTTGCATGACTACACAAATATAACCTATATCAAATTGCTTGCCTTCTTAATGAGGGTGGGTGGGGAGGGAGGAAGGGAGAGAATTTGGAGCCCAAAGTTTTAAAAACAAATGTTAAAAATTGTTTTTACATGCAACTGGGAAATAAAATATACAGGCAAAAAAAAATTCCCTAAGTTTCCTGCTTTCCTTCTAATCTTGGCTGCATTGGTTTTGTTGTGCAAAACCTTTTTAATTTAACATAATCAAAATTATCCCATTTTATATTCCGTAATGTTCTCTATCATTTGTTTCACCATAAATTCTTCCCTTAGCTATAGAACTAACAGATAAAATTTTCCATGCTCCCTAACTTGGTTATGATATCGCCTTTATTTTTAAATCATGTAACCATTTTGAGCTTATCTTGATATATTGTGTAAGATGTTGGTCTAGTTTCTGCCAAACTGTTTTCTAGTTTTCCCAGCAATTTGTTGTCAAATAATGAGTTCTTGCTCCAGAAATTTAGGTCTTTGGTTTTATCAAACACTAGATTATTATGGTAATTTACTACTATGTATTGTGTACCTAATCTATTCCATTGATCCACCACTCTATTTCTTAACTAGCACCAGTTTATTTTCATGATTACTGCTTTGAAGTACAGTTTGAGATATGGTACCACTACATCCCCTTCCTTCACATTTTTTTCCATTGATTCCCTTTATATTCTTGACCTTTTGTTCCTCCAGATTAATTTTGTTATTTTTTCCAGCTATAAAATTATTTTTGGTAGTTTGATTGGTATGACACTGAATAAGTAAAATAATTTATGTAAAACTGTCATTTCTAATATACTGACTTGGCCTATACATGAGGATTTAATATATCTCCAATTATTTATTCCTGGCTTTGTATAAAAAGTATTTTGTAATTGTGTTCATATAGTTCTTGGGTTTGTCTTGGCAGGTAGACTTACAAGTATTTTGTATTGTCTGCAGTTATTTTAAATGTTGTTTCTCTTTCTGCCTCTTGTTGGTTGGCAAGATATAAAAATGCTGATAATTTAGGTGGGTTTATTTTATATCCTGAAACTTTACTGAAATTGTTGTTTAAACTAGTTTTTTAGTTGAGTCTCTAGGATTCTCCAAGTATACCATCTGAAAGAAGTAATAGTTTTGTTTTCTCACTGCTTATTCTAATTCCCCCAATTTCGTTTTCTTCTCTTATTGCTATGGCTAATATTTCTATTACAATATTGAAGAACAGTGGTGAGAATGGGCTTCCTTGTTTCACCCTGATCTTACTGAGAAGGCTTTGGGTTATCCCCATTACTGATAATTCTTGCTGATGGTTTTCAGGAGATATTACTTATCATTTTAAGGAAAACTTGCATTTATTCCTATGTTTTCTAGTGTTTTTCATAGGAATGAGAGTTGTATTTTATCAAAAGCATTTTTCTGCATGTATTAAGACAATCATGATTTTTATTGTTTTTGTTATTTATATAGTCAATTATGCTAATAGTTTTCCTAATATTGAATTACCCAGCATTCCTGGTATAAATCCCACCTGGTCATAATGTATGATCTTTGTGATGTACTTTGCTTTGTTTTGTTTTGTTGTGTTTTGTTTTGTTTTGTTTTAGTTTGCCAAAATACATTTATTGCATAGAACATCAGGCACAATTGATTTAGTTGAAATTTAATGAGGGTAAGAGTAAGGTATTTCACATTTGTTCAAAAAATAAACTTCACAAATATACTATAAGTGAGATATCAGTATACAACAGTTCACCTGAAAAAAAAAATCCAGTGGGGGCATGGGTAAGATGGGAAGGGAGATCATTAGTGGAAAAATAGCTCCTCAGGGTAAATTTTTATTATTTAGCAGCCAGGTAAGCTAATATGATCTAAAGGTGCATTAAAAGTTATATGCACAGAACTGAGGAATACTCTACCTGGTACTACTACATGTGGTGGACCATAATACTCTACCTGGTCTTACTACATGTGGTTCATTGTGTTAAATTTGGGGCACCACATTTGAGGAACATTGATACATTGATCAGCTGGAGATGACTAAGAAGAGGAAAACTAGTATGTGAAAAGGGCTTCAGTTCATGTCACCTACATCAGTTATCTATTAATCAATCAATACATATTTATTAAGCAACTACTAGGTGCCTAGCTCTGTAGTAGGTGCTAGGGATACAGATGCAATAAAACAAATTAACCCTAATGGCAAGAAGCTTACATTTTAATGAGAGAACATGTTCATACATCTATGTGTGTGTATATATACACACACATTTTTCTTTAAGAATTTTGATACTTTATCATTTGGTGCATATATGTTCAGCATTGATATTACTTCATTATCAATGGACCTTTTAGCATAATATAGTTTCCCTGATTATCTCTTTTAATTAGATCTATTTTTGCCTTTGCTTTGTCTGAGATCATAATTGATACCCCTGCTTAAAAAAAATTCAGCTGAAACACAACAGATTCTGCTTCAGTCCCTTATTTTTACTCTGTGTGTGTCTCTCTGCTTCAATGTGTTTCTCATAAACAACATATTGTTGGATTCTTTTTTCCAATCCATCCTACTGTCTGCTTCCATTCTGTGGGTGAGTCCATTCCATTCATGTTCCCAGTTAGGATTACTAAATATTTGTTTCCCTGCATCCTGTTTTACCCTCTATATGCCTTTCTCTTTTTCTTTTTACCTTGCCCCTCCTCTAAAGTTTATTTGCTTCTGACCACTGCCTCCCTTGATCTGCTCTCTCTTCTACCAGCCTTCTCCCTGCTTTTCTCATATACCTACTTCCCTGTAGGGTAAGATAGGTTTCTATACTCAACTGAGTGTGTATGTTATTCCCTCTTTGAGCCAATTCTGAGTAAGATTCAAGCACTCCCCCCTCTTTACTTCTCCCATCTTCTCCTCCACTGTAAAAGCTCTTTCATGCTTCTTTTATGTGAGAAATTTACCCCATACTACCTCTCCCTCCCCCTTCTCTTAGTGTATCATCTTTCTCATCAGTTAATTTAATTTTTTTTAAAGATATCATCTCCTCATATTCAATTCACACTCATGCCCTCTGTCTATGTATATTCCTTCTAACTGCTCTAATAATGATAAAGTTCTTTGGAGTTACAAGTATCATCTTACCATGTAAGAATGTAAACAGTTTTACCTTATTGAATCCCTTATGATATCTCTCTCCTGCTTATTCCTAACCCTGGGACTGTGACTCAGATCTGCATGTAGGCAATACAACAGAATCCTGCACCCTGCGCCAGCAAAGGGTCTCCCGTAATATCTTTCTGTCCTTGAAGGCCTATTACTGGCTTGCCAGTGCAGGGCCTGCCCTCCACTGTGCTGCAGGCTATAGGACTACCCTCAGGAGACAGACCTCTCTGGCTGACCTCCTAAGTTGTGTTGGATGGGAAAATTGTTTCATCCCAACCTTTTGTTGGTTCTGCCACTCCAGAATTGGATGATTGAGGTGTCATTTTAAAGTTGTTTGGAGGGGAATTTAGGAGAACTCAGATGAATTCCTACCTTTACTCCATTATCCTATCTCCACCTCCATAGATCCATTTTTTAAAATAATGTGAAGTAAGCAGAGACATGAAATCAGTATCCATAATGATGACAATGTAAATAGAAAGAGCAACCAGTGCAAAACGATCAAAAGTGACATTCACTGGAGAATTTCAAAGAGTAAGGAGCAGAGAAGAAAAGATACTTCCTGCTGCTCCTTTTCGGAGGTGAGAGATCCACAGGTATGGAACAAGCATAAATTTTCAGATCTTTAAAATTTATTGACCAGTTTTAAGACCGTTTTTTCTCTTTCTCTTTTCCCCATAAAATCTTATTTGCTCTATGGGATGAGTCTCTGGTAGGCAGGAGAGGGAGGGATACAGAGGGCACATTTAGGCATTTTAAAAACAAAAGACCTCAACAATCTTAAAGAAAAAGAATGTGAAAAAGCCTATGAACCAGACAGGAGAAGTATGCAGAAAGTTTGGACTGCAGGTGCTGATCATGGAAAGGGAATTAATGTAGCGGGCAGCAGTTGGGCCTTGGTGTCCTTGGAGGCACCTTGTAACACTGTGATTGTGTGGTGTTGAATGATCCCATAACTTAACCCTCACTCCTGCTTCTCCCTTCTGGTACCAGCCTTTCTTCCAGGCTCCTCACTTTAGGCGTGTCCTATACCTTTCCAATAACAAATACCAAAGAAAAACTGGTGAATAATTAGGTCAATATTTCCTGAACCTAAGGAGGGAGAACAGCCTGGGAGAGGTAGGGATGTGTTTATCACGAAAGGAACCTTGACTTAAGGGACATGAATCACCACAACTACCAATTATTCTGCACAAATAAAAATGTGTGTGTCTTTGTGTGTTTTAATTTCCCCCTGAACTTAGCAAATGGAAAATACATCTACTGGCAGCACAGACTCATATTATGTCATAAGTTGGGAGGAGGACATGGCAATGAGTAAACTCACTTCAAGTGCAGAGCTGGGCATTTTTTAACATACCTCCCTTTATAAATCTGTGAAGCCAACGTGTCTTCTGAATGCAAACTATGCCTTCAGAGGGAGATGTTTCTAGTTTCCCATAACCAAAAGCATTCAGTCAACAGAAGTGGACATTTTCCAGTAATTCTACTTTATCCCAGACATATTTTCTACCTTCCTCTCTTTTTTCCACATTATGTTTCCTGTGTGGAATTGGGCAGGGGATTGTTTGTAGCATCCAGATGTACTGTTCAACTCACAGAGGCTACCCCAAGTTCAATGTGGGTCCACATCTACTCAAAAATATAGCTCACAAATTCTTACCTTTACTTGTCAACTATAGGGCACAAGTAGTTCAGTGCTATAGAGCTGTCCTACTCTTTTCTGGTCTTTGATAGACATACCATCTCTGCATAATCATTGTGGAAAGGGTTACTACCTTCCTCATTATCAGCAACATTTTTAATAGTATTAGTATTTTTTCCTATTACATGTAAAGACAGTTTTCAACACTTATTTTTGTAAAATTTTGAATTGCAATTTTTTTCTCCCTCTCTCCTTTCCCTTCCCCCTCCCCAAGATGGCAAGCAATTTAATATAGGTTATTTATATACAATCATGTTAAACATATTTTCATATTACTCATGTTGTGAAAGAAGAATCAGAACAAAAGGGGAAAACCACAAGAAAGAAAAAAACAAAAAACAAAAAAGTGAAAATAGTATGTTTCAATTTGCATTCAGACTCCATAGTTCTTTCTCTGGATGTGGTTAGCATTTTCCATCACAAGTCTTTTGGAATTGTCTTGGATCATTGTATTGCTGAGAAGAGCTAAGTCTATCAAAGTTGGTCATCACACAATGTTACTATTACTGTGCATGATGTTCTACTGGTTCTGCTCACTTTACTCAGAATCAGTTCATATAAGTCTTTCCAGTTTTTTCTGAAATCCACCTGCTCATCATTTCTTATAGCACAATAGTATTCCATTATATTCATATACCGCAACTTGTTCTGTCATTCCCCAATTGATGGGCATCCCCTCAATTTCCAGCAACAACTTCTGACCAGAAATGATTTCAATAAGCAAATAGGCACAAGAGCCCTGGAATGGCAGAATTCTCTTGCCCTAGTTTATGTCCAGTCAAATCCTTAACATCATCTCCTGTGGAGAAGGGCTAATCATCCTTACCACATGCCAGCCAACTGCCACACCTAAGGCAGACAAGTCAAATTAACTGAAGCACCAGGCCCTCTGAAGGAAAGAAGAGAAGCAGTGTGTGTCAGGCAAATCAAACCACCAACACCGGCACTACTTTAGCTACCATCTCATCGCATCTCTTGTGAGACACTGACTCCAAGCCATTTGCAAATGGCTAGGCTTCCAGCCATGTGCCCTCATCCATCATCCTGAGAAGCACCTCTTATAGATGCAGCCTACCAGGTGTTCCTGAAGACTCAGGAAGGAAAGTTCTTGTCTCCAAGAACTTGGTCCCACTAAATGGTTCACCAACAGAAATGGATGTGATTTCTTCAGTGAAAGTGACCTCATAGAAAAGGTGTTACTATTCTCTTTGCCACTGCACCCTAAGGACCATGGGACTTTTCCATCTGACTTGTAGTGATGATAAAACTGTGACCCAGCAATACCACTACTAGTTCCAAAAGAGATCAAAGAAAAGGGAAAATGATCCATCCATACAAAAATATTTATAGTGCTCTTTTTGTGGTGGCAAAGAATTAGACCTTGAGGGGGCATCCATCAATTGTAGAATGGCTGAACAAGTTGTAGTACAGCACTTTGATGGAATACTATTGTGCTATAAGAAATGATGAGCAGGACACTTTGAGAAAAACCTGGAAACATTTACATAAACTGATGCAAAATGAAGTGAGCAGAACCAGGAGAATATTGTACACAGTAGCAGCAATATTGTATGATAATCAGCTGTAAATGACTTAGCTATTCTGATCAATACAATGATCTAGGACAATCCTGAGGGACCCATGATGAAAAGTTATATCTTCCCTCCAGAGGGAGAACTGATGAACACTGAATACAGACTGAAGTGTACTTTTTAAAAAAATTTAAAGAATTTGTTTATTGTTTTATTTTGTTTGTGTTTGCAACATGGTTTCACATGTATAATCAATAACTAATTGCTTGCCTTCTCAAGGAGGGGGGATGGGCAGGAGGAAGGGAGAGAAAATTTGGAATTTAGAACTCATTTTTATTTTATTTACTTATTTTTGGTGAGGCAATTGGGGTTAAGTGACTTGCCCAGAGTCACACAGCTAGGAAGTCTTATGTGTCTAAGGCCAGATTTGAACTCAGGTCCTCCTGACTCCAGGGCTGGTGTTCTATCCACTGCACCACATAGTTGCCCCTGGAACTCATTAGAAAAAAAGATTGTTGTTTTTTTTTTTTTAACATGTAATTGAAATAATGAAATGAAGAATTTTTTTTTTTAAACAGGAAGGGCCCAAGATAAAACTTGAACTCTGGCTGGCCCTCTGACTCCAAGTCTTTAATAGCACTTTCAAGTTAATAGAGTACTTTAGTGAAAACCATTAGTTTGGTGAGGTGGAAGACTTAGAATGCTATTTGATCAAGGAAGGAACTGAAGATAAGCTCTCACTTGCCTGTGGTCGGAGAGCTAGGACTGAGCTATAGAGAGGCAGAGAGAGATCAGCTAACTTCTCTTGGGCCTTGAGTCATTTTGGAATAACTGTTTCAGGTCAAGGTCAGTCCCTGTGTTTAGATACTGACATCACCTCTAAGTTGCCTTTGTTAGGTGGAAAGAACAGTGCGAGGCAGAAAGGAGCCAAGGGATCTGGGTGTGGCTCTGCTGCCCCATCGGGTTCGTGTCACCTCATTTCTTGTGTTCTTGCCATTTTACTCCCCTTCTGCACATGCCAGGCACTGACCACTTGACAACCACTCTCTCCTTCAAGTAGAGAGGCCAAGAGTCAGAGTGAAAAGGACACTGAGGGTCACATAATCCTCACCAACATATGTACCGGGTATTTATTTTATGACTACCTCCCTTTCCTGAGAGGGGTCTTGCCAGGAATATTATACTCATTTTACAGATGGGGATTCCAAGTCTCAGTAAGGTGATATAATTTACTTTTGGTTACCCAGAAGAGGCACAGCTTGGCCAAGACCTTTGAGAATTACATTCAGTGTGCTTTTTACCTCAACACACTATACTTGGAGTCAAAGAGCATTATTGTCTGATTGACCTTGGATAAGAAGTGCCATCCCTTCTGGACCTTGGGCTCTCCATCTGCCAAATAGGAAAAAGAATTCCTACTCTGTCTGCCCCACTAGTGTTTGTAGGAATCATATGAAATAACACACAGGGAACGACCTTGTAATTATCACCTTGGGCCCGGATTTCACAGGGGCCCTCAGTGAGCAAAGAGCTCATGGAGTTGGTCTAGTTGGGTCAATCTGGCATCCTTGGAGCCATGACTGAGCAGGGGTTCCTATACGTGATGCAGAAACAGCTGTAGATGTCACCCTTGCCTCTCTCCCCATAGTCCTACGGTTAATTCTAAGATGCCAGGGGTTTTCTCTGGTACTTATGTTCATGAATCCCAATCTGGCTTGTTCCCCTATTATCATTTGACCAATAAGATCTCCCCAATATCAATTACCCAGTTAACTCCAATCAGTTTTCTATGAAGTGATATTTGCTGAGAAGCTATAGTAAGGAACAACTTCTCAAATTGGGAATGTACTCTTCTCTCTACACATACATTCAACTTGAAGGTGTTGCTTTGAAATATTCCACCAGCCCAAGGTGTGGAGGAAGTTACTTCCTGGCCAAGGGACTCCTTTGAACCTTTCTTGGCATCCCCACAAAGTTCATTTCCGGGCATGGTATCGATAATGGTAAGTAGCTCCCCTGTTTTGGGACATTTTATCTCATCCACCTTGTCAATTCATGGCTAGGGTGGGTCTAACAGAGCACTCCTCAGAGAAAGCCTTCTCACCAGACTCAGAAAAAAGACAATTGTCACGTGTTCATGGACACATGAAAGCCAGGTGAGGAGAAAGGGTTTAAGGCTCCTCTGTCCATGTGGAGGCCTACGGAATTCTTCCCTTATTTGCCACCAGGGAAGAGGAAAAAATGAATCTTTCCCAGTGTTCTATGCACATTCAGTTATATCTCAGCAACCACATAACAGGAAAGGAATCTCCTATCATGTATTTCTGGAAGCAATCTCACCAAGCCTCCACATGGGCTGGCAGCAGAGTGGGGAGGGGAGAATATTAAACATGTTCTAAGGAGCTCACTGGCCACGCCCCCCAAAACACACTACATAAAATGGAAAAATTGAGCTAGAAGATGTCTAATGTTCCTCCCAGTTTTTATATTCTATGTCATTGTTATAAGGTCTTTCCCAGATCTAACATACTATGTTCTATCTCCTAGGGGCCTTTGTTGCCCTGGCATTCCCTGTTCTATTTTATAAGGCCCTTTTCAACTAAGATAGTCCACTGGGCTCCAGCAGCCCCCAACAGGGGGAGAGTGTAAGCCCCTTAGAGGCCACAGGGCTTAAAGCTGCCTTTGATTTCTGGGCACTTAAGGCCCTTGGAGAGCTTTGTGGGGGAAAAAAAAAAACATTTACTAAGTGTTTTTTTTTTCCTTCAAGTCCAATAAAATGGTGCTTGGAGACTTAGTCAGAGTACTTAGACCCATAAATAACAGGCCCAGGAAGAAGTAAATCTGCAGAATCAACAGGGAGAGGTGCCTATCCAGACAGTTTCATAAAGTCTTGAATGATATTTAAATATTAAGAGCCCTGGGCCCAGCTGGGCTCACTGGGAGCTGCTCACGAGGACTGCATTGTGATGGAGCTGCTATTCATAAAGCGGCTGTCATCCCCCTTTCAGATGGCAACCACTAACTCGTGCTGGCCCATGATGGTGGCAAAGCTACTCAGATTCTCTGAGAAGCCTGATGGGGTTGTCACTCTCCCTCCTCCCAGTGAGTGCCCCTGATTCATCGTCAAACATGCTCCCCCCCTCCAGGTCATAGGTCTTTTTTTAACTCTTTAGAAAGCTTTGTACTGGATGAAGAGGAAGCTTTCAGACTGAGAGAATGGAGATTGCAAGAGAGACCAAAGGAAAAGGAAGGGGCGGGCTGCAGCACCCCACGGTTAAGAATTATCGAGGGCCATAGGGGTCGGGAAAGAACCATTCACCACTCTATTGGATGAAGAAAGAGGCGGACCTGGAATCAGGGAGACCTGGGTTCTAACCTTCCCCCATAACTGTGCCAGCAGGGTAAGCCATGCGAGTTTTCTGAGTCTTGGCTTCCTCATCCCAAAACAGTTGGTAGAGCCTGAGATGCCCAACTCAGCGGATGTTTGGGGGTGCAAATGAGACCAAGTGTGCAGAATGATTTGTAAAGGTTAAAGCTCTATAGAAAAGTCAGCTAATCTAAGTGTAATACGCTTCTGCTTCAGGATGCCTGTCAGTTACCAGCCTCCTGTGATAGCCAGACATGCTCTAACTCCCCTTGGCTTACAGATGATGAAAATCTGCAACTCTTACCCACAATCACACGTACAGATGTACATGTGTACCTACAGGTGTATACGTATGCGTGGATATATACCTACAGGTGTATATGGGTGCCTGTCCATAAACCTGCATGGATATGTGCATTTTATACACACACATGAGATAGATACATACACACACATCCAGTGTGACATATGCAACAGGTATATAGTATGTACATATATACAGTCTGACATGCACACATGTATATGCAGATCTATACATACCTGCACATATTCATACATGCCTCCACACGTATATGCACATCCTCCTTGGGCTGCTTGTCATATTGTTGAGTGTAGCTCTGAAAGATCCACTCTAATAAGTTACAAAGGTTAGATTTCTCATACATGTTATATATTTAAGAACTAGGGTAACTATGTGTACAGAAGCTGATGTAGAGGCATCAAGCCAAGGGATGATTTGTGTGCCTTCATATTTATTCACTCATTCGTTTGTATGCTTGTTTTAGCCACAGTAGCTCATGGGGCAACTAGGTGGTGCAGTGGATAAAGCCCCGGGCCTGAAGTCAGGAAGACTCATCTTCTGAGTTCATGTCTGGCCTCAGACACTTACTAGTTGTGTGACCCTGGACAAGTCACTTCACCCTGTTTGCCTCAGTTTCCTCATCTATAAAATGAGCTGGAGATGGAAATGGCAAACCACTCCAGTATGTCTCCCAAGAAAATCCCAAATAGGGTCAGACATGAAGAGTTGGCCATGATTGAAACAATACAACAAGAACAAGCTTAGGAAGAGCAGATTGTAATGCAAGAGGAGCGGGGGATGAGATGTGTGTTGCTGTCACCGGGAGCAGCCACACCTAGGAAGGCACAGATCTTTGAAGCAAGGAGACGTAGGATCCCACCTCTAGAGCAGGAAGGTATCCAACTCCATAATTCTAAGAATGTGTGTGGTTGTTGTTGTTGTTGAGTTGTTTCAGTCATGTCTGACTCTTCATGATCCCGTGTGGGGTTTTCTTGGCACAGATACTGGAGTGGTTTGCCATACATATATACATAATACATACATATATTTCAGATATACACTCATATACATATACATGTATATATATTTGTGTATACACACATATGCTTGTATATGTGTGTGTATATATATGTATATATATTGCCTCCCCAGGAGATTGATACCAAATGGACTTGATACCAAATCTCTTGAGTGTTGATGTCTGAAATAATAATAATAATAACAATAGCTTCTTTATAATTTTAAGATTTGCAAAGTATTTTACAAATGTAATCTCATTTTACCTTCATAATAACCCTGGAAGTCGGTATTACTAATATCCTCATTTTGCAGATGAGAAAACTGAGGCAGAGAAAGGATAAGGGACTTGCCTGAGGTCACTCAACTAGTAAATTTCTAAGGCAGGATTTGAATCAGGTGCTCCTGGCACTAAGCTCAGCATCCTTCCCAGCTGTGTCACCTGAGGACAATAAAAAGTAAGACTTAAAATAAAAACACCTGGGTAGAAGCTGCTCTGACCTCCTACAACAGGTTGTTCCCAGCAGGGCTTCTAGGGCAGGACTAGTCCTAAGGCTGTCTTGCCCCACCTGGCAGAGATGCTTCTGCTCCAGCCTTTCCAGTGAATGGAAACTCCTCACATGATAATAATAATAATATAGCTAACATTTAAATCACATATACTATGTGCCGAGGACTCTGCTAAGTGCTTTGCAATCATTTTCTCATTTGATCCACCCAACAACCATGGTAGGCAGTTACTATTTTTATCTCCATTCTACTGATGAGGAAACTGAGGCAAGCAGAGGTTAACTGACTTGCCCAGGGTCATACATCTAGTGAGTGTCTGAGACTGAATTCGAACTCAGGTCTCTTTGACTCCAAGCCCAGTGCTGTGCACTATGGTATCCCCTAGCTCCTTCTCTCTAATCACAAAGCATCCCGTTGCAGGCTTAGACATTTGTCCTTGTTAGAAGACTTTTCCTAATTAGTTGTATGACCTTAGTCAAATCACTTGTCTCTGGCTTTCAATGGCCTTACTTGTAGAATGGGGACAATGATTGCCCCATCTACCTCCCAGGGTTATTATGAATAAAGACCTCTGCAGACTGTAAAATGCTGGAGAAATGTGACCTGTTGACCTTCTTCTGATTGTACAGAATGTTCCTCTCCCATCTCCCGGCATCCTGAATGTTAGCTTCTAGGGGGTAGGGACTGCCCTCTATTTGTCTGTGTAGCCTCTGTCCTTAGCACAGTGCTTGACCCGTAGTAGGTTCTTGACTAAAGCTTGTTGGTAGATTCATTGATTTTTGTAATTGTAATATCAGACTGAATGTGTTATGGTTTTAACTATCTCAGACTCACTAGACTTTCTTTTCCCACCACATAGCCCTTGAAATGTCAGAGATTCCCCATTGCCATTCTCCTCCCTCCCCCCATACACTCCCACCTCCCTTGAGGAATTTTCATAAGTGATGATGTGAGGCTACATCTCCTTCCACTCTTATTATTTCTCAAATCCATTCTGGAAGCAGTAGGGAACATCTTGGTGTGACTGGCCAAGATGCTGCCCTGGTTTAAACCTTAATTTCAACTTGACTCCAAATGAGGAAAGGTGACAAGAGGCTTCTGCTGTCCTAATGCATTTGACAAGTGTAAAGACTTAGGATTTTGGGATAAGAATTCATTATTTGGTAAAAAAAAAAGTGTTGAGAAAACTGGAAACAGTATGGCAGAAAGTGGTCATGGTCCAATATCTTATGTCAATTACCAAGGTTCTCTTTGTGGCGTCAAAGAACTGGAAATTTCAGGGCTGCCCATCCATTGAGGAGTGGCTGAGCAAGCTGCAGTGTAAGATTGTGATGGAATTTTACTGTGTTATAAGAAATGGTGAGCTCAACTCCAGCGATTCAAATGGCATGTGGAAAGTCATATTGTCCCACCTTCTGGAAGCAGTGGCAACCCACTGAAAGCACTTGGAAATGCCTAATAGCCCTCATGAAATCATGCACTTGAACCAAAGACTTGGGAAGCTTTTTGGGGAGAGTTTCCACAGCTCTCCTGCTGAAAGGATTCTGTCTCAGGATCTCATCTGGGCTCTAGGGACACCTCGCTATTGGGCTAAATTGTGTTGTTTATTGGTTTCAGTTAAAAGTCATCAGACAAATAAGAGGCCCTACAGGGGCTCTAGCCTTTTTAACGCATTTCAGAAATCAAAGGCATTGGGAGCCATTTGTTGGACATCAATTTGTAAATCAAGCTTGCTATAAAATGTGGGGGGGGAGTTGTTACTTGCCTCTGTGGTGCTGTGGATTCCTCTTCAAAATCAAAACCAACGAAATAAATTAACCAATATACAAGTCTTTAGAGAATGACACATGACCAGGCAAAGGGCTTAGAGACAGTAATACTCATTCATAATGGTGTCTACACTGGAAGCAGTGGAGAAAAAATGGTATGTGACATTTAGGATCACCCACATATAACCTGTCCTTCTTCAACTGAAACCTGAGAGCCACAGCACAACAGAGCTGGGAGGGACCTTAGAACACAGAAGGTCAGATCTGGGGGACACCTTGAAATGTAGAATTTCAGAGCTGATAGAGACCTCAGAAACTAGAACAAAGAATAGTGGTGCTTAGTGATACCTTACAGTGTAGGACATAGAATGACCTTGGAACTTAGAACACAGAATTCAAAAGATAGTATAGCCCACATCAGTGCCCTTAATTCTGTCATTCTGCAATGAGTTCAAGCCACCATGACAGGAAGATTGGCTAATTGCTAGAGGACTAAGACCAATGTATTGAAGGCTTGGTTGTTGAATATCTAGAAAAGAAAGTCATGGTCGGAAAGAGATGTCTGAAGTCATATGAAGTATAGTGCTTACCAGACTGATGTTATTCTGTGTGTGTGTATGTCTCTCTCTCTTTCTCTCTATCTCTCTCAGTCTTTGTCTCTCTGTCTCTGTGTCTCTCTGTCTCTGTCTCTGTCTGTCTCTCCCCTTCCTTCTTTCCCTCCCTCCCTTCCTTCCTTCCCTTTCTTTTCTTTTTCTTCTTTCATCCTTACTTTCTCTTTCTTTTTTCTTTCTCTCTTTTTTTCTTTCTCTCTCTTTCTTTCTTTTTTTTTCTTATAGAATTACTAGATGAATGGATCAGTGGGATACTATAGATAGAATTTGCCTCCATGTGACAAAACCATTTGACAAACCGTCACATGCAGTTCTACAGGAAAGATGAAGTGTGGGCTGAGCTATATGGGACAAGAAACAGTTGAATGGCCTGATCCAAAGTGAGGTCATTAATGACTCCATGTGAATGCAGAAGAATGGTTACAGTGGTGTGACCAAAGGATTGGCATTTTTATCAGTGATTGGAATAAAGGCATTGATGTAATTTTTTTTTTATCAAATTGCCAAAAGGCACCAAGCTGAAAGGCCAGCCAGGACACAGGATGGCTAGTCAGGATTTTAAAAGCTCTAGACAGGCTAGAACAAAGTCAAATTAAAGAAGATGAGCTGTAATGGGGACAAATGTAAAGTTTTCCTTGGGTTAAGAAAAAAAGTAACTTCAAAAACACAAAATTAAGGGAAAGTAAATCCAATGTTGGACATAGCAGTCAAGCAAACCATCGCAATCTTGGGCTGCATTGAGAAGCAGAGCATGCAAGAATTAGGAGGTAATGATGTTGTTGTACTCTCCCTTAGTTGGGCCATCTTGGGAGCTTTCCATTTAGTTCTGGGTTCTCCATTTTGGGAAGGGCCTTGATGAGCTCAAGGTCACCCATCCATGGCGACAAGCCTCCAGGCCACTCAATACGTGGATCAACTGAGGGGACCAGGAATGGTTGGCCTGAAGAAGAGAATGCATGGTGCAGAAGGGATTGCTAGTTATTGCCTAGTGTTTGAAGAGCTTTTAGATGTAAGAAGGATAAGGGCTGTTCTTTTGGGCCCGGGGGCAGAACTAGGAGCAACAGGTGGTAGATTTAGGCTGGACATAAGGAAACATCCCCAGGTCTTGGCTCTATCCAAAAGGGCATAGGCTGCCTTGGGAGATGGTGAATCCATCACTAATAGAGGTCTTAGATGACCAATCCAAGAAAGTCAGAGAGAGGGCTTTTGTTCAAATGGGACCTTGAAGTCACTTCCAGGCTGAGATAATTAAAAGAGGAAGATCTGGACTTTGAACAGCACTTTGCTGCTCCTGAGGGTGCTAGATGATTCAATGCCTGGAGTGTTGGGCCTGAAGTCATGAAAAGCTGAGTCCAAATCTGTCTTCAGACATGTACTAGCTATGTGACCCTGAGCAAGTCATGTAACCTCGGCTTGCCTCACTTTCCTCAACCAAAAATGGGTTTAATAATAGTAAACATCTCCCAGTGTTTTTATAAAGATAAAATGAGGTCATCTTTGTGAGACATTTCGCACAGTGCATGACATATAGTAAGCATTTAATAACTAATTATTACCTTCCTTCCTTTACAATCCAGTCTTGAAAGACAGTATCATGAAATTGGGTTCAAATCCTGTTTCTGATACTTTTTAGCTAGGTGACCATGAGGAAATCATTTAGTCTCTTCAAGCCTCAGTTTCTTCATCTTTAAAGTGGTATGATTAGAACTACTAGCGTCAACATGACAAGACTTTCATTTGACAATGTTTGTTAATGGCTGTTTAGCTCCAGAAATGTGCTTTGTTATTGCCACTCCCGCTTCCACTGTTACTGTGATTTCTGTTCTTGCTGAGGCACAATACGAAGTCATGGATAGGGCACAGACTCAAAACCAGGGACCCCTGGCCTCAAGTCCTGCCTTGTGCAAATGCTGGCTGTGTGACTCTGAGTCAGTTAAGTTACCTCCCCATCTCCTGGGAAGCTTTCGGGAACCATTGAGAAGGTGCCAATCTACATTGATAGAGGCAGTTTCCTGAGCTGGATGTTCCCCACAAGTGATAGGATCGCAGCTCTGATCGTACCTCAGTTTCCTCATCTCCCCATTGCCTACTGTGGAGTTTAGAATAAGTCACTACCCTCCTATTACTCTATGACAATAGTCAGTGTTCTACAGCTTGTAGAACAGGTGGAGACATTCACTCCTTTCTGTAGCTGGATGTCAGTGGTGGGCTCACTGAACATGTCCTTGAGGCAGCAGCAGTAGCAGAAGGTGGGCCAGCCAACAGCAATAGCCTGGGCCTCATCCTGGGTCCAAGTCATTTTGACCTCCTTGGAAAGATATTCATTCCATATAGCCTGGAGACTGAGACTATTTGGTATAGCAGCATCATCCTTATTAACAGCATAGTCCTTCCTAACGAGTTGCTTGCTGTCTCGGCTCCACTCGTCCCAAGTCAGAAGTAGTGACAGTGACTCAGCTAAACAGGCCTCACTGGAAGTGCACCAATACTTAACCAAAATGACTTTCTGCATTTGATTCCTTTTGATAATGTGTAGGAATCAGTTCATTGGCTACAAAAAAGTTCCAAGATCTGAAAATTCATCACAGTAGCTCCTCCACCTCCACGATGGTCAGCCAAATTTGTGACTTGCTAGGGAAGCCTTTCCCAGTTGTACCAGCTGCTGGTGCCTCCCTCACGAGAGGACCTTTCATTTGTATCTCGCACATGCTTAGTTAAAGGAACTCCCCCAATGTGCCTCCGTCATTAGAATGTGAATTCCTCGAGGGAGGGTAAGGCCTGTTTTTGCCTTTCTTTGTATCCCCTCGACTTAGCCTAGTGCTGGGCGTGTAAGTGCTTAATAAATATTAATTGATTAATTGGTTGAAGAAATTCATCTTCTGGCTGCCATTGGGAAGGGAACGTTGTACTCAGTCATTCTGGTCAGTGAGTCAGTCAGTCAACAGCCATCTGCTAAGCTCTATCTTCAGACAACAGACACTGAGAACAACACTGGCCCAAGTGCAGAGCAGTTTTGGCTGGGTACAATGCACCAGGGCTTGAGCTCTTCTGTTCTAGCCTTTGGAAGCACTCGGTCAATCCCACACCACCCAGATGCCCTGGAGAAGGCTGCACGTGCATTTTTTTTTACAACCCCACCTCTCAGTGCAGATTTCTTCTCACGCATATGAATGGTGATTCTAGGGCTAACCAAGCATGTTTGCACTGGCAGAGGAATAGAGAACTTTATATTTTAGACTTTTCTTTCATTTTTTAAAAGCCAACTTTAGATCAATTGAGCAAAATAATCAATACTTATTAATGGATGAACTGATTCTGTGAGTGAAAGGAAATCAGAAATCCTGTGAGAGAGATTAGACCCCAGCTTGGGTGACCTTGCAATGCAGTGACCTTGAAATTCAAAGTTAGGCCTTTCTCTACCAAGGAGAACAGTGACCTTGAGCACAATGGATAGCCGTTAGAGCCCTCCTCAGATTGTCAGTAGCTGGTTGCCTATTATATTAGCAAAGCCACCCGTCCATTTGCATAAGTCAATTAGTGTTGGGAGATATAATTAAGATTCCAACCATAGTGATGGTCCCTCTCCCAGAGAGGGGCACAGGCCCGCTATGATGATGGGTGGCTGGAAGATAAAAACCAAGCTGTTTCAGAAGAATCGTGGGGGCCGATGAATCAGAGTGAACTGTTTGTCTTATTTCTGGGAAACACAGTTCAATTTCAGAGCGAGCTTTGCAGGAAAATAACGACCCGGTGGGCAATCAATCACCAGAGAATAGCGCTGCACATAATTTATCACAATTTGTCCCTTTTCGAGCAGGCTCCAGTTCTGGCCTGGAAATAACATCAAGACCAAATGATTCCATGCTCAAAATCAGGCTGGGCTCTACAGTGGGGAATGGATGCCATGACTGGCAAGGAGTGACAAGTTACCGTGGGAAGACAAACACGCTGAGAACACGTCTTTCTGTTGGAGCGCTCATTAGGAGATTTCCTGGAATAGAATCTTGCTGCCGCCATCTGCATTTATTCCTAGAATAAATATCTCTTCTCCCCTCCCAACTGTTTGCTTCAAATACAAACGAATTTAATTATTGCTACTTATCTCCCACCTCCAAAATCACAGAATCTCAGAGAGCATCACGATCAACCCAGACCTGCCTGAGAATCCCATTCTCCTCCATTATGGAAGAGCTCTGATTACCATACACGTGAGTCACCCTCTATGTTCAGAATCACCTAGCTACAGCATTCCTGGCATCACTTGCTTGTTAGTGTAGCATCATCCCCAAGGAGGAAGGCTGAGAGGAAGATGATGGAGCAGGCCAGCCCTGCACCTAGCCTGCTCTGACTCATACTCCATTGTAGATGGAATGGGGTGATTCTGAGTGAAGGTAGACTGGAGAGGGCAGACCTGTACTAAAGTCTATTGGCCTTCCTAGAGATAGAAAGAAACCTAGGCAATAGAGGATAAGACTATCTTGGCTCTTCTTGGCTCAGCTGAACACAATTGCAAGACAAGGTCTAATTCAGGTGAAAATTTACTCAAATGACAAATGTCACCTTGGTGCAGGAAATCTTTTCTCCTGGAGAGAGAATAAAATAATAAATGAAGTTAGGGACCTCGGGTATGTGATTATCTGCAACGTAACACTGTCCATGAATTGTCTTTGCAATGGTCTTTAATCATCGCCTGGGTAAGGGCACTATCAATCATTCCATCCAAGTTATATTTTCAGAGAACCTGCTTATCAAAGCTAAGTGGTAATTTGGTTCAATGCCTTCCTAGATGAAGAGATGCTCTCTATGACACTCCATTCATTCATTCATTCATTCATTCACTCATTTGCATTATCTACATTCTATCATATTTTTCCTTATTTTGTTAAGTATTTCCCAATAATATCTTCATCTGGTTCAGGCCATACTTGGGAGTGTTATGGGCTGCAATGTAGTCCACTGACCATATATTTGACACATCTGACCTACAGCTTCACTTTAAATCACTGATGAAATGGGGTACAAAGACTTCTTTCTCTTCCCACCACACATGCACACACACACACACACACACACACACACACACTGACTCATACATACTCACACTTCAACTGTACACTGGCATGGTCATCTTTTAGACTTCACCACCTCACAAGGCTGTACCACATTTAGAATTTGGATCTCAGAAAAGCCACTCTTTGGTGACGATGATGGCAATGGTGATGATGATGATGGTGATGATGATGATGGCGATGGTGATGATGATGGTGATGGTGATGATGATGACAATGGTGATGGTGATGGTGATGATTGTGATGATGATGATGGTGATGATGATGGTGATGACTGTGATGATAATGATGATGATGATGATGATGGTGATGGTGACAATGGTGATGGTGATGATTATGATGATGATGGTGATGATGATGATGATGATGACGATGGTGATGGTGACGATGACAATGGTGATGGTGATGATGATGATGGTGATTATGGTGATGATGATGATGATGATGATGATGGTGATTATGGTGATGGTGATGACAGTGATGATGATAAACATTCACGTGGCACCTACTATGTCCCAGGCACTGTGCTGAACCTTTATAATTATTATCTCATTTGATCCTCACAACAACCCTGGAATATAGGTTGCTGCTATTATCCCCATCTTACAGATGAAAAAACAAAGGCAAACAGAGGTTTAAGGGACTTGCCTGGGGTCACACAGCGAGTAAGAACCCATGGCCAAATTTGAACTCAGGTTTTCCTGAGTCCAAGCCTAGCACTCAATCAACTGTACCACCTAGCAGAGATGTAGGGCATGGCACCACAACTAGAAGCTTTACACTGGCCTTTCTTCACTTCCCATGCTGTGACTTGAAGTTCTTTGCTATGCTGAGAATTGGATTATGTCTCATATAAAATTTAGGAATACCTTGACAGGAGGGAGGATTGAGCTTTTCTGAGGCAGAAAAATCCGACGGAGGAAGCCTGAGCTCAGACTTGAATCAGTACATGCTATCATGAGCTCTACGTGGACCTCAGCAGAAACCACTTAGGGCTGCATCCATTGACTGCAGCTGGGAAGGCTCTGTGGGTGAGTCCCTCTCACCTTTCAAGACTGACCTCTCAACTGGAAATTTCCACTCCATTTCCCACTTTCTTCAGGGAGAACTGGCACTGGTTTAGAAGGGAAAAAAAGTCCTGAATGGTGACTGAAGTTTCATAATAATTTAAGGGATTAGAAAAAGCAGAGATTTTCAAAGACACTCCTGAAACGTAAAGGCTTAAGCAATTACAAAGTGTCAGTATCTAATTTTCATAATACAGGATCCAAGATAAATGCTTTTAATATTGGAAATAGATGACGTTCCATTCCTATGTTAGTGACTAATGAGGAAATATTGAGTCCATGACTGAAGGTCCTTGGGGAGCTTTCAATTAGAAATGGGGCGCTAGAAGCTCACTCTGTTTCCTGTGTTATAGCTTGAGTCCATTTGGTGAATGATTTGGGTGTCTGGAGAGCCTCCATTTGCTTCCTGCAGTACAAGAATGTTCTGGTCTTACTTTCCTAACCCACATACACACTAACAGCTTAGGTTAGGTTTCCTAGTGTGCAGCTGGCTCCATCTTCTTCTTCAGGCTTCTAGGAGCACCCCCAAGGGGGTGGAATTCTTCTAGTGTCCTTGGCTCAAGCTCCCATTCTGGTGGGTTCCTCCTAGTATCAATCTCCAATGATCAGTGTCCCAATATCAACTAACCAATTAATATGAATTAGCTTTTACGAAGGGGCAGTTCCTCAAAAAAATGCTGCATGAACCCAAGGACAAAAACATCACCTTGAGCCAGGCCCTGCTCTATCTCTATCACCTCAGTGTCTGCGGAAAGTGGCCATTACGAATGTTAGTCTCACTAGGTTATGGCAAAACCACTGGAAGAGTCAGGACCTTGAGTTTTGGCTTCAAATGAGAAGTTTGTAAAGCCTGTTTCTTTGGAAAGCATAGCGTCTTGCACATAATAGGTAATTAATAAATGCTTATTTCCTCCCTCCCTTCCTTCCTTCCTCCTCCCTTCCTTCCTTCCTCCCTCCCTTCCTTCCTTCCTCCCCTCCTTCCTCCCTCCCTCCCTCCTTTCCTTCCTTCCTTCCTTCCTTCCTTCCTTCCTTCCTCTGTCCCTCCATCCTTCCCTCCCTCCCTTCCTCCTTTCCTTCCTTCCTTCCTGCCTTGTCTCTCCTCTAATATGTGCTCCTCTGCAGACTTAGACTTTGGCTCTTGAACCTAGGATGGCCATTCTAACCCTTCCAAGCTCACAAGGTCACAGACCACTATTCCATTCTATCCCCAACACTCACAGAAAGCGTAGCCATAAGGATGCAGTGCCAAATGACAGACACACAGAGATGAAGTCCCAAAGCCTCTCTGCTGCTCACTTTTTGCCACCAGGAAAAAGAGTGATAGGTTTGGCTGGTTAGTATCCTTGGTATGTACACACATTTCTGGCTCAGCAGCCAATCAAAATGTTTTCCTTCATCACTCACTAAGTGTTAGGAAACATGAGGTCTGTGCATGCCAGGAATCTGGGGCAGGAGCCCTTCATCATCAGGCCTTTCCAGAAGCAGTCCCACCACAGCCCCCATCAGGGTTGACTGCGGGCAGAGTCCCCTGCTCTCGCTCCCAGGATTGGGCCCTCATTGGCCAGTTGTCTCTCAGTGTGGAGTCTTGGGGATCATCTGCCTATAGCTGGAAGGAATCTTAGAGATGATATGCCCAAACCTCTTCTTTTATGGATGAGGAAACTGAGGCCCACAGAGGGGATGTTTGCAGGTCGGACAGGTAGAAGGCCTCAGAGATGGGATTTGAACCCAGGACTATTGACGCTAAATCTAGTATGACTAAACTGCTGAATTCCAGAGGATCCCCACCTGGCAGTACTGATGCCTGGCATTATCCTGAAGTCTCTTACAATAAAGTCTGAAGATGCTGCCACTGGCTCCCCTTTCACTGGTTCTATTTCTCTGCTCATAGAGTCTCTGGGCCTTGGGACCTCGGTCCCAGACACTATTTAGCTCTTCACAGAGTCTGCTGCCACTACTCCTGAAAGCTCTCCATCCAAAACACACACATGTATACAGACAGATAAACATATGCACCACACATGCACGCACATATACACACAAATATACATACATACACATATACAGCACACATACATATACATGAAATAGGCACAATAACACAATACACATATGTACAAATACACATATTACACACACACACACACACACACACACACACACACACACTGTTCATTCTTCCCAAGCAGGACTGATTGTTTTCCTTTCTCTGTCTCCCCAGTGCTTGGCACATTTGTTGTTCAGCAGTTCTGGTGTTGGCATTCAGTCACATCTGACTACTTGTGATGCCGTGAGCCATAGCACACCAATACTGGCTATGGAGTTATCTTGGGAAAGATACTGAAGGGATTTGCCAATCCTTCTCTACTGGATTGCAAACAGGTTAAGTGACCTGCCTAAGGTCACCTATCTAGTAAGTGTCTGAGGCTGGTTTTGAACTCAGATCTTCCTGACTCCAAGCCCAGAGCTCTATCCACTGAGCCACCTAGCTGACCAACCTGGCACATAGTAGGTGCTCAATAAATGTATATTGACTGACCACCCTGCTTTTGGAACTGAATCCTTTAGCCTGTTAGTTGGCCCCACTCTTCCTCCCCCTCCCTCTCTGACTATCCAGAGTCACACAGGGTGACAGGGCCGATTGCCACCAGGTTCCTCCCTCACTCCTCTCCCCCTCCCCCAACATGGGTTACTTTAGCTTCTCCCTAAAAGGTGACGCAGTCTGGCTTTGATTGACCCCAAGAGAGGGGGGATACTCAAGCCAGGCCTCCCTTTAGGCAGCCTTGTCCAGGTGACCTCCAGCTGTGTCATGGCATCTTCCACAACAGAGGAAACTTAGCCTCAGGGATAGGGATGAGCTCCCCTAGGCTCCGCAGGTAGTGAGAAGCAGGGCTCAAATTCCAGGCCAGTTTTGTTTTGTTTTTCCAGCTCCCAAGCCAGTGCTTTTTCCATGACTTAGTCACTCTTATTTACTGGAATATAGACCACATGGTCACAATCCATTCCGGTAGCATGGTAGCACAGTGGTTAGAGCACTGAGCTTGGAATCAGGAAGACCTGAGTTCAAATCCAGCCTCAGTTTCTTACTAGTTGGATGATCTTATGCATGTCAGTTAACTTCTCTGCCTCAATTTCCTTATCTGTAAAGTGGGGATTATAATAGCCCCTACTTCCCAGGGTTGTTGAGATGATCAATATGTAAATCATTTGGCAAACCTCAAAGTGCTATAGAAAGTCTTGCCACTATTATTACTGTTATTATTAGAACTGTCACCATCACCATTACCTTGACAGGGGGCGGGAGCTGAGGCTGGAGAGATGGGGCCAGGCTACAATGTGGAGGGTCTTGACTGCCATATTGTGGAGTTTGTGCTTTATGCCAGCTTGGAGAAGGTCCTTGGACTTGGGGGGACTCAGAGGGATCGGAGCAGGGAAGCTGGTCCTCCCAGGGCTGCAGCATCCATTCCCAGATTGCTCTCCTTTTTTTGAAGCTGGTGGGGGGAGCAGCCTGAAGCCTTTGAAACTCTGTCACTTTCCCCAGTATTTCATTTTTCTCCAAGGAAAGCTTAGACTTGATTTTGCTGCAGCGGAAATGTCTTTTTGTCTATTATTTATTTCTCTGATTTA
Source organism: Vombatus ursinus (assembly GCF_900497805.2). NCBI lineage: Eukaryota > Metazoa > Chordata > Mammalia > Diprotodontia > Vombatidae > Vombatus > Vombatus ursinus. The sequence continues at coordinate 3,043,748 of NW_020950172.1, read as the reverse complement.
TCCAATTGCCCCCATCCTCAGAAAGCCAGCACAAAATAAAAAATAATACAAATAAAAAAGCGCATTTTGGAAAAATACTGGAAATGAATAAAGGATGGAAGGACCTGGTGATCTATGGAAACATGAATATAAACATGTTTACTTTATGATGCTGAAAGAAAATTAAATAAGTAGGAAGCACTAAGAATATATCAAACTGTCCCGATGGTGCACTTCAACCCAGCCAGTGTCTCCTTGAGCAGGGGGAGGGCATCAGGCACAAGCAGGCTGGTCCTCCCCCCGCCACCTTCAGTGCTCATATTTCTTATCTGGGACCACAGCTCTCTGGCTAGAAGAGATCTCAGTGGGTGGCTAGACCAGCCCGCTCATTTTGCAGACTCAAAAACCGAGGCCCACATCCCACAGAGATGGTGCGGACATGAAGTCCGAGGTCACAAGAGCAAGTGACAGGGCTGAGATTAGCAGTCAGGTCCCTCAGGCCCAAGATCAATGTTCTTTCCAGTGCCTACACTGCCGGGTAGACTGATGGGTGAAAGTGGACTGGGCTGTCTGGGAGCTGTGAAGCATTGAGTCCTATAGGAGGCCAGCAGCACGTTGGAGGAGAGGGCAAGGAAGGTGGAGCGCCACGGGATTTAGATTTGGCCTGAATGTACAGTTGTTATCCATTGGGGATGTCCCATCTCACAGCTTTCATTCACTCACTCATTCATTCATTCATTCATTCATTCATTTGCTCATTCAGTCAATTAGCAAAGGTTGCTTGAGGCTCCACAATGTGTCTCCTCTATTGGAATGCACCCCTTTCCCAATGCATCCTCATGGACTGTTGGTGACCCCAAGATAGCAAAACCTTTCCCAGCCCCTGAGATCAAGCTCTGATCAGTCCTACTAAGAGAGAAAACCTTTGGTTGAAGAAGTATGGGGGGGGTGGAGCCAAGATGGCAGAGGGAAAGCAGTCACTGTCTTGAACTCTCTCCCAGAGCCCTCCAAATACCTAAAAAACTGGCTCTAAACAAATTCTAAAGCAGCAGAACCCACAAAAAGACAGAGTGAAATAAATTTCCAGCCCAAGACAACCTGGATGGTTGATCAGAAAGGTATATCGCGTGGGGCAGGGAGAGGAGCGCCATTCCGGGTGGGTGCTCAGGCTGCAGTGACCCTGCAGCAGGTCTCAGAGGGCTGAATCATGGGCAACTGTGGCTGTTTCCAGACTTCTCAACCCCTGAACACCAAAGACAACTTAGAAGGTCAGTAGGAAAAGTCTGTGACTGCGGTGAGAGAGGAGCTAGGTCTCAGCAGCAAGTCTCGAGTGTGGCCCGGGGCTGTGGCTTTTTCTGAGCTTCTGGCCCACAGACTGAGGGGGAATCGAGTGGCTGATCAGAGGGGGGTTGCAAGGATCTCTTTGCCAGTGCTGAGGTAGGAATCTGTTGCTTTACCGGTGCTTGGATCTAGGTCACAGTTCTGAGAGGAAGTCCTAGGGCGAGGAGAAATGCTGGTGCGGTGGAGCTTGTGGTGGTGGTGCTTGTTGTGGTGGTGGAGAGAAAACACCTCACCTCTTATCATACCACCTTGGAAGAACTGAAAATTTACAGGTCCCTAGAAGTACATCTGAAAACAGCTGTACAAACCCCCGAAGCTTGGGACAGTACACTCTTCACATTGGAAGCAGACTCTTACCTTAACAAAGAATTTAAAACTCAAGTAATTGGCCGGTATCATGAGTAAGCAGCGCAAAAAGAGTTAGACTATATTATCTTACTTTGGTGACAAAGAAGATCACAACATACAACCAGAAGAAGACAACAAAACCAAAGCTCCTACATCCAAAGCCTCCAAGAAAAATATGAATCAGTCTCAGGCCTTGGAAGAGCTCAAAAGGGGTTTTGAGAAACAAGTAAGAGAAGTAGAGGAAAAACTGAGAGTGATGCAAGGAAGTCATGAAAAACAAGTCAACAGCTTGCTAAAGGAGACCCAAAAAAATACTGAAGAAAATAACACCTTAAAAAATAGCCTAACCCAAATGGCAAAAGAGGTCCAAAAAGACAATGAGGAGAAGAATGCCCTAAAAAGCAAAATTGACCAAATGGAAAAGGAAGTCCAAAAGATTACTGAAGAAAATACTTCCTTAAAAATTAGAATAGAGCAATTGGAAGCTAGTGACTTTATGAGAAATCAAGACACTGTAAAACAAATCCAAAAGAATGAAAAATTAGAAAACAATGTGAAATATCTCATTGGAAAAACAACTGACCTGGAAAAGAGATCCAGGAGAGAGAATTTAAAAATTATTGGACTATCTGAAAGCCATGATCAAAAAAAGAGCCTAGATATCATCTTTCAAGAAATGATCCAGGAAAACTGTCCTGATATTTTAGAACCAGAGGGCAAAAGAGAAATGGAAAGAATCCACCGATCTCCTCCTGAAAGAGATCCCCAAAGGAAAAATCCTAGGCATATTGTAGCCAAATTCCAGAATTCCCAGGCCAAGGAGAAAATATTACAAGCAACCAGAAAGAAACAATTCAAATATTGTGGAAACACAATCAGGATAACACAAGATTTAGCTGCTTCTACATTAAGGGACCGCAGGGCATGGAATATAATATTCTGGAGGACAAAGGAGATAGGATTACAACCAAGAATCACCTACCCAGCAAAACTGAGTATAATCCTGCAGGGGTAAAAATGGTCATTCAGTAAAATAGAGGACTTTCAAGCATTCTTGATGAAAAGACCAGAGTTGAACAGAAAATTTGATTTTCAAATACAAGACTCGAGTGGAACATGAAGAGGTAAACAGGAAAGAAAAAATCATAAGAGACTTATTAAGGTTGAACTGTTTGTATGCCTGCATGGAAAGATGATATTTGTAACTCATGAGACCTTGTCAGTATTAGGGTAGTTGGAGGGGAAAAAATTATATGTATGTATATATAGATATAAATAGACAGATAGAGGGCGTAGGATGAGTTGAAGATGAAGGGGTCATATCTGGAGAATAAAATTAAGGGGTGAGAGAGGAATATACTCAGAGAAGGTGAAAGGCAGAGGTAGAATGGGGTAAATTATCCCACAAAAAAGAAAAAAAAACAGAAAAGAAAAGGCTGTTACAGTGGAGGGGAAATGGGAGAAGGTGAGAGGGAATGAGTGAATCTTATTCTCATAGGATTTGACTTAAGGGGGGAATAACATACACACTCAATTGGGTGTGGAAATCTGTCTTACCCTACAGGAAAATAGGGGGGAAGGGTACAAGAGAGTAGGAGAATGATAGAGAGGAGGGCAGATTGGGAAAGGGAGGAATCAGAAGCAAATACTTCTGAGGAGGGACAGGGTCAAAAGAAAGAATAGAATAAAGGGATGGGTGGGATAAGATTAAGGGAAATAGAGTTAGTTTTTCACAGCATGTCTACTATGGAGGTGTTTTGCATAAATGCACATATATAACCTAAAAAAAAAAGTATAGGGACAAGTGCACCAAACTGGTCAACATAGAAGGTAGTTCAATTTTTGTTTCTGCTAGAGATTGCCTCAGTGTACTCATCTGTAAAATAGTAAGGTCAGACAAAGTGATCACTAAGGCCCCTCCCAGTTGATATTCTCTGTCCTGAGACCCCTCTCAGGTCTGACATGTCCCTTTCTAAAGCCCCTCCCAGCTTTGAGTCCTCAGTTCTGAGGCCTCTTCCAATTGCTCGAGGGTTTGTCTACACTGATCTAGTCATGGATCTTTGGGGATCCTGAAATCTAGAAAGCAAAAGCCCAGTAAGTTGTTGTTATCCCCATTTTACAGATAAGGAAACTGAGGCAAACCAAGGCTAAGTGACTTGCATAAGGTCAAGCAGAATTAATCCCTGCTCTCAAGTATCCCATCTAAAACTGTGGTGTCCAACTCAATGACAAATGGAGGCCACTAAACCACTCACAAGGATCCCTGCCCAAGGCACATCAACTCAGTTTCAAAATGTGATACTATCAGTGTCTTATTATATTTTTATTGATTGTGTCAAATACTTCCCAATTTCATTTTAATCTCATTTCCAGGCACTCAGGGATGTCCTGGGCTGCTTGTGGCCATCTCTGATCTGGTCCTATCCATTGTCTTACAGGGGAGGAAGAGGTTGGCCCAAGGTCACCCGGCTACTGGGTATCAGCCAAATCTGATGCTTCTTCCATCTCTCCATCCTGCTCTCTACAGGCACTGGTTTGTCCCAGAAGGAAAGGGTCAATTAATTAGGGCAATTAATTTCTTTCACTAACCCCCCCCTGCACTTCACAGAGGGCCTTGACCCCCCCAATTCCCCCACACACACATTCATATACTATCAAGGAACTCTGCTGTGCAGAGGATGATGCACAAAAGGAATTCAATTCTTTTTTTTTTTCAATCAGTCAACAGTATTTAGTAAGCACCTACTAAGTGCCAGGCACTATACTAAGGGCTGGGAATAAAAAAGAAAGGCCAGATAGTCCCTGCCCTCAAGGAGTTGAAAAGCTAGGTCTATATCAGGAATGGGGCTGGGGTGCATTGGAGGGGAGCGGGGTTCATTTTCTCCAGAATTACTTGGGTCTTTGTACCTTCCACAAGCCTCCTGAGATCCCTTCAAATGAGAGGAAGCCATGCACATTCATGTAAAATATGGTATTTAATAATATTATCTTGCAGCAAAGCTTTCAGAAGTAAGCCCTAAAGAGTTAGATGCATGAAAGCACAGTGGTTTATTTCCCTAGACCCCTTTTCCTCAAAAAGTCACCACGCTTCAACTTTAGGGGCAAAATCTTTCTCTTTCTTCACAGCTCACTTCAGATCACCACCCTCTATGTGTCTGTCCTGCTTCCTGCCCAGCCAGAACTCCACTTTCCCTTCTCAGACTCCACTGGGCTGCTCAGAGCCCCTCCTTTGCCCCGTCCCAGCCTATCTGGTCATGCATGCACTCTGCTGGGGAGAAAGCACTTCCTTCTGAATGGACTAACTAAGGAGGGCAGGACTTGATGTTTGTTTCATCTTTGTAACCCTAGCCCATCACAACTCTTTTCACATAATATGCAGTGGAGCCAGAATGGAAGCTTCCTGTGGGCAAGGTTTTGTCATTGTTTTCATTGTTTGTCATTCAATTTTGTCATTGTACCCTTAATACCTAGATATCTGGCACATAGTAGGTGCTTAATAAATGCTTATTTTCCTCCTTCCTTTCTTTTTTCTTTCTTTCCTTCCTTCTTTCTTTTTCCTTCCTTCCTTCCTTCCTTCCTTCCTTCTTTCCTTCCTTCCTTCCTTCTTTCCTTCCTTCCTTCCTTCCTTCTTTCCTTCCTTCCTTCCTTCCTTCTAGTAGGCCCTTAACAAATGCTTGTGTGATTACAGATAAAATACAAGCTTCTCAAAGGCAGAATCTATTCCATTGTATATCTAGTACAGTGCCTGGTACAGTGGAGGTATACAATAAATACTGGTTAATTGATTGATATTACAGACTTTGTATGGCTAAAGAGGGCCAAATGACAAGCAATGACTGAGAATTCTCCAAGTTATGATAAAACTTAGTCCTATTTTTATAACAATTTGAACTCACAAAGTAATTTCCTCACAACCACCCCGTGAGGTTGGCAGCACCAGTCTGTGTGTATGTGTGTGTATATATGTGTATATGTGTGTGTATATGCATATATATACATATATCTTTATTGCATATAGATTTATAAATAAATATTAAATATAAATAAAATTAAATACATTTATAAATAAAAAACAAATATAAATTATGTGTATATATCTGTGTGTGTTACAGACAAGGAAAGTAATGCTGAGAGAAGAGGAATGAATGGCCTTTGGTTAAAACCAAACAAAGTGGCATTGGAGTCATTCTACAAGGATGACCATTGGAGCAATCTGATGATCAGCAATGGGCCGCCTCAGGGAGGTAGTGAGCTCTCTGTCAGTGGGAATGTCTGAGCAGAGTCTGCAGTGCCACAGAGTGAATGCCCTTATCAGGTGGAGAAGGGAGTTTGTACTCAGTGTCTCTTCCAGGCATAGAAGGGAATGAGTGACTGATGTCATGTAGAGTGGGAATACCAAAGGTCACTTGCCTCCCTCCTCTGAATTCTGTGTTGGGAGGTAAGGAAGTTGTCCCCAGGGGGAGGGGCAGAATGAAGGGCAATGGATGGGAAGCCTTAGCTTGAGTTTCGGATTGAGATGGGGAAAATATCTCTAAAAGTTGGAAAGGCCCAGATGTGGAAGAGGCTGTCTCCAGACATAGTTGGCTCTTGTCACTCAAGGCTCCAAGGGAAGGTTGGGGCTTGCGTGCTGTAGGAGATGATGAGGAGGGGGTTTTCCCCCAGTCCTGGGTGGATGTGGCTCCCTTGGGAGTCTCAGTCTAGTTCTAGGCAGAATTCTGTGATTTCATGATATTTGGAGACACTGCATTTGGAAAGGGCGCATCTGCTCTGGGTGAGCCTGGAGGAGTCCTGGGAAGGAGACTCCCAGAACAGAGACCTTCCCCAGTGCCTAGCTATCTGCTAATACAAGTCAGCTGGGCTTCAGGGAGCCCAGGGGCCAGAGGTTGCAGGGGCAGCACTTGGGCTTTCAGGGTCTGCTAATTTAAAAAAAAAAAGACATGAATTAATCAATTAGAACAGCTGACATTTACATGGTGTTTTATGTCCCCAATATCATTTTATAGGACAACAGATATAGAATAGAAAGGGACCCTTCATTTTACAGAGAAGGAAACTGAGGCCCACTGAGATCATTTGTTCCACATCACACTTAAGATCATAAGGAACCGGGAGGGCATCTAGTCCCAGCCCCTCCTTTTCGAAATGAGAAAATTGAGGCCCAGTGAGGTAAAGTAATTTGCCCAAGGTCACCTAGGTAGTAAACATTGCAGGCAGGATTTGAACCCAGGTCTTCTGACTCCATCATACCATGCTATTGGCAATCTGGACCACTTATCAAGGATTTTGTTCTTGGTCAGACACAGGTGAGATTGGGTGCCTGCTAAAGTCTCTTCCAATTTTGGGTTTTGTGATTTTCTGATCAGAGAGGACTTCCTGGGAATGTTAGTTACATGAGTCAGTGCTAGAAGGAGAATATCACTGTGTGGTATTAGTGGGTGAGAGGGAAGCCCATTTCAAGGGATGGATTTTTCTCTTTCAGGACATATATTCACCCAACCACCAACTGAGATGTGGAGGGACTGGTGCCTGCCATGAGGGAAGGTATTCCTATGGGAATGGAATCATCTACTTTTGGAGGGAAATCTTGAATCTCTTTCTAAGCCATGTTCTGTAAAAGACAATACATTTTAATTGTTCCATAAAATGATCAAATATTTCTGGCAAGTGTCTCCAGGACATCAGGTGTCTCTGATGATCACACATAAACCACAACAGCTTCACATCTAATGATCCCATGTCCCCAGGACAACACCTTAGGTCCAGACCCCTCCAGGCCCCTCAGAACTACATCCCCTTGGTAGAGAATTGAGCCCCAAATTGGGATGTTTTCACTTGGCTGCACCTGAAGTGGCATTCTTAGTGGGACAGAGTGGTTACATTACCCAGAGCTAGTGATGCCAAAATAACCACTTCATAAGTACAAGGTGAGCTTGTCACAGTTGGGCAGCAGCCATTTGCCTTGAGAAGCCCTGGGGATATTCCTAGACTGCCTGAACAGTATGCATCAGGAAGATGATATAGACATGGAAGCCAAGATGAGCTGTTGAGAGAGGCTGAGCTCCCAGGAAGCTGCAGGAGAGGGTCATCCCTTGGTCTTCTTCCCCAGCAGACCTCATCTGACAGCTCACATTCATTTCTGGGTACCACAATTTAAGGAGAATGTTGATAAACTGGATTATACCTGGGCCACAGGGGGTTATGTGATGATCACTTGAAAGAAATGGAGTGTTTAGCCTGGAAAAGAGAAGACTTGGTTGAGTAGTGGCGGTGAAGGGCAATGGGATACCCATCTTCAAGTATCCGAAAGAATTTTATGCAGAAGAGTGATCAGGCTAGCTCTGCTTAGCCCTAGAAGGGAGAAAAATTAAAGAGGTGAGTGGAAATGTCAAGGGAAGATTTAGGCTTGGCATAAGGAAACACGAACAGAGCTATCCCACAGTGAAAGAGGCACCCTCAAGGGGTAATGGCTTCCTCCTGGCTGGTGGCTAATGCCCTCTCACTGAGCATTGCAGAGAGGGGATTCCTGTTCAGGCGGGGGGGGCACAGTGGCCCCTGGAGTCCTTTGGATTCGATGAAGCTCTGACAGCTGCCAAGAGCAGGATCAAATTCCCAATGCTAGACTGCCAGCTTAGGGGTTGACTTTTCCTGAGGGCCACATGGAGGAGCAGTGCTTCCTGGGAATCACGGCCACTCAGACTCAGCAGTTTACAAAGTCTGCTTCTCATAGCCCTGCCTTGGAGGAGGTGTGGGTGACAGTGTAAACATGCAGCTGGGCACATCAGGAGGTGTCCAAGGAAGGATTTGGATCCAGGTCCCTTGACTTTGAGACTAGGCCATTTCCTGACTGCAGAGCCCAGGCTTACGTTGGAGGGTTATTTCCCTGAGCAGCAAAGCCTTGACTGAGGTAGTCAAGGAGAAATGGGGGTTGGGGGTGGGGGCTCTGGTTTTAAGTTGCTTTCCCTCATCACATTGCCTAACCCATGCTCACTGCTGCCATCACCTTGTTCATTCAGCACACTGATGGGGAACTGATTTCAGTTCTATCATCCCATCACCAGGGAAGATGGGAAGCTGATTTTCCAGGATTGATACAGTAGAAGAGGGCTGGCTTTAAACCAGAAGACTCATGTTCAAATCCTGGCTTAGACACTTGCCAACTCTGTGACTTTGGGAAAGTCTGGGTGTCTCTGGGCTTCAGTCTCCTCTTTGGTTGAGCCATCTAAGTCAGGGGTTCTTAACTTTTCGGGTGTAACTGGTGCCCTTTTTCAAAAAGGCAAAATCTAGGGTTCCATTCACTGAATATTTTTTAAAAAAAATTAATAATTGAAGGAAAGGTTAAATTTCAGTTAAAGGTTGATGAAAATAAAGATGAATCTTTCCTTTCTCCCCCCCCCCCCATCCAAGTTCCTAGACTCCTGAGATTGATCAATGGACTCCTGGTTAAGAATCCCTATTTTAAATTTCTGATCCAATGATGATATGATCCCAAAGGTCCTTCTGAGCTCTAAAAATTGGATACTGTGACCCTACAACTTGGCTCCAGAAGGAGATCTGGGACTCAAAGCCTGTCAAACCCATTCATTGCTAACTCCTAATCCTGGGCACTCCCCGCTCTTCTGAACTGCCTTTAATCAGTCAGGGAGTGGGGCAAGGGTAACCAGGCCCTGAGCCCATATTTTCCAGGGACAACAGAAAAATAATGAAAGAAGTTTTTTTTTCTTTTCTTTTAAGCAACAACAGACAATATTTGGCAGACTGTAGGCACAGTCACAGTGACAATATTTATACAGAGCAAACTCAGCTCTGCAAAGAGCCCCTTCTGCAAACAAAGAAGATACAATTGAGTGACTTCAGATGGGGAGAAGATTTCTCCAGGAAGCCTCGGAGCCTAGAGCCAGAGGCATTAGCTCCATTGAACACTCATCACCTGCACCTCTGCCTGAGGACCCAACATCGTCAGCAGGTTTCTGGGGAGTCACAGCTGGGACAGCAGGGCCAGGCTCAGGCTAAGGCCTCTTGCAAAAGACTAGGGTCATGTCATTAAGCAACAGGGTCAATTTTCCAGAGAAGCTGTAGCTTTTCTCCATTTTAGTCAGAACCAATCCTCAAAGGGTCATTGATTTTAACTAGGCACCTCCTTCATGCCCCTAGCTACATGGCCTGCTCTGCAAAAGTTGCCTCCCCTTGATTCTGTCCCAGGCTGCTGTCCTCTGGGCTTCAAACCTTCCTAGGTGGGACCTGACAGAGTTTGTACTTGGTTAGCATAGCCTCAAGGACCCTGGATTGCTTCATGTCACGATGAGATACTGAAGAGGCTCTGATGGAATTGTAACCAAAGGGGACAAAGAGAAAGTTTCAGCTGTCACTTTGATGAATGATTAAATTGCTTCTTGGAAAGCAATGGGACATTTAGGGAAGCACATGAACTTAGGCCAGAGATCGCACATGTGTATCTTTCTCCTTACAGGACCATAGAATCTTGGAGTTGGAAGGGACAGAATCATGAACTCACTGAGCTAGGGGCTGGAGAAGGGGGGATCATAAATATTCTCAAGGGGTGACAATCTCAATACTAGGAAGGCTCCAATTCACCCACTGTGGTGCAGTGATCTTGCTCTAACCAATGGTCTGAAATAAGTTCAGTCGATGGGAGGGGGAGCTTAGGATACCATGACACATGGTGGGGAGACTTAGGGAACTTAGGATATGCCTCCTATGGGTGAAGCCCCAGACACTGCAGGATTGGTCCTGGGATGATGGAGGGAAGGGCATGCAGTCTGGTAGCCTCCTACATTAATTAAATGGTTGTGATACTAAGCTATTACTTCAGATATTCCTAACTTGCTAAAGGATTACAAGTGCCATTGGGACCATCTACATTTTCAATTCCCTGGGGAAAAGTCCCATTTAGGGCTATGAATATCATCCTTTCCATTGGACGATCCAAACTTGGAAATCAGGAAGCTCTGGAGCATGTCCCAGCACCCGCTGCCATATTGATGAATGCTTTTGAGCCCTAGGAATCCCTCCTCCACTCCAGACCTCTTTCTCTTTACCTTTCCTGCTTACCTTCTCCCCATAAGATTTATGTTGACTAGGCCAGGCAGCACAGATGTGAAGGAAGGATCCCAGATATTCAAAGCAGAAGCTAACCTTGGAGAATTCTGGAGCCTGTAGAACTTCCACTGGCTTGTGAACTGAGAGAGATTAGGTGTGTGTGTGGGGAGGGTGTCAAAGGCTGAGTCTGACCCTGAAGTGCGTGGCATTTTGAGTGTACTCAGGGTTGGGTGGACCTCTCTGGTGACTCATTAGGAAACCATGGATTTAATTAATATTTAGTTATATTAAGATTAATAATTAGTTAATTTGATCAAGATCTCTAGGGCTGACACCTAAAACAAACCTAAATCCATGGGGAAGAGCCTGGCATCCTAACATCTCCAAGCTGATAGGGGACCTCTGGGTTATTCAGCACCATCTGTAATTAAAGAGAAAGCACTTCAACAAAACCCTTGGCAAGTGGTCATTGACTCTTTGCTTGGACACCAGCAGTAATCAGGAACTATCTCAGAAGACAACCTTTTCCACTCTGGAATGGATCTCACTTTGGAAAGATTTTTTTTAAATACAAATTTTGATAGATGAGAGCAACCTTGAGTTTATGTAGGTATCCTTTCCCCAATCTTTGTAAATTAAAATACACCTTCATCTTCTCACTCTGGGAGATTCTAGTCCATATTTTATTTCCCCATAGAGCCTCCATATAGGTTCTTTCTGATCTCCAGAAGGCTTTCCTCTTGAATGGTTTACAAATGGTTTTTTTTTTTTATCCCACACCCCAGTTCCCATGACTTGCCCATCTCCTTGTCCATGTCTACATTTTGTCAAGAGTTCAAACTTTCCTACTTAGATAGGATAGGAGATACAAGTAGAACCATGTTAGAGCATGCTCATGACTTCTCCATTGCCCTTTGGATGGCAACTCTTTGGAAATTGTGGTTACATTATCATTTAAGTCAGCTCTTGTCTACCATCCACGATATGCACTTCTCCCTCTCCCCCCTCCCACATACATTATTGTTCCTTAAACCAAAGGAATGGCACCTAAATGGGATTGGTGGGAGGGGAAAAACTCTAGGATGAACTTCTCACACATGATATACCATCCAGTGTCATCATCCTGCATTAAGCAAAGTCATCAGACTCCTGGATAAGCAAAGTCATCAGCTCTCCACTAGAGACAGAGAAAGCTAGATAGCACAGCAGACAGAGGGCTTAGAACTGAGTCAGGAAGACAGGAGGCCAAATATAGCCTTTGGCATTTCCTGGCTATTTGACCCTGGGCAAGCTACCTAACCTCTGTCTCAGTTTCCTCAACTGTAAAGTGGGGACAACAATGGCATCTACCTCCCAGGTTTGTTGTGGGGATCAAATGAGATCATAATTGTAAAGTGTTTAGCCCAGTGTTTGGAACTCTGTTGACACTGAATACATATGTCCCTCCTCCCTTCCCTTCCTTCCACAAGCTCAAATTCTGACTCCCAGAACATGGGCATTTCTGGACTAGGGTCATAGGCAGCAACAATACCTTGGTTAGGAAAAGTGAGCTCCTTATTTGTCCAACACCTTGCCTAGGACCTGCTCCATAGCAGGCGCTCAGTACACTTTTGTTGGTAGAGTGCCAGGGGGTGAGGTGGCATTTACAGATGCAGCTCCATGCTTCGGACCTTCATTTTCAGTTGTCTATTGGCACATCTACTTATGTGTAGCCCTGGAGAGCCATACTTATCATATCCCAGTTCAATCTGTTTTCTTCTCACCAAAACAACCTCCTATTTTCACCTTTGCTAATGGCATCACTCCCCTTCTAATGTCCCATGTTTGAAACCCAAGTCAATGCTGACTCTTCACTCTCTCTCAGACCACGTTTGTTCAGTCACTAGGTTCTCTTGATTCCCCCTCTTCAGCAGCTGTCACATACATCTCTGCTTCTCTAATCACGTGGCCACAGCAATATTGTTCTATGAAGAACTGTGAATGACTTAACTCTTCTCAGCAATACAACAATCTAAGACAATCCCAAAGGACTAACGATGAAGTGTATTATCTGCCTCCAGAGAAAGAACTGATATTAACTGAACATAGACTGAAGCATGCTGGTTTTCACTTTCTTTCATTCTTTTTTAAATTTTATTAAAGTCTTCTTGTATAAAATGACTAATATGGAAATGTTTTACAAAATCGCAGATGCATCACCGTTATCTGATTGTTTAACCACCTAAGGGAAGGGGAGGAGAGATAGAATTTGGAACTCGAAATTTTAAATAAAAATGTTGAAAAATCACATGGCCACCACTCTTATCCAGGTTCTCATCATCACCTGTCTGGTTTTTTTCCAGAGCCTCCCCACAGATCTTCCTGCCTCCACTCTCTGCTCCATCCAATCTGTCCTTCACACCACTGCCTGAATTATACTTCTTATGCCGAGATGTGGAGGCATCTCTTCTCTGTTCAGATGTCTCCAGTGGACCCCATTGTCTACAGTGTTAAATTCAAACTCATTTGACTGACATGTGGACTCTCTCTAATTGAAGGCAGCCTTCTCTCTCCAGTCCTATCTCAACATACAATCTAAGAAAATAGATTGATTTTCTGTCCCCTAAATGTGCCCTGTACTCTTTGACCTCTGTGCTTTTGGCCAAGTTGTTCTCTGAAATATACCCTTTGTCACTATTTACCTGATGAATTCTTAGCCTTCCGTGAAAGCCATTTCCTCCCAGAAGGCTTCCATGATCACTTCATCCCTCATGGGATTCACATAACATCTTGTTTTCTTACTTTGAGGCAATTAACTTATAAAATTGTCTTTTAAATTTATGTTTACTGCTTTGTTGTTGTTGTTCAATCATTTTTTTTTAATCATGTCTGACTCTTTGTGACTTCTTTTGGGGTTTTCTTGGCAAAGGTATCAGAGCAGTTTGCCATTTCCTTCTCCAGCTCATTTTACAGCTAAGAAAATTGAGACAAGCAGGGTGAAATGATTTTGCCCAGGGTCACACAGCTAGGAAGTGACTGAGACCAGAGTTGAACTTAAGAAGATGAATCTTCCTAACTCCAGGCCCAGTGCTCTATCCGCTGCACCACCTAGCTGCCTACTTTACTGGTGTCTTATAAATTTCATGAGGGCAGTGACCATGTCTTATCTGAACTATGATCTACTCCCCTCACTCCACAAGACTACATATAGCAGGTATTAATACTGGTGAATGAATGGATGCATGGACAGTTAGATGGATGGATGGGTCTGTGGGTGGGTGGGTGGATAGACAGAGATACTAGAGAGCTACTGGAGACTTAAGCACAATAGAGACATAACCACAACTCTGCATAAGGAGGGTTATTCTGACAGTAGTATGGAGGATTGATTGGCATGACCAGGCAGTGGAAATAAAAAGATCTCTGGGCTCATTATCTTGATGGTAGGAAGAACTTCTTAGAAATCATTTTTATGTCTCCAGTGCTTTTAAATATATATCTAGGTTTCTGAAATAGTATTTTGTTTATTCATGAAACACTTTTATAGTGTCTTTGTACGAATTTTTCAACTGATTTCTCAAAATAACCTATCAGAAAGGTAGAGAGAGCAAGATTTCCTCCATTTTACAGATGAAGAAACTGAGGCTCAGAGACCAAAATTGATTTTGCCCTGGTCACATACTTAGGAAGTGTTGGAAGCAGAATCTGAACCCAGGTCTTTTGACTGCAAGCAGAGTGTTTTGTTCATTGTACCAGAATAGTCTGTGTGAGTCTTGCATTTGTTCTGGGTCAGGTGCTGATTAGCTGCTGGGCTACAGGTGCAGCAGGGCTTTATGTAGACCCATCTACCACATGCTGGCCACCATGGAGAACCCATCAATCTCTCCTTCTTGGAATGCCTCCATGATAAAGCCCAGCTGCTAGGGCTTCAGTCCGACCTGCTGTTCCTGGCAGAGAAATCACTGGGAGCTGCATTCAGCTGAACCCCATCCAAACTCAGGTTCCTGCTGCTGCTAAGGGGGCTGGTACCTTGGAGAACTTCCAGGAATTGCTCTAGAGAAGGAGGCAATTTGCAGTTTATATTTGAGAACTGAAGGACTCTGGGGCTGCCTCAGATCTTACAGGTGGGGTCTTGCCAGTCTGATGGGGCAGTTTTCATGATGTGCTCAGGCCTTGGGAGCAGGTGGCCTTGAGCCTTAGTACCATGGGAAAGGCACTGACTCTGGGTTCAGAGGACTTGAGTGCAAATCCTGCACCCAAGGCAGTATGACCTTGGGCAAGTCACTTAATTCACTTGGACTTGAGGTTCCTCATTGATCAAATGTGGCAGTTGAACTATGTGATGTGTGAGGCCTCTTCTAGCTCCATATGAGTGATTCCATAATGTACCAGCTATATAACCTTAAGGCCAGTCTCTTCATTCTCATCTTTAGAGTCTATAAAATAATGAAGGCTAGACATGATCTCCAAGCACTAGCAGTCGATGAGTCTATGAACATGAGAAGAGTTTGAGTCACTGCCTTTGGTAATTACCTCTCTGACCTTTATTTCCTTATCCATAAAATGGAGATAACAACACAAATGCTTTCTACCTTGTGAGAAAAGAAGCAACTATAGCTTCCATCTAGTATCGAGTGATGTGATTTTTTTGTTGTCTGCTTTTCTGTTTCTTTGCCAATCTGTGATTTCATTGGCAGAAAGCATTTACACCTGCTACACTCCTTGGAGTCCTGGAGGGTAAGCCAATGGTCACTGAGAAGGTAAGTGACTCATCCAGAGTCACACAGCCAATGTGTGTCTGAGACAAGACTTGAATGGTCTTTCAAAGCCAGCTCTCCATGTGCCTCTCTACACCCACTGGCATAGTGATTCTTACCAAAATGATTTTCTTGGAAGAGTTCTGAAGTTCCTAAATGGAGTACCTAGGACTTGGCCCCAGCTTTCCTTCCTCTTAGAGTCAGAGCTCTCCCTAAATTTGAACTTGAAGAGATCTCATTGGCCACCCTCTGGTGTAGCCTATACCTGAACAGAATCTCCTTAACCACATCCCTGATAAGTGATGATTCAGGCTTTGTTATTTGGAGTCAGGAAGACCTGCGTTCAAATCCTTCAGATATTTTTTAGCTGTGTGACCATGTGTGAATTCTTAACTACTCTGTACCTCAGTTTTCTCATCCGTAAAACAAGAGAGTTGAACTCAGTGGTCTTAAAGGTCCCTTGGAGCTCTAGAACAATATATAGAACTATAAAGGAAGAAACTCTTATGATAATGATAATAGGAAGAAACTCTTATGATAATGATAATAGGTTACTCCTACTGGAGGTTCATTGGCCCAAGTAGCCATCAACATAGTTTAATGAGTGAAGAACCAACCTCATTAAGATGCTTGGATGATTAAACCATTAGAAATGTATAAAATGAACAGGCAGTGAAAAAAGCCAGCCAATTGTGTCATTTAACTTGTATGTGGGATTTGTAATGCCAACTGTGATTATTCTAAAATAGAGCAAGCTCCAAAGGAATGAAAGATATTCATCACCCAGCCAGAAATGCCAGGATATAGCCCAGTTCTGATCATTACTGATGTTCTTTGGTTATTCAGGAATGGAGGAGGAGAGGCTTGGGCACATATGGCAAAAAATTCTGGGGCTTAAATATCTTGGAAATAATTAGATTGATTGGTTGATTGTCATCCATGTTCTAAGAGGACCAAAGTGACATCACTGTGATGGGGTCAAGGTACACTGAGTCTGACTGTGACTGATCAGACAAATATGAGCTCAGAAGGATCTGCCACAGGTCAGTCACAAATAATCTACATGTACATTTGGAGTGGACATGTCTCTAAATTTGTGCATCTCACATTTCTTTTGCACTACTGCAATTCTGCTTTGCTCATAGAGTACAGTGCCTTCTCTGATGTTGGCACACCATGCTGGGTGGTCCTGTGTCAATATCTTCCATGTCTCACAATCGATTCCAAAGTTTTTCAGAGAGACCTTGATAATGTCCTTGTATCCCTTCTTCTGACCCAGTCTGGAGGGTGGTGGTCATGATGATAATGAAGATGATGACCCATGAAGCAACATGATGCAGTGTTAAGAGACTCAGAGGACCTGAGTTTGAATCCCATTTCTGCACCCCATTACCTGCGTGGTCTTAGGCAAGTCACCTATCTTAGAAGTTCTCAGCTTTCTCCTCTGTAAAATGAAGGGCTTGATCTTGATAACCTTTGAGGTCCCTTCTGTGTGGGCATCCTCACTCTCACTAGGTTGTTTCAATGTTCTCAAAAAGGTTTGGGAGGGGAGATGCCATAGGATTAGCCTTCTTTACAGCTGAAGAATCTGTAACGTCCTCCCTCCATTGATCGTTCCGATTCACGCTGTTCAAATCTTGTCCATTCAGAGTCATTGGCATGTTGTCTCCCCCATTAGACTGTAAGCTCCTTGAGAGCGGGAATTGTCTTTTTGTGTCCCCAGTGCTTAGCACAGTGCTTGGCACATAGTGGGTAATTAATAAATTATTATTGACTGATTTGCTGAGGCTCAGGGAGGTTAATAGGACTATTGAAGACTACAGCAGGATTGGAATGAGCTCGCTCTTTTTCACAGTACTTTGCCTGTGCTATGTTCTCTCAGCACTGCTTTGGCCAGCTGAGGCACCACTGCAAACACTGGGGATCTCTGATTCAGTGACTGTTGGCCAGGAGTATTATTGAAGACAGGCACATGCACAAACACACACACATCTCTCTGTGAGTTTAAAAAAAGTTATTTATCAATCAAGCAAAGCAAGAATGTGCACAGACTATAGCTGGGTAAATTTAGCTGAGCACACCTAGACAATCTATGTAAAAAAAAGTTTTTGTAAACACTCTCATTTCCTTTCCCTCCCCTCCCCAATATCCAGATAAATTCATGTTTGCACATCGAGCCTAGAATGGAGTTGTCTTTTTTTCCGGCATCTGACAGAAGACAGAAGACCTCTCAGTCCTAGGTCTCACAGGTAGCAGAGAGATTTGCTTATGGAAAGGAGAAGAGAAAGTGGGAAGAGAGGGTTGGATGCTGTTCCTCCTCCCCACCCCACCTCCAGGCCAGGAAAGATTACCAAGAGAGGGCAGGGCAGAGCCCTGGGGGCACCCACTGGAGACTTCTCCCCAAGGAGCATTCCCTCCCTCTAGTCTGGACCCAAACTCTCCTGCCTTTCACACTCTCCACATTTAGCTAGGAAAACAATGATTCAACCACTGCTTTCATTCCTGGTGAGACACGGTCACCTTTTACCCTATGCCTCTCCAGTCACATTTTCTCTGACTTCCCTGTCCAAATCACCAGTCCCTGGCCCCAGCTTCCCTCTATGAGCTGCCTTTCTCCATTAGAATGTAAGCTGCTCGAGGGCAGGAATTCTTTCTGTTACATGTATTTGTATCACCAGGGCCTAACAGTTTCTGGCATATGGTAAGTACTTCATTTTTATTTATTTTATTTATTTGTTTTTCAGGAATCCCCTCTACAACATTCTTCCTAAGGAGTTATCTGGTCTCCACCTTAAGACCCCATCTGATGGGGAAGTTACCATCTACCAAGGCAGAAAATTCCACTTTGGAAAAGAGCTGGCTGTTTGAATGTTTTTCCTTACATGTGCCTCTCTGTAAAGTGTTCCCATCGTTTCTGGTACTGTTCTCTGGGGCCAGGCAGAGCATGGCTAATCTCCAGGCTCCTTACAACACTTCAGTTCCCCACTCCCCATCCTCTTTTCTTCCTCTAAACATTCCCCAATTCCCTCAGGCAGGCCCTGGATACCCTGCCCCCCCTCACTATCCTGGCTGACCTCTCTCTGATGTGCTCAAACCCCCTCATTTTACAGAGAGGGCCAGGACGAGTCTGAAGGTCAGAGCAGGCGGGCCCAGGACATACATTTCTCTCTTGCTGTTTGTGGCAGTCCCAATCATCCAGGTTTCCAGGTCCATAACCTCAAGGCTAACTCCACCATCCCCATCACTTCTGGCCAATCAGTGCCTACGTTCTCCTGATGGGCTTGCTGTCATCCTTGGGAGGCTCAAGATGAATCATCCCTGCTCAGGAGAGTCCTGAGGCCATGGTGGCAGATAGCTCTGATCATTTTCTTGTTAGAGCACAAAGCATGTCATGCTTCTTCATGTCAGCAGGGTCATGGGAGGCTACTGCAGCCAGCCCAGAGAGATGCTCTGCAGCAAGGGAGGGCCCGTCGGGACAGAGAGGCAGTGGGAAGGATTTTGGAAGAACTCCAGCTCTCAGGTGACTCTTACTCAGTGCCCTGGAAACCCATGAGGGGAAAGTGGCCCTGGGGACAATGTGGCCTGGTGACTAGAGCTCTGGCCTGGAAATTCGGTTCTGGTCCCAGGGCTGCTCTTCACCAGGTAACATGGGCTGGGTCCCCTCACCTGGAAGAAAATCAATGTCTTCTGCATAACTAGAGGCTTAGAACCAGGGGTGGGGAATCTGTGACCTCGAGGCCACATGTGGCCCTCTAGGTCCTCAAGTGCAGCCCTTTGACCAAATCCAAACTTCACAGAACAGATCCCCTTACTAAAAGGATTTGTTCTATAAAACTTGGACTCAGTCCAAAGGTCACACTTGAGGACCTAGGTGGCCACATGTGACCTTGAGGCCTCAGGTTCCCCACCCCTGGACCAGACCATCTCTGAGGTGCCTCCTATCCTTAACACTTAAGTTCTAAGCCTTGGACAGAGTAAGCAGTTCATATTCATACATACATGCATGTGTGTATATACATATGTAACATATGGTGAATCATTTACATATATACATATGTGTATATATACATATCAACATACATGTGTGTGTATAGAAAATTGAAATGAAGCTCCAGCTTTAATAATCTATAGCCTAGATTTTAAGTTCTCATTCAGCTCTGACATTCCTTTTTGTACAGTCCCTCCATACTCTCACATGAGCTTATGACCCTTTCCAGTTCTAACATTCCTTCTAAGTTCCCCCCAGCTCTGACATGCCCTGTTCTAAGCTCCCTCCCAGCTTTGACATTCTCTGTACTAAGCTCCCTTCCAGTTCTGACATTCCCTGTTCCCTCCCAACTCTGGCATTCCCTTTTCTAAGTCCCCTCTCACCTCTGATATTCTCTCTTATTAGAATGTTAGCTCCTTGAGAGTAAAGGTCCTTTCATTCTGGGTACTGTTAGCACCAAGATCCCTACTAGCACAGTGCTCATAAGTACTTGTTCAGTAATTGATTAGACCCAGCACAAGGCTGGGCACACAGCAGGTACTTAAAACTCTCTGTGGAATTGGACTGCTGAGCTATATTCCTGTGTGGCCCCTGAACAAGTCTGAGACTAGCCCAGAGATAAAATGGGAGAGTGTGCTTTGAGAAATAATTTCTCTGGCCTGAAGTATAAAAAAAAAAATCCATATTCATAATGTTCAAAGACTGTTATTTTATCATTGGCATTTTATGGAAATATGGAGCAAAGCACTCTGAGAAGAAGGGTGGGAATGTCTACCTCTCAGACTTCCACCAGTGGGGCCATCTTTTCCTGGCTTCCTGCTGTTCAAAGTCAGATTATTCTTGGTCAACAGGACCTTGGACCTGATGGCCACTTTGGACCTTGGAAGACATGGTTTTTTTGGTTTGGTTTTGTTTGTTGTTGTGGTGGTTGTTGTGGTTGTTTTTCCCAATCCATGGAAAGCAGGGCAGGGAATTCTAATATGATTGAAGACTCTTTTATCTGAGGAATCTAAGAAAACTGGATTTCATGAAAGCCCCACATCTGTACACCTACTCTAGAGTTTCTGGCCTGTGTTTCCAGCTGTCTCCTGGCATTTCCACTTCTCAAACTCCATGTGCCCCAAATGTAACTTATCACGTCCTACCCAAAGTCGTTCATCTCTCCTACAGGAGTACCATTGTCCTGTCCAAAACCCAGCATCATCGCCTCAGAGTTGTCCCTGAATTTTCCCTCTTTCTCCACTCATCATAGCCAATTGGTTGCCAAAAGCTGAAGAAGCACCAGCTCTGGAAACAACAAGCATTTATTAAGCACCTACTATGTGTCAGGCACTGTGCTAAGCTCTAGGATTACAAAGAAATGCAAAAGCAATGCCTGCCCTCAAGGAGCTCCCATTCTAAATGGTGAGCCAACATATGAATAACCAGGTACATATTTGCTACATTCAGAGTAGATGGAAAGTGATCTGAGGTGGGGAGTTTGGCAAAAACCTCTGCAGAAAGGAGGACTTCAACTAAGTCACCATGAAAGCCAGGGGAACCAAGAGGTGAAGGAGAGGGGGCTAAGCATTTCAGGCCCAGTAGACAGCCAATACAAAGACAGTAGTGATGGACATGGAGTCAGGAAGAGCTGGGTTCAGATCTCCTCTCTGACACTTAATAGATGTGCAATGTTAGGCAAGTCACTTGATTGCTCTGTGCCTCAGTTTCCTCCACTGTAAAAGGAGGAGATTGGACCAGTAGTCCTCTACAGCCCCTTCCAGGGCAAAATCTAGGATCCTCAGAAGCCTTTTAGTTCTAAATCTTGGCACTTATGAGTCTGCCTCCATACCATGTCTTGACTTTGCCTTCTCCTCTCCACTGATGTTATCACCAGTTCAGTCCCTCATCCCCTCTAATGCAGACTATTACAAATGGTTTTATTGTTGCTAGGCATGCCATGCCGTCTCTGACCTCCGCATGGAGGTCAAGACTTCAAGCCTTCCATGATGTCCATCCTCCTTCAGTCTTTTTGATTCCTGTGCTTTCTTGTCTCAACTGCCACATCATCCTCTGCACAGGCCTTCTGTGATCAGGCTAATTGTGGGATCTCTTCAAAACCCCAACATTGTTGTGGATATGCTGTGTGGTTATCTACTCAAACACATGTTGCTATGCCCTGAGTGGAATGAATGCTGCTTGGTGGGAGAGACAGTTTCTTGTTTTGTTTTGTTTCTGTATTACCAATACCAGTCACAGTGGTTTCCATGGAAAAGATGTTTAATAAATGTTCGATGAATTAAATTGTATTGAATAATGACTTTGGAAAAGTCACAATCTGTGGGATCAACAGTTTTCTCCTTTATAAGATGTGGGTGTTGGATTGAATGAGCTTGAAGAAACTTCCTGGATCTGATGTTCAATATCCTGGAGTCCCTCTCAGCTGAGACATGCTACCTTCTGTGTTCTAAGGTTCCTGATCAATCAAGTTTTTTCTGTTCCAGGTTCTGACCTCCCTTCCAGGTCTGACCCTTTGAATTCTGTGTGATAATGTCCCTCTCCATTCTCCTCACTCAGTTTTGATATACTACAGTCTAGGAGTCCCTCCCAGCTGAGTGGGCTTCTTCATACCTTGAATGTTCTGTCCCCCATCTCCTAAACTCTCTTCTGTCTTTGACATTCTCTATTCTCTGCTCTCTGCTCTCTACTGGCTCTGACATGATACGTTCTGTGTTCTAAGGTCCCCTCCAGACTTGGTGCTCTATGGTCTAAGGCACCCCTCCCTCCCCAGCATTGTCATTCTAAGAGACCTTGGTTCATTGCCCATGTCTTCCTTTTTCAGATGAGGACTTTGTCATTGACAATGTGGGAATAGTCATCACCTATGCCTTGCTACCGATAAGTTCTTCACTGTGGTTCTTGTGGCCACTAGAACCCTGTCTCCTCAGAGACCTCAGCCTGCCCCACAGACAGGCTGTCCCTGCCTGCCATTCTTCATGCTGACCCCTATGCACCCCATTAGGAGACAAGGGCCATTGACTGTGCTGAGGCCTGAGAGAATTTTATTCACCCTATCCATGGAGGAATCCAATTTCCTCGCTGTGGACAGAGCATGGTCCATCATTCTCAGGTGACTTGTTATCTCTGATGGACAATGAACTATTTTTGCACATCTGGAAGGGAATTTGTGCCAATTCAGGCACACCACAAAGCACCTACTGTGTGCCAGCCCTTGTGCTTGACCTAAAGATGTATATAGTCCACAGTCCTTGACCTAAGTAAGCATAACAATGTAGGTAATAAAATATTAAAGGTGGAAAAGACCTCAACAATCCTCTGGTCCAACACATTGTATAAATGGTAACATTGGGGGCCAAAAGGGAATGAGACTTACCCTGGGTCACATAAGTTAATAAGTGTCTGAACAGGGATTTGAACCTTGGTCCTCTGACTCCAAGAGAAGTACAGTCAGCTCCTTCCAGAAAGCTAGAGATGCTAAAAGGGATCACAAAATAATAATAACAATGTTAAGCCTAAAAGTAATTCATCAATAGAGGAGGCTGCTGCCTGAGGCAATGGGATCCCCATCCTAGAAGTGTCCCATTAGAGACTGAAGGCTTATTTGTCAGGGGTGCTGCCATTAGAGGAAGGATCAATTAGATGATGGGCAGCTAGGAGGTGCCATGGCGCATAGGGCAGAAGGACCTGAGTTTAAATCCAGCCTCAGACTCTTACTAGCTGTGTGACCCTGGGCAAGTCACTTAACCCCAATTGGTGGGGGAGAAGAAGAAGGAGGAGGAGGAGGAGGAGGAGGAGAAGAAGAAGAGTTGGTTAGTGTCAGATTGTGGAAGGTCTTGAATGCCAATCAGAGCAGTTGCATTTGATTCCAGAAGCAATAGAAAATCATTGAAGCTCTCAAGCAAGGGAGTGCCATGAAACCTTTGCCTTTGGAAGATGTTTTTGGCAGCTCTGTAAATAATAGACTGGAGAATAGAGAATCTGGAGGCAAAGAGGCCAGTTAGGAGGCTACCAAAACAGTCCAGGTGATGTAGGAGGGTGAGGGTCTGACTGTGGTGGAGTAGAAGATGGATGTTGGAGATTTAAATATAGCAAAGATAAGAGCTGATAACTGATCAGAGGGGGAAAAGGCTGATGTAGGAGCAGGAAAAGTCAGATGTCATCAAGGTTTGAAGCCAGAGCCTGGGCAGGGACCTCAGAAACTATCTAGTCCAACCCCTTCACTTCATAGATGAGGAAACTGAGTTCCAGATTGGTTCAGCATTTTGCCCAAGGTTACACAGTTAGTACATGGCATATCGAGGATTTGAACCCAGGTCCACCTGCCTCCAAACCCAGCAGTCTTTGTCCTGTGCTGTGCTGCCTCTCTGGTTAGTGAGCCCGACCAGAGGATTCCAGGGCTATCAAGTGAGACAGGAAAGCAAGGAGGAAGGGCTGGTTTTCTCAACACAACTGAGTCCCTAGTGAGGTACCTTGCATATTAGCAAAGTCTTTCCTCTCATTTCCATTTAGTTGACATAATTTAAGTCAATATGGTTAAGAGCTTAATCTAAGAGCACTCAATTGGCAACTCAGCACAAAATCCGTCACCCTGGACCACTGCCTGGAGAATACCTTCCTGCCAGGGCTCTCCCCACCAGAAGCTTAGCACTTTGAAGGGGTCTCAGTGTCAATAGGTAAAGCAGATTTACTGATCATTACTTTGTCTCCTGCAAAGTTAAAACAATGTCCTTCCATGAACACCCAGAATCCTGCACCAGGCTGATGGGCTTCAGCCCAGTAGTAATTAAAGTTGTGGGTAATGGGGTCAATGCCTCTTTATTAACTGGGTAAAAATAACAGTGTTCCAGCACTTTGCTTGTTGGGATGACTGATTTTAATCCTTCAGATCCAAGGATCAAAGACCAAGGGTGGTTTATGGGTAAATTGTTAGGCACCCAAGTGCATATTAATTTTTCTCACATTCTGGACACCACTGCTATTCATGCGGAAATGAGTGCATGTCCAGAAGATGGAGGGGGAATAGGTTTTATCTTCACCTTTAGGTCGTAGGTAAAGCAAGGCTTTGTGGAGTCTGAAGGAATATAGCCCTTCGCCCTTTTCATTTACTGGAGCCTACTGTAGCAACAAAGATAATACTGGGGAAGGGTCATGATGACTCCAACAAAATGGCGCAGTGTGCCAGAATCTCATGGATGGAAGTAACTTCAGAGGCCATCTGGGTAAGCATGTCCCAGAACTAAAATATCCCCTTTGATATCTCCCATATGATCACTTCATTTCTGCTTGATGAGCTCCAGGAATGAGGAGCCCCCTATTTCCCAAGGTAGCCCATGCCATTTCCTATTGTTAGAAGATCTTTCCCACATCATGCCTAAATCTGCCTCTCCTTAGCTCACCCAGTTTTTTTTTTTTGTTGTTTGTTTGATTTTCTACTTTTGTCCTGTGGGGAGATAATCTAATCTGGAATGAGAATAGAGGTAGGAGGGGTTACTGCTTCTACTCTGTCTTTCCTCCAACTCATACTTGGCAGCAAAAGAAGAATCAAGAATCCAAGGGTTTCCATCAGAAAGCAAGAGGCAGTATGGTCCAGGGGAAAGATTCTGGAGTCAGAGGGCATGAGTTCAAATCCCACTTCTCAAGTTTATTACCTGTATGGCATTGAGCTGATACCTGACCTCCCTGGAAATCAGTGTTCTCACCTGTAAAATGAAGGATAGACTGGTCATCCTTGGAATGGATGATGACCTCTAAGGTCCTTTTCAGCTCTATATTTAGGATTCTTGTGTCAATGTTAAAAATACCTTACTGGAGTAATAGAAAGCTGAAAATCAGAGAAAGTCAGAGATCTGGGACACCTGCTGAGACACCAAATCCATGTGGTAACCATAGGAGAAGTTAGCTGGCCTCATTTTCCTCCATTGTAAAGTTGGAGGGTTGCACTAGGTCTAACATTCTTAACCTAGGGCCCACTGATACCTAAGGGACCTGTGAATGAATGAGCAGTGGGTCTGTGAAATGGTGAACTTAGATATGGGAGGACAAAAAGGAATGCATCTTTATTTCAGTAGCCTCTAAATAAAATCTTGCATTTCCTTCTATTATAGAGAAAGAGAGAGAGAGACAGACAGAGAGAGAGAGAGAGGGAGAGAGAGAGAGAGAGAAGGAGAGAAAAGAAAGGAAAGGAAAAGAAAGGAAAGGAAAAGAAAGGAAGGAAGGAAGGAAGAGAAAGAAAAGAATCATATTTCTGAGTGGGAGTCCATAGTCCACCAGACTATCAAAGCTCAAGTACCTATGTTCTAGAGATCTCTGAGTTCCCTCCTGCCTCTAAGAATGTTTATTCTATTACTCATTCTGTAGAAAACCTAAAGTATCTGGAAGTGTACACACAAGCATTTGTTGTCTTAGAACAGTATTATTATTAATGTAATCTCTCCTTCTCCATTCAGTCCAATTCAGCAAACAATTAGTAGTTGTCTTTTCCCACCAGGTAAAAATGTTCTGTTCTTCCTCAGATTTCCCTGAGACCCTCAACTTATAACTTTGCTTGGCTTTTCTGGCTTTCTCCCCTACACTGTGATTATGTTGTGTACATTATATAACCCCCACTAAACTCAAAGCTTTTTGAGGTCAGGGACTGTGTCTTATTCACTGTTGTATAATATTATTTTACTATCCACCCCCACTATAGTGATTCACACATCTAATTAACTAATAATTCTTCACCAAGAATTCTTCACTAATTCTTTATAATTCTTAAACATAAACTTTGGGAGACTTAGAGGCTGATTCTGAATTGGTCAACATAATGAGAGTTAGAGTTAGTGATGAGAATGAGCCTCAATCTGGTGCTCTAGATTCCCTCCTGAGCCCCCCTGAGGCCATACTCCTCTTCTCTTTCAGAGGGCACCATTGGGGAGATCAGGGACCATCATTCCAATGGAGCTCCCACAGTTTATTTTGAGCTTTGGCTCGCTATCTAGAACATGGGTAATTTGCCATTGGTGTAGACATGTGCCACAGACCCCTCTGGAAGTCTGGTGAAGCCTATGGACCTCTTCTCAAAATCGTGTTTTCAAATGCTCAAAAATATATTGGATGATGAAGAAAATCAAAGATTAATGAGGTTCGTATTCCTACAGCTTGCTCTGATGAGGATCAACTGTCATGAAACCAACTCAACTTGCCAAACCATTTCTCAAAATAACAGAAAGAAAACATACTTAAACAATAAGAAGAGGAGGTTGTGTGGGGTGAGTATAGAGACAGAAGGTCAAGGTTCGAGTCCTGTCTCTTTATCATACTAGCCATGTGTCTTGGGAACATGGTAGGATCAGACATTGAGAACTGGAACAGCTCTTCAGGACTGCTGAGCTAATCCCTCCAATTTTACAAATGAGCAAACTGAGGCATAGGAGGGTGAGGTATTTGCCAAGGTCCCTGCAGCCCTGATACAGCAATGCTGGGATCAAATTCTCTTCTTCTGACATTAACTGTGCCATTCCTTGCACTGTGCCAAGGCATTACTTTGATAATATTCTGAGTTACTGAAAAATAGTGCCCTTTAAAAGGTCATTTTTATTAAAATTACATATTAATTTAATGGAGAATGTTAAGCTTTCTGGTATAAGGAAAAGAAGCTGCCTTATTATTCCTTGAAAAGGCTTTAGTTGCAGTGGCAAAAAAACCATTTGCAAATCTCATTTTGAGCTCCTGGCTTTTCTGCTGACTCACTGTGTGACCTTGGGCCAATAACCTAACCTGTCTGTGCTTAGGCTTCTCCAGTTCCGAAAAGTAGATTCACATCTGCCCTTCTCTATCCCACAGGAACGTTAGGAGAACAAATGAGATAATCTATATGGAAGCACTTTGAGCTCCAGAGAAAAAAGGTGTTATATAGATCCAAGTTAATATGCTTATTATTGGACTAGAAATTTCCTCCTACCTTCAGAGAATAACTATAATGTGTCTTAACAGTATACTAAAATGACTTGTTTTCACCTCAAAATCTTAAAGTAGGAAAGAGCCCTACCATATCCTGATTTATGACCAGACTTGAAATTAAAGTGGTCCCTAGTAAACTCCTTCAAATTGCACCGATTAAACTATCAATTAATAGATCTGTCAGTGACTAAAGACAAAACAAAGAATCATGTCTAAAGAGGGGAAGAACAGTTAGCAAATCCACCTATCAGGGACCTTGTTGTGAAGGATAATCATTTGTTTACTTAAAGAAGA
Source organism: Vombatus ursinus (assembly GCF_900497805.2). NCBI lineage: Eukaryota > Metazoa > Chordata > Mammalia > Diprotodontia > Vombatidae > Vombatus > Vombatus ursinus. Next base: position 3,016,064 of record NW_020950172.1, on the reverse strand, counting down.
CCCGATACATCATTAAAATATGCATTACAATAAAATCTTGGTTGATCTTGGGCCCTTCAGAAAAGAGAGAAATGGTGAGTTTTCTATGTTCTTGAAAATAGGACACAAAAATTGACCCTAAGGAATTTAAAGAAAGTTGGAGACCTTTTCTCCAATGACAAAACTAGCAGTAGTGGGTAGTAGATGCAAGGATACAGTTTAGGCTACCAAAGTTTCATATCTGTGAAAGCTGTCCAAAATGGAGTAGGCAGTCTTACAAGGTGGTAACTTCTATCCTTCTGGGGGTCCTCAAATAAACGTAGAATGAGCACTTGCCTGGTGGATGGGGGCAGGGCAGGGGGGCCTCTTCCTTGAATATTTTTTGTATTGGTTGACTACTAAAATTCCTTCCAAACATGAAATTCTGTGATTCTATGCAGAAAGGAGATAAGTTAAAAAGAAAAGCGTAAATGAGATTCTAACATTTCAGATGGCTAATCACTTTTCTACCATAGACATTACTCCATCTTCTGCTCTATCTGGAAGATATAAATAGGGAACTGAGAGGCCGTGAGAAAGAACTTTTCCCATTTATTCAACAGAAATTTAGCAAATGCCTACTTTGTGCCAAATGCTATAATCTACCTGACTGGAGTATCCAAAGTTGGATGTGACAAAGTCCTTGCTCTCAAGGAGTTTGCAGTCTAGTGGCAAAGATAATAGAAGTATCCGAAATATAAAGCACAGAACGACAATCAATACAAAAACACACATATAGATATCCCTGACAACTGATCAGTTTAGATTCTGCTTTAATACCTCTATTCTTGGGGAACTCACTACCTCACAAGGCAATCAATTTCACTTTGGGACAGCTCTGCTATTAGGAATTTCTTCCTTAAAATGAGTAATAATCTGCCTCCCCATAAATCCCACATATTACTCCTAGTCTGAACCCTAGGGCCAAGCAGAACAAGTCTGATTCTTTTCTTTCTTTCTTTTTCTTTCTTTCTTTTTTCTTTCTTTCTTTTTTCTTTCTTTTTTCATCCTTCCTTCCTTCCTTCCTTCCTTCCTT
>NW_020950172.1:3011895-3015000 GCF_900497805.2 Vombatus ursinus | reverse complement strand
TCACCTGATCAAAACACAACAGAACTTCCAGTCCCCTCATCAAACAATGCTCCCTCTCTAGTTACTGTCTAGTTTGTCAACTACAGATCAAAAGATTCCTAGGTGTGGACATTTCCCCATGAATGAAGACCTCAATCCCTCATTGTCTTAAGGAATAATTTACTGAGTTGCTGCAGCCAAAAATTAAAGAAAAACTTAAATAAAGCATCATCCAGTGGTCAGCTGTGTTTATTTGCCTCTACAGACTCCCCTAGACTGGCTGTCCATCTATGATTGCTTGCTCTATCCTCAGACTGGGACTGAAAGATTCTTCTAGTATCATCAGAACTGCGCAGTTTGTCCCATGGTGATGGTTCTGAGAGTTCAGACTGTCTTTCCTGTCATGATGAGCCATTAGAAAAAGACCTGTTCCTTTCCCTTAGGAAGCTTCTTAATCACTGGGAGGAGAAGACCACACAAAAATAACTAGAGTGCTAGCCAGAACATGGTAGCTTTATGAGACATATGGAGGGGGGGGGGGTGGCAGGAAGATGTCAGAGAATGAAGAGATTGCTTCTCTCCATTTTAGAGGTTAAAGGGATATTATACCTCTCTCTCTCTCTCTCTCTGTATATATATAGACACACATACAAATTCTATTTTTTTCTTTTTTAAAAAAATATTTATTTATTTTAACTTTCTTTCATAAAAATTTGAGTTCTGATTTTTTTCTCTTCCTGCAGTCCTTCCCTCACCCATTCAAAAGACAAGCAATATGATATCAATTATATGTGTGAAATCATGCAAAACATATTTCTGTATAAGCTTGCAAAAAAGCAAGAAAAATAAAGAAAGTGAAAAAATATGTTTCAATCTGTACTTAGAGCTCATCAGTTCTCTCTCTGAAGGTTGATGGCATTTTTCATCATGGGTCTTTTGAAATTGTCTAGGCTCATTGTCTTTTTCAGAGTAGCTAAGTTTTTCATGGCTGATCATCATTACAATATTGCTGCAAAAAATAAATTAATTTAAAAAAGAGAGGTGATGAGTGGGGTGGTTTCAGAAAAAAGGAAACCTGGGAAGACTTATATGAACTCATCCCAACTCATGAAGTCTTCCCAGGTTTCCTTTTTTCTGAAACCACCCCACTCATCATTTCTTTTTTTTTACTCCTTTAAAAATATTTATTTATTTTTAGTTTTTGACATTCACTCCTATAAGGTTTTGAGTTCCAAATTTCCCCCCCACCTTCCTCTCTTCCCAAAACAGCATGCAATCCTATATAGGTTATAAATATACATTCATATTAAACATATTTCCACATTAGTCATATTGTAAAGAAGAATTAGAACCCATGGGAGAAACCATGAGAAAGAAGAAACGAAAACGAGAGAGAGCAAATAGTATACTTCTATCTGCATTGAGCCTCCCCAGGTCTTTTACTGGATGTGCATGGCATTTTCCATCATGAGTCTTGCAAAGTTGTCTTAGTTCCTTGCACTGCTGAGAAGGGCTAAGTCTATCAATGTTTGTTATCCCAAAATGTTGCTGTTACTATGTACAATGTTCTCCTGGTTCTGCTCACTTCATTCAGCATTGGTTCATGTAAGTCTTCCCAGGTTTTTCTGAAGTCCATCTGCTCATCATTTCTTATGGAACACTGCTATTTCATTACATTCATATACCATAACTTGTTCAGTCATTCCATAATTTATGGCCATCAAGACCAGCTATAAATATTTTTGTCCATGTGGGTCCTTTTCCCATTTGTATGGTCTTTTTAGAATACAGATCTAGAAGTGGTATTGCTGGATCAAAGGGTATGCACAGTATTGTAGCCCTTTGGGCATAGTTCCAAATTGCTCTCCAGAATGGTTGGATCAGTTCACAACTACACCCACATTGCATTCCACTCATCATTTTTTATAGCACAATAATATTCCATCACAATCATATCTTACAACTTGTTTAACCATTCCCCAATTGATGAGCATCCCTTCAATTTCCAATTATTTGTCACCACAAGAAAGAGTTACTACAAATATTTTTGTAATATAGGTCCCTTTCCTTTTTCTTTAATCTTTTTGGGATACAGACCTAGTGGTGGCATTGCTGAATCAAAGGATATGGCCAGTTTTATATCCCTTTGGGCATCATTCCAAATTGCTCTCCAGAATTGTTGGACTAGTTGACAGATCTACCAACAATGTATTGGTGTCCCAGTTTTCTCTCCATCCCTTCCAGCATCTGTCATTTTCCTTTTCTGTCTTGTTAGCTGGTCTGGTAGGTATGAGGTGGTACCTCAGAGTGACTCTAATTTGCATTTTCCTGATCACTAGTGAGTTAGAGTATTTTTTCATATAACTTTTGATAGCCTGGATTTTTCCTCCTGAAAATTGACTTTTCATATTATTTAACCACTTATCAATTGGGAAATTGTTCTTATTTTGATAAATTTAGCCCAGTTACCTATATATCTGAGAAATGAGAACCCTATTCTCTACCTACCACATGAGGCCTTTTGGATGTTTCATTCCAGAGATAAAGCTGACAAGGTCCCTAAGTGCTGGCTTTCTGCATGTTTCTACATGGAAGCCCTACCTGGATCCTGTCCTGATAAAGCAGAGATGGGGAGGGACCTCTGAACTGCATACTCAGGCAACAGACTCACCAACCTTGCTGGATGTCATTTCTTCCCAGCAGGATCTTTCCTACCTAATCTGAGCTTCTCTGTTCAAGCCAATCTACAGAGAAATACAAATCCTATCTTACCCAAGAACCTTGCTACCCCATGACACATTAGAGAAAGAAGCTGTTCTGCAGAACTAGACCTGGTGTCCCCACCAGCCAACTACTCATTTTTCTAAGCTGTAGCCCCTACTGATTTCCAGCAAATTCTCCATGAGTAGTCCTCTATCCTTGACTTCAGGAACTTCAATCACATAGAGCTCCATCTCCCAAGACAGATCATTCCATTTTTGGATTTTTGGATAACTCTAATTCTCAGGAAGGTCATATATATAGATATAGATAGATATAGATATAAAGATATAGATAAATATATAGATAGAGATAGATGGATAGATAGATAGATAGATAGATAGATAGATAGATAGATAGATAGAT
>NW_020950172.1:2834065-3011885 GCF_900497805.2 Vombatus ursinus | reverse complement strand
GATAGATAGATAGATAGATAGATAGATAGATAGATAGATAGATAGATAGATAGATGTGTGTGGGCTCACTGTCGCAAGCAAAGAGAAAGATAGCCCCTACCCTTAAGGAGTTTCCATTTTCATGGAGAAAAACAATGCATAAGGATGGGCTATGGTACCTGTGCCAGGGGAAGTGTGAAAACTAGGAGAGGCAGTAGGAGAGCCAGGTTACAGGGACAGTAACTCAGTGATCTGAGGATGGTGTGCAAGGTCAGAGGCATCTCCAGGGAGAGGAAGGGTGGGGAGAAGCAGCTGGGGAGGAGGTGTCAGTAACAGGGCAGAAGGGAGAAGCAGACACAAATTGGGTCCTTGATGAAAGCTTGTTCAACTGAATTGAACTGAAATCAAACCAAATGCTGGTGTGAAGAAGCTCTGACAATGGTAAAATGCCCTGGTCCAAAGTAGCCACTGGTTTTACCCCAGTGTTACCTGGACATCCATTCCAGAGGCAGGATGCCAGCCCCGATGGCACTCGCATTCCCATCTCTGTTGCAGATACAAATAATAAAGTTTAATGACATTTTCTGTATTGGGAGATTTTAAAGACTTCTCAGGAGGGTCTTTCTTTCTGCTGTTGTGTACTCTCTCCTGCCCACAGCCCCAGGCACAGACTAAGGGCTTCTCCATCTTCTGTGCCCACAGCACTTGACAGGCTGAAAAATGCTTCCTGAATACTTTTGTCTTCTAGGTCAGAGGCTGGGGAGTCTCCAGCCAGCTTGGAATTGGTTGGCTGGAAGCCATGGAGTAGAACTTCTCTTCGTCCTTCCCTATTTGGCAGCAGGTACTACAGTCTTAGGGAGACAGCTCTGTTTTCTTGGGTACTACACCCTCTCCCAGAAAAGCAGCCTGCCTACTGTGGAGGGAGGCAAATGGGACTAAGGTCCATCCTGGGCCGCGTTCTTGGAGGTGAAGGAGCAGAAAAAAGAAGAGACAATCTCTGCATGAGCTCAATCCTGACCTTACTTAGAACATGGAATCCCCAAAATAGAATGTACCTTAGAACCAAGACTGTAAGATCTGGAAGGAATCTTGGGGAAAAGAATGTCAGGACTGGGAGAAGGTCTTAACCAGTGGAATGTCATAACAGAGAGAGACCTCCAAGTCCATCTAATCAGCAGAGCAATTAGGGTTAGGGGTAGGGTTATTGCGCTCTGAAGCTAGAAGGAACTTCAGCCCTGATTTTCTGTCATATCTCCTCAGGGCTCCCTATCCCAACTCACCCACCACTGACTGGTTGGGTTTCCATGACACTGGCTGATTCTACCCTGGGGGGTTACATGGGTGATCCTATGGGTCTGTGCTCCTAAACAATAGCTCATGATTCGCCAACAAGTATGCTTTCCCTTAACAATCAAATCAGTTAGACATTTAGCAAAGACATTTACTCAAATGGCATGGCAAGAATAATAATTAAAACAATTTTCTCCAGTGCCAAGGGGTGTGCTTTCCTATAAATATAGCCAGAGTCATAAGGAAGTCGTAAGTGGACATGGACAGCAGAATGGTAGAAAGGGACATGTATAGGGGATACACACAGCCAAGCCAACTTACAAATCCAGGACTCCTTTCTCTCCAGAGGTTCTTCAGCCAACTGGCTTGGAGTCATTCTGCTTCCTCCACAGCTGGACTGGACCTGGGTGGCCGACTACTGGCTGCTGGTAGGAAGAGCAGGCCCCTTTGCCCCAGGGCAGCAGCTTCCAGACTGGGGAGGCTGATGCTGGGCTCTCTGCTGAACAGGCCATCCGCCTTTCTCCTGGGCTCGCTCTGATGGGCAGGTGCAGTCTTTCTAAACTTTCTGCCCTTTCTGACTGGGATGGGGGGTCCTGTGCTCTCTTCAATTTTTTTTTTCCCAGCTGGAATGTTATAGATCTCTCGCAACTAGGGCAACATTCTTCACCTGGAATCCAGGAAGCTTCCTCCCTTTGGCTCACTATTATATGTAGCTAACAGTTGGCTGCAGGGACTATTTGTGAGATTGACTTATTCTCGGGGTGAGCTTTTTATTTTTGTGAGGCAATCAGGGTTAAGTGACTTGCCCAGGATCACACAGCTCTAAAAAGTGTCAAGTGTCTGAGGCTGGATTTGAGCTCAGGTCCTCCTGATTCCAAAGCCAGAGATCTATCTACTGCACCACATAGCTTCCCCTCAGGTGAGCTTTTTGAGGCAGAAGAAGAATCTCATCCATATCTATATTTACCTGCATCAAGCATAGGCCTTGGCAAATTCACCTAATGCTTAGTAATTAACTTTTGCTAATTATGAATAAAATGATGATTAACCTCAGGAAAAAGTCATAGGATCATAAAATTTGGGGGGAGGGGGAAGAGTCCTCTGAGGTCATCTAGTCCAAGTCTCTCCTTTGACCAATGAGGAAACTGAGGCCATGAGAAGTGAACTAACTTGTCTATGGTTGAGCAACTAGTCAGTGGCAGAGCCAAAGTTCCAGCTCATGTCCTACTCCATATTTAGGCTTGTTCCCATGGCTGCCTCAGGCTGGCATTCAAGGCCTTCCAAGAGCTGGTACCTACTTGGTTTCCTAATCTAATCTCTCACTATTCTCCAGGACAAATCCTGAACTGGTTGACTCTCTCCTAAGCACTGCATACACCTTGCCTCCCGAATACAAGCCTCCAGCTGAATCCTACCCCTCCTTTGGAGGCCTAGGTTTGGAGTCTGAGAATCTAGGTTCAAATTCCAGACCTGTCACTAGCTGTCTTTATGACCACATATGTCATACCATTTACCCTCCGTGGGCTTCAATTTTCTGCTTAGAAAGTCAGCCTAGAAGGTCTCTTGATAAGATTCCTTCCAACAAGAAATCTATAATTCTGTTCTAATCCCCAATTCCTTCTCCATCATGATCATTTCTAGCCATCAGAGGGTAAGGACTGTGACTACAATTTCAATGACATAGGGTACTCCCAAGTGAGGAAACTCCCTTTGCCAATGCAAGTTGGCATCCATTATAGTCTCAGGTGCCTAGAGGAATGAGACATTAAAATATTTACCTGGGGTCACATAACCAGTATGTCTCAGAGACAGGACCCAAACCCCAGTTCTTCTAGCTCTATCCACTATGGCACGCTGCCATACTACCAGGGGTAGTAGTAATCGGTCCCATTACTGTATCACATGAAAGTTTACTGAACACTTTTCTCACCAAAGCTCTATTAGGCAGGTCATGCTTAGGGTATTTTCCTCATTCTACAGAGAAGGAAACAAGCCAGAGGAGTGAAGGAAAGTGACTTGCCCACAGTCACCTAGTTAGTAAGCCACAGAGTGGAGACTTGAATTCTGAAAACGTTATGAAGTCTTTCTTGACTGGTCTAGCCCACACTTCTCTGCCTCCTGATTTATTGGCTGGAGTTTCCATTTGACAAGCAACACACATGATGAGAAAAGGTTAGCTGCTTGCTCTGGGGATGGCCCCTTCTTACCTCAACTAGCCTGTGATCTAGGGGAGAGAAGGGAGGATTCTGAGTGTGGTGCTATGCACAAAGTGGAAGATCAATCAGCTCAGTGAACGAAGGAGAGCTTGTCTTGGAGGCAAGACTGGCCACGGAGGACTGACAGCACGAGTTTCTGTTGAATGTCAAGAGCACGGGAAGCCCAGTTCTAACTTCTATTCTCTGCTTACATAACTGACTTTCAGTGTGACCTGAGGAAAAATCATTAACCTCTCTGTTCTTCTGTTTTCTCCTTTTGTCATTCGGGGTATTGCCCTCATTTGCAAATGACCTCTGTTTTCCTTGGAGATGTTGCAAAGCTTAACAGGCTAATGGCTGTAAATAGCCTGGTATACCTTGGAGAAAAGCGTGAGACAATGTTAACAAGAATTGAGACTTTCAAATGTCAAGAAAACTGAAAGAGAATTCATGTGATTCATTAGAAATCAGAGGATAGCTCATTTTCTGGGATAAAGAAGATGGTGAGTTCATATCTCATTATCTCTGCTAGAAGAGAGACTCTTCTTAAAGTAGCTTATACAAATCTTCCATATGAGCTGCAGAGGACTATGCAACATTGCCTCAGACCAGTCAGCCACAGTCTGGCTCAATGCCTTTGCATATGTGGTGGCCTCCTCCTGGAGCACCCTTTCTATTGAGAATCACAGAACCTTGGACAGGAAGGGACACAAGCGGAGACCTGTATGAGAACCTTGTCTGCAAGTTCTTTAGTCTTGCATCTCTGAAAGTCTCATGATGGAAAATGCTATCCACATCCAGAGATAGAACTATGGAGTTAGAATGCAGATCAAAGCATACTATTTGCTCTTTTATTTTCTTCTGTTTTGTTTTCTTTCCTCTTTCTTCTGGCTCCTTCTATTAGTTCTAATTCTTCTTTACAACATGACTAATGTGAAAATATGTTTACTAGAAATGTATATGTATAACCTATATCAGATTGCATGCCATCTTGGGGAGGGAGGGAGGAAGAGAAAAATTTAAACCTCAAAAGTGTATGGAAGTGATTATTGATAAATCAAAATAAATTAATAAAAAACAAAATCTTTAGTCTTGGATTAAAGACCTCTAAGAAGAACTAACTCCCTATTTCCCAGGGGAGCACGTTCTACTTTGGTGAAGGTGTCATTGTGCAGGTGATTTTCCTTCTATTAAACTCAAATCAACATCTTTGCAACTTCTCTCATCACTGCCAGCTCTGCTATGTGGGGCCCTGCAGAGCCAATCAAAGTCATCTTCAGGGTGACGGCCCCTGACAGACTTCAAAACAACCATTCACGGCTTCTGTACATTTCATCTTCTCCAGACTAAACACAGCCACTTCATTGAATGAGGCACAGATATAATCTCCAATCATCTCCCTATTCTGATTCCGCTCCTCTATATCCTCTCCACCTTGTCAAATTCTCCCTGAAATGAGGCACCTGGAACTCAAGTCCATTCTCCTGCTGTGATCTGAACTGATCTAGGGCAGGAGGGGTTTTCTTCTCTCTCTTGCTCTGAACAAAGGAACTCTCTTCATGCACTCTAAGGGAGATTGAGCATCGTTGTCTGCTAGAGCACTCTGCTTAGTCTTTTTCAGAGTGGTTTCCCTAAGACCCAAAGACCTTCCCCACACACACTGGAGCTGCTATCCAGCCACACCCCACACATCTGCTACTTCTGAAGTTGAGTTTTTGAACCCAAGAATAGGACTGGTCATTTCCATTGGCTGCCTTTCTTTGTATTAGACTTGATCCAGCATTCTGACCTGTTGGTATCTTCTTGGCTTCTGATTGTGTTTCTGAGCACCAGCTGCCTCTCACAGCTTTGAGAAATCTGAAAATTGGGCGAATAGTCCACTCATGAGTGTCCTCTCATAAGCCTTGTGTATGTCAAAATGCAATTCTGCACTAAGCTCTGCAAATATGTTGCCTCTCTTTAGTAGATTGTAAGTTCCTAATGGGCAGGCTGTCCTACTTTTGTATTTGAAACCCTATGGCCTGGAACAAAGTAGGAATTTAATAACTGTTTCTTGATTCATCAGTTTATTGATCTAACCCGTTATTTTCATCCTTGATGGAAGCAGAAATCACTCAGGACCCTGGACAGAACCCTAGGTCAATCTACCAGAGACCTTTCTCCAAGTTTCTATCAAGTGGGCAGCAATGACTCTTTGACTCCAGTCATGCAACTGGTTCTAAATCTACCTGCTTCTACTATGATCTGGCAGTCGACATATCTTGATCTCATCTATATGAAGAGCATGTATGAATGACTGAATAATTCCATAACCCTAAGATGCTGAGATTCAATGAAACCCCTCACCACCTCCAGAGTCCATCAGGTGTCAGTTTATGTCAGATCTATCTCAACAACATCTCGCCTCTCTGCGGTGAAGCAATCACTATCCAAGTTCAGATCATCTTTGGTCAGGTCATCCCCCTCTCTCCCAAGACAACTGCACTAGACTTCTGATTCTTCTTCCTGTCTCCTGCCTCTCCCCTCTCCAACCCATCTGCCACCATCACTGTCAACTTGATTATTTTAAAGTACAGAGATGACCATGATGCTCCCCTGCTCACAAAACTTCACTGCTCCACCCTTGCTTTTGGATAAGAAGCAGCCTCCCCTTTTTGACATTTAAGGCCCTTGGCAGTCCAGTTCAATTGCACCCTTAGTGCATATTACTCTCACTCCTATACTTCTCATATATGTTACTTTCCAATGAAACTCTCCTTGTTGCTGGTTTTCCCCCTAACATTCCATCTCTCTCTTCCACATCTTTGCCTGTACTGATGCATTTCTCCTGCCCAACAAATTACTTTGTATTTATTTAGCTTTTAGCTTGTAGTTGCTTTGTCCTGTGGATAAGGTCTTCTCCCTCCCCCCATAACATAAGCTCCCTGAGGGCAGGGACCATTTGTGTTTAAATGCTAACATTGGCCATGGTGAATCGAAGGGCTCCAGAAATGTTTTGAATTGAGTTGAATGAAATCGAATTGAACTGCTTTGAAACCTCTTGGCAGGTAAACCCCTCTGGTGAAGTATTTCGTATCTAGGCTGAAGGAGAATCATTCTTTCCATCTAATAAACAAACAGACCCTAAGAAACTAATGGACAGACTCCTCTGGCTGTGGCTGAGGGAGTTATATTTCAGCATTTCAATTATCTGGCAGGTTAAGGAGGAGGCAGGAATCCTTTGCCTGGGAAAAAATGAGTTGAAGGGGATTGTACTGGCCTCAGGCCCTACTCCTCATTGGTTTGCTTTCTGTCTAGCAGATTCATGAGGGGGTGGGAGGTGGGCTGGGGGGGAGGGATGGTGTCCAAGTCTTTCCAAGTGCACCAGTGGGACCAAGGACACTTGGTTTCTGCCCCAGTCCCCTGACTTAATTACAAGTTCCCAGAGCATTTCCAGCTGAGGGAAGACCAGTTCCAGGTTTGGCCCAGTCAGGGCCTATTGAAGAAGTGGGGGGTGGGCAGGAGGGGCAAGCTGGATCCTGACCCTTGCAATTTCTTGCCTTTGTATTAAATTTACAATATATTTTTTAAACTTACACATCCATTATATGAGCTAATCCTTACAATGCCCTGTTAGAGAAGCAAGGCAGGGTTTATTATCTGCATTTTACAGACCTGGCAACTGAGGCTCAGAAGGGTCTTGCCAAAGGGCACAGGATTAGAGAATGGCAGAACAGAGACTCAAACTTAAGCTTCCTGATTCCTAGGCCAGGTGGCTCTCCACAGCCAGCAGCCACTTCCCACTGTCTCCTAGTGACTTCTAGTAGTCACCAGGGCTCTCCTATAGCACTTGGCACAGTGCCAGGTATACAGTAAGTGCTTAATAAATTATCTAGCACTTTCTCTCCCTATGTCTATCTGCCTATCTCTGATACAATATCTATCATCTATTATCTATCTATCATCTATCTATTTACCTCTCTGCACACAGTAGGTGCTTCACAACCCAGCTTGCCTTTCTAGCCTTGGCATACCACATTCCCCTTCATTCACTCTGTTGTTCAGCCAAATTGGACTGCTTACTGCTCCTCCAGTACAACATTTCACCCCTTGTTTCTGTGCTTTGGCATATGCCTGGAACATGTTCTCCCCTATCCTTCCTCTGCCTCTTAGAATTCCTAATTTCTACGAAAGCTCCCTTCCAACACCAGCTGCTCCTCGAGGCCTCTTCTAATGCCCAGCTTCCAGGGCCTTCCTCCTGAGATTTCTTGGAATGACTCCAGTCTATGTTTTTGATAGACCTGGGCACTCTTCTTTCTCGATGAAAGTGGAGGCTCCTTGAAGACAGAGGCTGTCTCACTTTTTCTGTGTCCTCATTACATACCTACCACAGAGCCTAGCACATTAATGACATGTAATCAATTGTTAATTCATTAATAACTGCTTGCTGATTTTTTCTTTTCTTTTTTTTTCCAGTTTCTATGTTGTGGAACAGTTTTATATCTCTGTACCTGCTGTGCCTTTCTGTAGGGATACTGAAGGCACCTCCAGGGGAAGAGAGGGAAAGAGCGATCTTGATATAATTAAACAAGCTAGGTGCATGCTTGTACCTGTACACACGTGTGCCAAGCTCCTTTCTCTGGAGACCGAGAAGCAATCTGGGCAGCTGGCCTCAGGAAGCCAGCTGTGGGCTTTGTTCTGTGCGTCTCATCCTGAAGTTAGTCTCTCCACCCAGACTGGGCTCAGTGAGGACCTCTCTGGGCACGGCCCCTTAGCTCGAGGCTTTTCTTCTTCCCCAGAGTGTCTCCTGAGCCCAGCAGCTGAGGCATCAGCAATGCATTAATCATCCTGGAGGGACATTAGTCCCTTTGGGAAAGCTGGCCTCACGGTGTTTTTTAAGTAGCGGACCCCTTTTCTTTACTTCCTTCACTTCACTTGGGACATGGAAACTGCCAGGGCAAAATTGGGCAGCAGATGAAGAGGAACTTGGGACATCTCTGCTCCCCTCCCTTCTCCTTCTTTCCCCTTCCCTCCCCTCCCCTCTCCTTCCCTCCCCTCCCCTCCCTTCCCTTTCTTTCCCCTTCCCTTCCTTTCCTTTTCCTCTCCTTCCCTCCCCCATTACATAGTTTAGATCGAGGATATGGAGCAGGAAGGTACCTTAAAGTTCATTTAGTCTAAAGATTCTTAACCCGGGGCCTGTGGATTTGTTTTGGTTATAATATTTTGCTAACTGTTTTTAAACATAACTGGTCCATTTTGTATATTTTGTAAAGTCAAGCATTTTATTTTATGTATTTTAAAACATTATTTTGAGAATAATGGTCCATAGGCTTCCCCAGACTGCCAGAGGAGTCAAGGACACTCCAAATGATTAAGAGCCTGTAAGCTAAGAGCTGGGAAAAACCTTAGAATGAGAAAGTGAGAGCAGAGACCCTTGTTTTTCTGATGGGGAAATGGAGGCCTGGTGAGAGGAGGTTACCGCAGGTCACACAAGGAGTAAACAGCTGAGCTGGAGCTCAAACAAAGGTGTCTTTATTCCCTCTGCAGTGTTCTCTCGTGCCCTCATTGATGTGCCCACACGATGTAAATGAGTTGGCAATTAAATTTGTAATAAACTTAAATACTTCATTAAAATCCATGTCCATTCTATTCATCATATTCTCAGCTACCACAGAATCTAAGAAAAAGAAGGCCCCTTAGAGACCATTTAGTCAATTCCATGCCAAGCAGCCCCTTTACAATACTGCTGAGAAATCAGCATCAACAGTGGTGATCTCACTACCTCCCAAGGCAACTTATTCAACTTTTGGATAGCTCTCATGGGTAGGAAAGATTTTTTTTTCTTTTATGTCTGCTAAGTGACAGAGTGGATAGAACTCTGGACCTTGAGTCTGGAAGAGCTGAGTTGAAATTTTACCTCATACACTTAACTAGTCCCTGGGGAAGTCACAACCTCAGTCTGCTAAACTGTTAAATGGGGATAATAATAGCACCTACCTTGCAGGGTTGTTATGAGAACCAAATGAGATGATATTTGTAATAGCTGTTAGCCCAGTGTCTGCCACATTGAAGGTGTTATATAAATGCTTATTCTCTCCTCCTTTCTCCCTTTATATTGATTTGAAAGCTACCTCTCTTCTGACCTCTCAGCCATCTGCTACTTCTAATTTTGCCCCTTGGGACCAAGCAGAGTAGTCCACTATCTCTTCTACACAGCATCCCTCTGAATGCTTGAAGACAATTATCAAGCAATGGCCTCTTTGCAACTTCTTCAACTGAGCCTCCAATAGCCTGGCCTCCAGGCTTCTCTCCATCTGGTCACCCTCTTCTGGTCACTACCAGTCTCCAAGCAGAAGAGTGGAGTGGTTCTCCTCTAGGGGACACTCCAATTTAATAAACATTTAGCAAGCACCTGCCATGTACCACTAGAGCTCTGGACTCAGAGCTGGCAGGATATACAGATTTAATCATTCACTAATTCACAGAAGCACAGAGCCAGAAGGGATGCCAAGGGCCAATCTGTCAATTCATTAAATATTTGTGATGGATGAGATATGGTCCTTGCCCTCATGGAACTCACAGTCTAACAGGGGAATGAGACACTTATGGAAACTGCTACAATAAACAGTGGAACTGGATAAATACAGACAGACAAAGCATTGTGGGGGGAGCCTAGACTGAGACTGGGGGCAGGGTTGAAAAGCCCAAGACCAGCTCTGAGAAGTCCAAATAGGCGCTATGTGGATTGCATGCATGGGGACATGGTAATGCTCCTTGGAACACATTCCATCTTATCAAGATCCCACTTAAATAATGCCTGCAGCATGTGACATGATTTGGGATGTCTTCTCTTTTCTCTATTTGGGTTTGGCCAATATCGGATGTCTGTCATCCAGGCTTTCCTGTCCTGGGAACATTGGCTGCTAACTCAGCCTCACTAAGCACCAGCTATTACTGGGGATGAACTGAGCCATCCTAGAGTGGATTGGACAGTTCACACTGGCAAGGCCAAATGAAATATGGCCCCTCAGCCTCTCATTCCCGCTTCACTTACCTCCATGATTCAAATTTTCCTCACTGTCCAAAGCACTTGAAGACGACACAGTGGAATGAAGCCTTTTTCTGAAAATTATGATTTAACAAAAGGAAGAGGAAGAAGAAATAGATATAAAAAATTGCCCATCAGCTGACACTGTCCACAGCTGAAATGCAGTAAGTCTTCATTGGAAACTTCTACTCCCCTGAAGACAAATGATTTGGTCATCTGGAACTTCTCCCAAATGATGTTTCATGAACTACTAGGGAGAGGTAGAAAAGGAGGATTAGTGACAATTGAATCATTGGTTCTTGTATCAGAGCATGCCTGAGAAGCCATCTAAACCCTGCTTTGTCAGAATAAGAAACTGAGGTCTAGGGAAGAGATGGGACTTGTCTAAATCCCAGCTCAATTAATTAATAACTAGCCATCTGACCTTTCTCAAGTCACTTGACTTATGTATAAACCTCAGTTCACTTATTTGCAAAACGAGAAGGTTGGACTTGATCACCCCAAGGTCTTTTTCCATGATAAAGCTGTGATTCAAGGTCAGTAAGCAAAGTGATATCAGAACTGAAACTTGTAGGACTCCCAACTTTCAGCTAAGGGATCTGTCACTATGTTATTCCCACACCACTTAAGTCCAGTTCAGTAGAAAGGGCAAATGATTCCTTGCCTTTTGTTAAGACCTTGCTTGAGTGTTTGTAGACATGAACCAATCAGCCATTTATGCTTGCAAATTGTCTTCAATTCCAGGCAGATGAGCCCTGCTTATAGAGAACACAACACAACTCTCATGAGAATTAGCATGAGCAGGAGTGTATAAACACACACAAAGTTTGTGTTTCCTTGAATTGACTCTCTTCATGTACCCAGAAGCTGAGGGACCTGTGGACAGAGTGAGAAATGTGGATTTGAATCCTGGCTCCATCCATAACTAGCTGTCATGTTGGGTGAGCTACTATCTGTCTGATCTTCAATTTCCTTGTCTAAAATTAGAGATAATGGTACCTTGGGTATCTACTTCACATTATTGTTTTGAACATCAAATAATGCAATTGAAGTATGCTTTAAATGCAGTCTATTTGAAAAATGTTCAAGCAGAAGAGGGCTTGGATTTGTTCCGTTTGGCCCCAGAGCATTGAAGTAGGAGCTGCAATGAGTGCAAGCTAAGCTTGATAGAAGGAAAGAAGCTTTCTGACTATCAGAGAGTTTGCACAGTGGAGTGCACTGCCTCCAGAGCTGGTCTTTATACAAAGGCTCAATGGAGCCTTTCCCACTGGAACCTGGGAAAGACCTTAGCTTAAAAAGGCCAAGATCTCCCACTGCATCTGGGGCCATTGCCAGTCACCCTGACCTATGTATTGCCACTGGACTCTGATGACTCTGGAGGAGAGAGTGAGGCTGATGACTTTGCCTCACTTAAATCTAATTCATTCGCAAGTAAAGACACCCTCCACCTAATGTCATTGGTTCTCTTTGAGAACGAAGGACGAACAACAACAAAAACAATAACAACAACGAATGGCCATCTGTTAGGGATAATGTAGAGGCAATTCCTGTTAGGAAGTCACTTGATTTATGTATGGACTCATACCAGGTGGCTCAGACCAGGTGGCCTTTCAGGTCATTTCCATATTGGCTTGAGATTTGTAATATTCATGTTGGAATATTGTCAGTAGAAAATTAGAATGTTGTTGCTGCTCTGAAGATAACACATCTATAAGCAGGGAAAGGGAAAGGAAAAACAGCTCAGCAGCCCCTGTTTGTGAACTTTTATCTATCCTTAGAGCAGAGCAGTACATGAACTTAAGGCCCTTCCCCTCCGAGTTGTTATTCTCTATGTTAAGAATTCTTAGGAAAGCATTGGCCCCAAATGTCCCTCTCCTCTTTGTCCAAGCTCTCAGTTTTGCTTCTAGGGGCCAAGCACAAGGCCAACCCTCTCCTCCCCATGATAACTCTTCTCATAATTGAATCCAGCTCTCACATCTTCCCCAAATCTTCTCCTTTTGTTCAATCAATCCTTGAAAGATGTCTCTAATCCCCTACTGTCCTGTTCACCCTCCCTCTGGACCCAATCCAATCTGACCATTTCTTCCTCAAGGGTGGCTCACAAGACTGAACACAATACTCCGTATAGGACCTGATCAGGGCAAAGAAAGCACCCTGGTAGAATGCAGAGAGGATCTGGAGTTAGAGAACATGGGTTCAGATCTCCCCTCTGATGTTTATAACCTCTGTGGCCTTGAGTGGTTGTTGGAAAGGGTTAAACTAGATGGCCTCTGAGGCCCCTTCCAGCTACAGGTCTCTGTATAAGTCTACGAAGTCTGAAGACAACAGGACTTCCACTTCCTCTTCTCAGGACGCTTACTTTACTAAGATTTTATTATCATTCATTCATTTAGCAATTTACTTTTTTTATCTGTTTATACATCCACTTGTTTATTTACTCATTTTTATTATTTATCCATTTGTTTTTTAATTTATTTATTAGCTCTCACTTCAGAATTTGAGATTTGGAAGGGACCTCAAGGGTCACCCAGTCTAACACATACCTGAATTGCAATCTCCTCTAGGGAATCCTCAACAAGTGTTCATTCAGCCTCTGCTTGAAGACTTCCCATCAGGTAACCTCTTACCTTGAGTCCTCCAGAGGTTCGTGTTACATTGCTGAATCCTACAGGCTTAAAGTCCACTTAGGACTTTTTAAATATATATATTTTATTGATGGCTTTTTGGCTTTACATCATCATCATTTCCGTATGCCTCCCAACTTAACCTATCCTTGTGACAAAAAAAGGAAGCAAAAAAGAGTCTGAAAACGAGTCAAGTCAGGAAGTATTAATTAGTTGACTACTATGAATCAGGATCTGGGCTAACAAGTGTGCTCCAGAGACCATCTGACAAGGTATATTCTTCTCACTCCTAGTGATCCCCTTCCCCTCTAAAGAAGGAGACGGGATGTTTCATTATCTCTCCTTTGGAAGGCTCATTGTTTGCCCTTCATCTTCCTTCTAGTGAGCTTTTCCTTTGCACTGTTGTGGCCAATGTGTCATTGTCCTCTTGTGTCTCACTAGGACGTTTTTCACAGTCACTGCTCCCTAATTCTCCTCAATCCTGTACAATTGATTTTTTAACCAAATGTGAGGTTTTATATTTGTCACCAATAAAGTTCATCTTATTTTATGCAGACAACTCTGCCGTCTGTCAACATTTTTTGGATCCTAACTCTGTCTTCCAAAGAGCTTTGTGTCATCTACAGATCTGAGAGACACACCATATATACCACCATATGTCATTGACAAAATGCTTGAATATAATACAGAAAAGGGAAAGAACTCTGTCCTGTTCTTATCGATTCAATTCATTTCAATTCCATTCCATTTACCATATATTATTAAGTGTCCACTATGAGCAAAACATGGTGACAGGTTCTAAGGAAGTAATAAAAATAAGTTTACCTACAGCCAAATAGTTAGGAGACATCTGTGAATAACCAATAGTCAATGTGCTTAGTATTTTAATGAGTTAAATCATTTTATACCCATCCACAAAAGCACCCTTAGCTCCCTCTCCACCCTAAACATCATCTTCTTCACCTTCTGCCCTCCTCGTGTCAGTCACAGTTCAGCCAATGAGGAGTAGATTTCATTTAAGGAAAACCTTCCTGAAAATCAGAATCCTAAAGCAGAGTGAGCTACCTTGGGAAGTAATGATCTCCCCCTCCCTGGAAGTCTCCAAGTAGTGACTAAATGGCCACTTGTCTGGGATGTCATAGCCAGGATTCTTGGTCAGGTATGGGGTAGTCTTGATTCCCTCCAAAGTCCTTTTAAAACATTGGGATTCTGTGATATTGTGAATGTGCGCTGAATTACTCATCTATGGGCTCCAGGCTCCTAGTTTCTAACAGAGCTTTGTGTTTTCCCACTGCTTTCAGGGAGTTTGCTGCCTGTGCAGAGTTGGTGAGATGCTTCAGAGAACCTGCTGCTTCCTGAGGCTCTGGGGATATGTAAATATTATGTGTGCCTAGCTCCCTCCAACACTCACAAAGAGAGGAAGAGATTTATCTTGATAAAAATAAACATTTCACCTCCCTGTGGGGATGGTGGATAAACGCCTGCTGTGCCAGTCCAAGCAGTAGGGAGGCAAGAGGGAGAGATACTCAAAGCAAGGAGAGGCCAGTCACAGAGGATGCCTGGGTTCCTTGCTTCCTTCAAGGCTCAACTCAGGTGCTTTCTTGATGGCTTCCCTGGATCATATATCATAGGAACACAGCTCTAAAAATATTAAGTTCCTCAGAAGCTACTGAGTCAAACTCCCTCCTTTTACAGATAAAAAAAACCTGATACCCAGGGCAGTTAAAGCAAGTCACACAAGTATTAAGTATTAGAGATGAGATTTGAACCCAGGTCCTTCTACTTCAGAGCCAGTGTTCTTTCTACAATACCACACATTATCCATGTGCATATTATATCCTCTTTAGGGATTTAAGGCAAGGAATGGTTTGCGTGTGTTTGTTGCCTTTGTTTTCCCCACACCTAGCACAATATCTGGCACATAGCAGGGGCTTTAATGAATGCTAATTGAATAGAAATCAATTCGTAGTGTTAAGTATATGACCTCCTAATGATCTGGCTATCTCTAAGTGATGAGGCCAGAGAATTAAAGAGGCAAGGCAGGCAACAGAGGCAGAATGGATTACAATAATTTCCGGCATCATCTTCCTTCACACTAACATACCTCAGAGTCTGTAGCTCCCATTTGTAGTTGACTTTTCCAAAGTGTTTTACTTACAGTGATTCTACCTTAATGATGAGTAAAATGAAACTCATCAAGGTGAACAGATTTGCTAAAGATCCAGAACTAGAACTCAGACCTTTGTCCTGACTCCAGGACCAGTGCTATGACCTAGTGATCATAATAAGCCTGATTTCTCTATCTCTTTGTGGTTTACAAAGGGCTTTCTTCATGTTGTAATGGAAGGTGGGGTGGTAAGTAGGGTTGGTCTTATATACCCCTTCCCATATCAATGACTCATTGATTGGATCAGTTTCTTTCTATAAATGTTCCATCTCTGCTCTGGGAAGTTGGATGAAATGACCTGCAATTCTCTCTTTCCTTTGATGCAATGAACCCCCAACCAGAGACAGTGCTCTGGCAAAACAAGTCAATGTTAGATAAATTTCTCACTCTTCTCTGAGTATACACCTCCTTCCATTGTCTCCTCCTAAGTTCAATTCTACTTAGTACACTCAAGGGACTGGAAAACCACCAAGGTCCCTCCCAGCTCTAAGATGCTATGATCCCATGAATCAGAATATTTATGTGACTTTCATAAAGTTGCGCAAGGAACAGTGGCTCTTCTCCTTAGGGTCTGTGAGATCCTGAGCAAGTCAATTCCTCATTGGTAAAATGTAGGGGATAGGGGGTTAGATTAGATGACCTCTGAGCAACTTGGCAGCACTAAGCTTTGGTGATTCTATGATTCTAACTGAAATAGTTTTCAATATTGTAAAGTGAACATGTGATTAAAATTACCCAAATGTTGGTGTTTATACAGCCTTCCCTTAACTCCTAGCTGTCCTCTTCAGGCCCTGGGTGATCTTGAAAAAATCCCTTCTGTATGGGCCTGCTTCTTCCTAGATAAAATAAGTGTGTTGTACAAGACGACTGATAAAGTCCACTCCGGCACTGACAGCCAATGTTAGGAATTTTCAAAGTAGTCATTACATAGCCTTTCCTTAACCCTTTGAATGATAATAATAATGATGATTATAACAATAGCTGACATTTATATAGTACCTTAAGCTTTGCAAAGCACTTTACAGAGATTATTTCATTTGATTTTCAAAACAACTTTGTGGGGGAGATGGTATTATTATCTCTATTTTGTAGATGGGGAAACTGAGGCAGACAGAGGTTAAGATTTTCCCACAGTCATGTGAGTCCTAAGGAACAGAGCCAGGATATAAACCCAGAGTCTCTAACTCCAAACCCAAAGTTCATTGCACTGGTATCATTAACCACACTATAATTCAAAATGTCAATACTTCAAAGATTTATGAACTCACTGTAAAAATGTTGTAATCTCATTCTTTTATTCCCCTTAGGGTAAAATGGAAACTCCTTGTGCACAATGACTATATCACTTTTAAGTGCATGTTCTCAGGGTTTCATACAGCAAATCAATTAGTCAATGATATTTCTTTGGCACTTTAGGGTGTCAGGCCCTCTGATAGGTTCTGGGAATAGAATGTAAAAAACAAAAGTCTCTGCTCTCAAAGATCTTGCATTCTATGGGGAAGAGAGTCAATACTTGGGGCCCAAGATAGTATAGGAGAAAATACCCTGACTCGAGCCATAAGACCTGGGTTCAAAACCCACCTCTGATGCTTTGAAGATCTGTGTGACCCAGAGCAAGTCACTTCCCTTCCCTGAGGGACATTTAGTTTCCCCTTCTATAAAAATGAAGTGGTCCCTTCCACTCTTATGTCTATTATCCTATGTACATGTGTGATCATTGTAATCTTTATATTGTTTGATGTTATGGTTATAATGACAGGAATTCACTATAGCATCATTTAGGCTAAGTGGTCCTAATGACCATAAAGCATATCAGCAATAACAAATAGTTAGGACTTTTCCACTGTTCTGACTTCTGTTAAGCCTATGTATGAGTAATACTCATAGCTTTCGATTGGATAAAACTCTTGACCATCTACTATGATTAGTCTTATTCCCCACCTATCATCCCAGAGAGTCAGTTCAGACCATCTCCCAGTTTCTGGGAAGAAATAGGAATTTGATGTACCCAAGCCTGACCCAACCCTTCTATCAATAAGTGACCCCAAGAACATCTCCACAATATCTAGGTATGACTAGGAATGTTCCCTCCCACACCTGGCCCTAATTCCCTATTCTCCACCATGCTGATTTTTAGGGTCTATAACTTTGTTCCTAAACCCTGACTTCAAGCATGTTTTCTCCCCTATACACCTCCTTCCCCATTGAACTGGTTGCATTGCTTGCATCTATGGGGATGAACAGTCTGTCTCTAATACCATATAGTATGTTTGTGGATATGCTTTAAAAAAACCCCTGCTTACTGTGCCACATAATAATATAGCTTTTGTTTCTATTGGCTTTCCAAGTACTAATTTCTATAAATTCCTGGACCCAGGTTTTTGCTTTAATTTGAGCTGTGAGATCAAATAAGGTGATATAGATAGATAGATAGATGTGTGTGTGTGTGTGTGTGTGTGTGTGTGTGTGTGTGTGTGTACAGAGTATAATAAGCAAAAATATGAGGTAGTTAAGGAGGGAGGGCACTAGTTGATTAGTAAATATTTATTGATAGATGCATTGGTTTACGGAAAACAGATCTAAACCCTTTTCATATCTTTATTTTTTTTTGTTCTTGAAATTCCCTTCATCACCACCAACCAAAAAAAAATGTGTCATGAATACTCCAGGGTAATTTAATATACTAATCATAATATTCTTTTAGATTTATTCATTAAATGCTTACAATAATTATAATAACTTTTGCTTCAAAAAGGTATAAATTAAATTTGACAACATGAAAATGAAATTATCTAATATAAATTATATTCTACCTATAATTATGAAAATTCTAAATATAAATTTATAAAACTAATTAGAAAATGAATATGAAAGTTTTATGTGGGACATTTTGTGATAATTAAAAGAAATAATCCAATAAGACCTCATATGCTTGCTTTTTTCTGCAAGATTTCATATTAAATTTCTTTATTTTAAAAATTATGTTGAATACAAATATCACTAAGTTAAAACTTCAAAGACTTTTCTATTTGAAGATAAATTTGCAATATTTGGTTCAGTACCAAACCATCATTAATCTGGTCCTATGTCAAATTTATTTCAGTATTTTAATTTAAAACAAGAATAAATTGAAAATGCTCGCTCACACAAATATGCAATAGAGAATGGTAGGAGAATTTCACAAGCTCTCTTGCTGAGATGGATTTTTTTTTAATGTACGCATCTAACCAAGTGACAAAAATGAAAAGCTAGTTGTGATATACAATATTTAGCTTTGTATTGGCTAATGACAAGTGCTTTATCAAATGAATAACACATTTAAAAATATGATTGCATATATTTCTTCATGCTTCACAATGTTCACATTAAAAAATTACCTTTGTAAGAAAAGAATATAGTCAGACATGACTTTCTTCTTATCTTCCAGTGGTGTGCCAGCAACATTTTCAGAGAAACTCCACTGAATGACTAACTGTGGTTGCTAATTAGGTAATTTGAAAATCCATCAGAAAGACACATATTAACACAAATGAAGGAAGCCTTCAAACTACAATAAGAGGCAACACGATGTTTGTTTATGCAGAATGCTCGCGATGGTTTGGGATGGTTTCAAAATGAATGGTAATATGCATGCTAGTGATCATGGTTTACAAACAGCTTGAAATTTGTGCTATAAGAAAGCAAATTATCGTACCATCTTGATCATATGATTACACAGCTGATGAGGTAAGATTACATGGTAACAGAGAGGAATGAGGGAGACCCTCTGATTCAGTGCACAAAATGGAAATGAGGATTTGCACATGTGTCTGATCATCCAGTGAGAATCAGTTCATGCTAGACTATCAAGAGCTTTAGAAACAGTTTGATTACAAGTTGAGAAACTGCAAGAATGCATTGCAATTTGTCAGAAGCGGTCAGAGTTTGGTGTGATCAATACATGGACAGCGAAATTCTTGTGAGCATAACCATAAAAGTTTTAGTCACTAAATAAAGAAGCCTGTAACCCTTTTCATATCATATACATGCTTGTTCTCAGAGGAAAACAACAACAACAACACCATTAACACAACTGGACAATTATTTACTGATTGATGTGACATAAGAGAATTTTTATTGCAAACTCCTTGGATCATAGTCTCAAACCCCTAAATGGTTGAACAAACTAATAAATGGGAACCATGGCAGTATTAGATTTATACCTTCTAAGTCCTAGAACTCTGATGCAGAAGGAAGCTAAGAAGTCATCTGATCCAATGCTCTCATTTCTCAGATAAAGAAACTGAATCCTGGAGGGATTAACCCTGGAGGGATTGCTCAAAGTCAAAAGAGAGTAAGTAGCAGAAATTGTCCTAGGTCCTCTGATTCCATATCCATTTTTTGTCCATGAATTGCCATACCCCACCCCTCCCCTACAAACAAATAAATGACTCAATTGGTTAATTAATCAATGACTCTTATAGAGGTCCAACAGCCTTCCCAGCTTGGTAGGGCTTCCTAGACATTGTGATTCACTGGCAGAACCTTCTGGAGATCAGAGTGAGAGAGTTCTCTCACCCACATCAAGATAAAGCTCTTAGGTAGGAGCCCCATTGGCTGAGGAGCAGGTTGTCTCAGAGGAATTATGTGTTCTGCTCAAGGTCCTAGACCTAATAAGAGGTAGAAATTAGAGATATATCC
The DNA here is from genome assembly GCF_900497805.2 of Vombatus ursinus. Classification (NCBI taxonomy): domain Eukaryota; kingdom Metazoa; phylum Chordata; class Mammalia; order Diprotodontia; family Vombatidae; genus Vombatus; species Vombatus ursinus. Next base: position 2,991,923 of record NW_020950172.1, on the reverse strand, counting down.
CAGGCCTTCCTTCTGGATGGTTAGGGCTATGACCCACTAGGTTGATTCTCTCAAATTCAACTCCAAGGCATTTATCAATTACTCCTTTTGTGTGCCCATTCTAGGCAAGCTCTTAGTACTGTAGCCTGCTTCCCTTCCCACCCCATCTCCAGATAGGTATGGGGATGATGGTCACAGATCTGTTTTGAATTTATCTTTACCCCATTTCAGCCCAATGTTCTTCTCCTTTAAGCTCATTCCCCCCCCCCCACTCTGTACTCAATTAGCTCCATCCTCAATGTATCATCAGTCTTTAAGATAGCACTTCAAGGCAGGTTGGGGAAGAAGAGGAGAGAAACACCCCTGGAATCAGGAGAACCCTGGGTTCATTCCCTCCCTCTGATATTTTCAAACTCTGTGTTCCTAGGCAAGTCCCTTCACATCTATGAATCTCAATTTCCTCATATATAAAATGAAAATAATCCTCATATGAATTACCTCACTGTCTTATGGAGAGAAAAGAGTTACATGCCCTTTAAAGTGTCACAGAGTCATAGATTTAGGATTGGGCAGGATCCTCTAGGTCATTTATCTACCCGTTTCACACATGAAGGAACTGAGCCCCAAGGAAGGAATAGACACAGACTGAAGTGACAGAGGCAGGATTTGGATACAAGTCATCTGACTCAGAAGGCTAGCTTCTTTCCACTTTCCCTCTTTGCCTTTCAAGAAATGAGAGATGACTGTTGGGGAGCAATGAGTCATGTCAGAGTTGATCTGGTATAATCCAGTCATCCACCAGGAATCCATTCTTCACCATTCAAGAGCATGGGGCAAACAGCATGGATAATTGTGGGGAATGACACTTAGGAGAATCTTTCAGAACTCACACTGGGCTGGCACAGGTGGGAGATACCAAAGGACCCTGTTGCATTCTGGGGAAGCATCCAAGAAGGCACTTAGAAGGGGACATTCTGAGCCATTGGTAGTAAAAACCACCTTCACCAGTAGCTACAGTTGCAGTGGACATGGAAAGAACATTCCCTAGATAGGACCCAGCACTTTGAGCCACTTGAGAGTGCAACCCCTCCAATTCTATTTCTCTTAGAGGGGGAAAGTGAGGCTAGAAAAGGCAAAGGACTTAACCAAGATCACATAAAAAGCAAGCATCTGGGCTACCCTGCCATCCCATTTCTCCTAATTCTAAGCATATTTTCCTCCCCTCCCACCCACCACAACACTATGGTTCTGAGAAGACTTAGTTTCATTCAGGTCTGACACTCAGTAGATTTGTGGCCATGGAAGACACTGTGGATCAACAGAAATAACTTTGGGTTTGGAGGCAGAGGGCCTATGTTTGATTCAATCATTCAACTCACCTTTATTAAATACCTATTGTGTGTCAGGCACTTTGGCAATATGAAAGCCCATCTCTGCCACTTGCTTCCTGTAGGAACCAGTTACATCCCCAAAGTTCTCTGAGCATCAGTTTCCTTTCCTGTAAAACTGGGATAAAACAACCCACTCTACCCCTGCCCTCTCATCTCCCAAAGCTGTTGGGAAGGTCACATGAGGACTTGGATAAATATTTTATAAACTTCAAAGCTCTATAGAGTAAATGATGACTGTAAAATTGGGACGATGACAGACAGATAGCTACCTAACAGCTGGGTGGTACAGAGAGTGATGGACCTAGAGTCAAGATGATCTGAGTTCTAATCTGGCTTCAGATGCTTAGTGGCCGGGCAAATCACTTAATCTGGCTGTCATATATATATTTTTAATGTATAATGATAACACCTCTCTCCTAGGATTGTCAGGGGGGAAAATGTAATAATATTTGTAAATCACTTTGTGAATCTTAAGGTATCTTATAAGAGCTAGACATTGCTAGCAGTAGCAGTCTCAGTCACAGTAGTAATAGTAGTAACAAGACTATTATGATTTAGGTCACTAAGGCATGACCTTCAAATCCTGCCTCCAACATTTGCAAATTGTGTGACTATGTGCAATTCACTTTACTGCCTCCAGTCTCAGTTTCCCTATTTGTCAAATACAAGTAAGAAGATCAGTAATACCTTTGTTGTCCAGCTGTCATGAAGCTAAAATAAGATGTTGAATGTAAAAGTCCTATTTAAATGGCTAATATCTTTACTGGTGCTTCAGAATTTTTTTTTGCATCATAGCACAATGGGAGTTGCTATTAACATGATTATTTTAGATAGAGCTTGTGATTTTGCTGGAGTGGGGAACTTTCAGGGAGGAAACTCCCTCTGCTAATGCAGATCAGCACCTGATCTGTAATTTATAGTCTCACTGAATTGACAGGGTCACTGAAAAGCTAAGAGACTTGACAAAGATCAGCCAGGAGAATCTGTCAGAGGAGGGACTTGAGCCCACAATTTCCTAATACTCATTAAGCTCTTTATCTACTTCACAATGCTGTCATCATCATCATCACCATCATCATCATCATCACCACCATCACCATCACCATCATCATCATCACCACCATCACCATCACCATCATCATCATCACCATCATCACCACCATCACCATCACCATCACCATCATCATCATCATCATCATCATCATCACCATCACCATCATCATCATCACCATCATCATCATCACCACCATCACCATCACCATCATCATCATCATCACCACCATCATCATCATCACCACCATCATCATCACCATCATCATCATCACCATCATCATCATCATCACCACCATCATCATCACCATCATTATCATCGTTGTCCAAACCTAAAGTGAAAAGACAGGTGACTTTGTTGGAAAGCTCTGAGTCTACAGTTGGGGGTTGTTGTCTCCAAACGCCACAAGGCCCCTTGCGGGATATTATTGCTGCCTAACCAAGTCCCTCAGAACCAAATCATATTCATGGAACACTGGCCAGCCTCTTTTTCACAGAGGACAAGTTGCCCAGGGAAGGAGGCTCCCAACAGACTCCAGGTTTGGAGTGTATGTGTGTGTGTGGGGGGTGATTCTTAATATGTTACTGGCCAGGTGCTACCCTCCCTTCTGCATACCCCAACACTGGCCCCTTCCCTCTGGGAAGAATTTATCATTTCTATTGCAACCTGGCCTTTTGTGGAGAAAATAACAACATTGCTTTCTCTGGGTAAAAATTTTAATAGCTATTAATTTTCTCCCCAGGCAGAAAAAAGTCTTTTTTATAGTAAAATCTAAGTTTACACTGAAATGTCAATTTTCTGACTGTAAGAAAAACTGCCATCTCCTGAATGAGTTGCATTTCATTGTGTTTCAGCCCTGGATATTTGTCAGGCCTGTCTCTGCAAAGTCTGACTCTTGGGTCTTTAACTTGATTTGATTTGATTTTTTAGCTTCCCTCACCAGGCTATGGGCCTGGTGGGCATCCTCAGAATTAGGATGTAGGATCTGGGATGGTCACTTAACCCCTCAGAGATCCGGGTAATACAGGAAGTGATGAAACTCAGGAGACCTGGGCTCTCATACTGATCCTCTGGGTGACCATGGAGAAACCCCTTCTTCTCTCTGAGCCTCAGTTTCCCTCTCTGTGAAATGAAAGGACTGAACCAGGTAGGTGCTACATGTGTTAGAACCCTGTAAGATCGGACATGTGTAAGATCATCAGGTCATAGGACCCAGAGCTGTAGGGGTCTTCAGCTACTCTCTAATACAACTCCTCTTCTATTCTCACACATGAGGAAACTGAGGCCCCAGAGAAAGGAAATGACATTCTTGAGATCACACAGCTGGTGATGAGCAGGGCCAAGATTTGGCTCTGAATGCTCCTGTCCTCATGCCATTTGTGATCTCTCCCCTGCATGAGTTCTACAAGCTAATAATTGACTTGACTTTGATATTATACATTCTATATTGAATTGAATTTATAGGATCATGGAATCATCCACATAGAGCTGGAAGGGACCTTAGAAGTCATCAGGCTCACCCTTCTCCTTTTATGGATGAGGACAATGAGACCCAGAGGAGTCAAGGGACTTGCCCAAGGACACTCAGTAAACAACAGAACCAGAGATTGAACCCATCTCCTTTGACCACAAACCGAGCCTGGTTTCCATAATACTCCTCTTCAATTCTATTCATTTCAATTGAATTCACCTTTCATTCATTGAGTGCAAAGCACTATGCTACATACTGGTGACACAAAGACAAAGAACCAGAGACCAACCAGCACAACCCACTCTCTTGGTAGATAAAGACACAGGCCTAGAAACAGGGCCCACATCATCCACTAGGCCCACAGTCAGTCACTGGAAAACCCAGCTCGAGCAAAGAGATCCCCTGGCACCGAGCCTACAGTTCTGGCTTTCTTTTCTCCCTTAAAATATTTTCTTTTATTGAATGCTAAGTAATCATCAACTAAGTAATCATCAACAAAGATCTAAATAAACAAAAATGAAAAAATGAACTAAACCATAAACTCTGAACTGCTTGTAAATTTGTTTAAAAAGAATGCGGTTATTAACTGTAATAAAATAATAACAATGTCTTCTTTTCTTTTGTAGAACCTTCTGAGCTCTCTTCTGTCTACTATATCAGATTGAGTTGCTTTGATGAATATTCATATTTTTTTACTTTGTGAAGAAGTTATATATGTTATATATTATATATGTGTGTATGTGTGTGCAGATAAACATTAAGCATCCTCTCTCCATGTATATATATGCACATACATCTGGCTTTGGTTTAATTTGCATGGCTTTTGCTTCATTTCTTAATTCCAAACCACAATTTCCACCATATTTTTCAGTCTCTTCTCTGCGTCTTTTTCTTTTTTGCATTGAAATCAATGAATATTAAAGTATTGTAGATCTTTTCATTGCTTTAAGTCTGAATTAAAATTCCATATTTTATAGGAAGCCTTTCCCAACTCCTCTTAATTCTAGTGAACTCCCTGTGTTAATTATTTCCTTTTATCTTATATATAGCTTGCTTTCTATACATTTGTTGGCATATTATCTCCTGCATTAGACTGTAAGCTCCTTGAGGGCAGGGATTCTCTTTTGCCTCTTTTTTATCCTCATCCTTTAGCACAGCGACTGGCACATATTAGGCATTTCATTAACATTGATTTATTATCTATTTAAAGGATCTTAACAACTCCTCCAAATACTACCCATACTTCATTATCTTCTGAGACAGATAGTGATGCAGAAGTTTAAATAACTCTCTTGATTTTTTGTTTGACTAATTTTTTGCTTACACTCAACCTGGGCAGCGAAAGGCAAAATCACCAAGTGTCTCTTGAAGTTATGTAGTTTTGTTGTTTTTGTGGGGGAGGTGGTTGCCTTGCATGTTCCATGAAAATATTTCCTTCAGTTCCTTTGTTGGGTCCAACAAGGAGAACCTAGGAACCATCCTTCCATTTGCCTACAATTTCTTTGTGTATTCTAGCTTCGTTTATAGAGAGAATCTTATAGCAGGCCTGTCCAAAAACAAGAACTTCATTTCCCATGAGTCAGTGGGCCAAGAACATAAGTTTTGGTTGGAGGGAAAAAGGGGGCAACTGTCTTGATCTTGTGGCCATGTGCTTAGGCATTGTAGTGTTGATTGGAGGAAAACGAAAAGCTTGAAAAAGGTAGACAGTGCATGGGGATAATAATGAAACATCTGAAGGAAAATTGTGAGTTGTATATTTGCAATGGCAGCTGCCATGATTTGAGCTTTGGAGTTAGTGTTCAAGGCTTCCTGAGCAGACCATATCATTGGTGGGAGTTGTGACAACTTGGCCAGAACTTTTAGATAAGGGAGTGTGGAAAGTACAGGGAGCAGGAGCATAAGTGGAGTTGGTAAGGTAAAATTGCAATGAGGGAATATCTAGTCTTCCTCTAAAAAAGCTCTTACTTCACTCAGATTGTCAGGTCTTCTCTGCAGACCTTGTCCTAGCTAATGGATTCAAGTCTAAATCCATTTATGTCTTGATCTGTTTGTTGAGAGAGAATAGGCTGCTTTGAATACTCTGGAATCAAGCTAAATTCTGAGGTTCTCAAAGGGACAGAGAAATATCTTTTGTATAAGGACTAAGATACACAGGAGATTGTGAGTCATTGATTAGCCTCCAAGAAAAGAACCTGAGTCCAAGTGAGACCAAAACGACTTTGAACCATGGCTCTCTTCGATCCTTTGCAATGTGGCTTCTGACTCAATCACTTAACTAAAACTGTTCTCTCTAACACTACCACTGGTATCTCAGTTGTCAAAACTAATTGCCTAATCTTTCTTGACCTAAAAGCTGCATTCGATGTTGTTGACTACCCTCTCTACTTGGACACTGTCTTTCTATTGTGTGTGTGTGTGCACGTACATGTGTGTGCATATGTGTGTATTTGTGACGTTATGCTCACTTGTTTCACCCATCTGACCAGTTGTGTTTAAGTCTCCACATCAATTTCCCAACTGTAGGTATTCTCCAAGGTCCTGACCTGGACCTTCTATACTCTCTTTGAAATCTCATCAGTTCCCATAGGTCTTCCTACCAACTCTATACTGGTGACTCACATTACTCAGCCCCAGTCTCTCTAAAACTTCAATCCCAGATCATCTATTGCTTATTGCACATTTCAAACTGGATGTCCCCAAAACAAGTTAAATTCAACATGCCTAAAACTGAATTCATTATCTTTCCCCAAACCCTCCCCTCTCCAAAACTTTGGTGTCTTTGGAGAAAGCATCACTATTCATCCAGTCTCTTAGGATTCTTCGTACTTCCTCAGTGCACACAACTAAATAGTTGCCAAATCTTGTTGCTTCTACCTCCATCACCTCTCCTGTATCTGACCCCTTCTTCCAGTCACACACAACCTTAAACTCTCCTCATCTCTCACCCAGATTAGTGCAACATCCCCCTAATTGATATCCCTGATTGAAGTAATTCCCTGTTCTAGTCCTTCCAAAGCTCTGTTGCCAAAACACTTTCCCTCACTCAAAGCTTTTTGCACATGACTTCCCTATTTAACCAATTCCAGTGACTTTCTACTGCCTCTAGGATAAAATAGAAAATTCTGTCTAGCTTTTAAAGTGCTCTATAACCTGAATCTAACCTATCTTTTCTGTGTTATTGGCCATTATTATGCCTTTATCCCTCACCCTCTAATCTAGCCAAACTGTCCTCTCTATTCCTTAGTCATGACAACTCCATCTCCTTTCGCTATGACTTTAAACTGGACATTCCCCCACACCTAAACTGCAATCCCTCTCTCCCTCACCCTCATAAAGATAAATCTTAAGTGCCATCTAATGCAGGGAACTTCACCTGATCCCTCCCAACTGTTGGTGCCCTCCCACCCAAACTTAGGTATTTTGTATATGTATAACAACAACAACAAACTAGTATTTATGTAGCACTTGAAAGTTTATAAAGCACATTACAAATATTATCTCATTTTATCCTCATAATAACCTTGGAAGATAGATGCTATTATTATCTCCATTTAACAGTTGAGGAAACTGAGGTAGAGTGAAATTATTACTTGACCAAGGTTACACAGCTAGTACATGTCTGAGGCAGTTTTTTTAATTTAAATACTAATTGTGTGATCCTGGGCAAGTCACTTACCCTCTGTTTGCCTGTTTTCTAACTGTAAAAAGGGGATAATAATAGCACCTACCTCTCAAGGTGGTTGGGAGGATCTTATAGAATAATATTTGTAAATGCACTTAGCGCAGTTCCTGGCACGTAGTAGTTTTTATAGGAATGATTATTCTCTTCCCTCCCTGAATCCAGGTTCAGTATTCTCTCACTGAAACACCTATCTCTCAATCTCTCTGTCACTAGACAGATATAGATACTTGTATATATCTATTCTAAAATGCACAATACATATATGATTACATGCATATGCATGTGTATGTGGATTCATTTTGAATATAATCTGTACATACTTTTATATGTATCTTTCTGTCTCCCCCATTATGACATAATCTTCCTATGAGTCAGAATTTTCTCCATCTTTGTACATCCACCATGCCTGCTTTACACCATCTATGACACATAGTAGGTCCTTCATAAATTCTTGCTGATTACTTTGCTAGTATTTATGTGACTCAATTCTTTCAGTTTTGCAACAGTTCATTAGTCACTAAAGAAAGAGTCCAAATGAAAACAAATGGATATGTTAAAGAGCTATGATTTCATCAGCAGAGAAAAACACCTGGCATGGAGCTTCTTCCACTGAGGCAATCCATCTATGACTTAATGGAGAAGTCCTGGGACACTTTGCTACTAGTGGCATAAACAGGGGGAAAATGACTGATCCAAGGTCAAAGAGCCAGAGAGTTTCAGAAATGAATTTTCAACCCACGTTTTCCTGATTCCAAGCTCAGAACTCTATCATTTATACTATGTTTCCTCTACAGTAACAATAGTTAAATTCATGTTTTTGAATGTGTAGTGTAAAAATGTTAGTACTTTCCCTCTATTGATTATCTCTGTTTTATTCTATCTATGTATGTTTGTACATGGTTGTTTGCATATTGTCTCCCCATTAGATTGTGAGCTCCTTGAGGGCAGAGGCTGTCTTTTTCCTTTGTTTGTATCCTCAGAACTTAGCACAATGCCTGACACATAGCAAGCACTTCATAAATGTCTGTTGACTGCCTGATTCTTAGAACCCTCTGTCTCTTCATTGGACTCTTACACATAATCATTTTTGGAAAAGGAGGTAGAACACATAAGACAGAGAACTCTTTGTAGATCTTTCTCATGAGTGGATATCTCCACATCATGTTTGTGGCTCTCCTCCATTTTGTCCAAGCAGATATCTTAACAGTAGATATGGTCTGTTAACATTACTGTATTTGAAGATCTGGGGGCTTAGCAGAATCTTCCAGAATAAATTCCATCTCTGCTAGAATGAATTTCAAGGGCTCAGGTCATCTCCACTCTTCAATGTGCTGTCAGAGGAGAAGTTTTATTAGAAAAAAGGTCAAAATGATATCAAATTAAAAGGAAGAATCAGGATGAAAAGATGGCAATGGACTTACAACTCCATTTTAACATATTCAAGCAAGCTGTTGACTGAAAAATGGGAAATGGATAAAAGTAAAAACATTGACTTTGATGATCACTACTTCTTAGAAGAAGAAAAAAAACTAGGTGATAATCAAACAGTTATGACACTAAGGAGGTCAACAGAGCCCAGAAATTACCTCAGCAGGAAATCACAATTTTAAAGATATTCAGTGATCACTTTTCAAGATAACTCAAAGAGGTGAAGATTCCAAAAGTCAAAAAGCTCATCAATAGCATTAAGGTAAAAGAAAAAGGAATAAAGGGGAAAAGTGATAAAAAACAGATCAGTAACTGATAATGTAGGTGGAGACCATTTAATTAAATCTACACCAGAGCCAGTGTTCTCTCTGCAATGTATCCAATAGGTGATTATCTATTTTTTTTTGTTTGGAGACCTCTGGTGATGAAAAACTCTCTACCTCCTGAGTGAACCCACTTCACTCTGAGATAGATATATAGATATATATATATGCAAATTGGTAGAATGTATTTCCTCATCTCAAGCTTATAAACGTGAGAAGACAATGACAGTAATGACAATGAGGATGATGATGGGCAGCTGTGCTGTGGTGGATAGAGAGCAGTCTTCAGAATAAGGAAGACCTAAGGTCAAATCCCACATTTGATATATATAGGCTTCGTAACCCCTGGTAAATCAGCTGACCTCTCAGTGCCCCTAGAAAACTCTCAAAGACCATATACTGCATTTTAGGGGCCTCAATGCATCAATGGAAAGTTTAGGTGCATCAATGGAGAGTTTTTCTCACTGGAACTTCCTACACAGACAAAAACACAACCTCTAGTTAAAAAATCGTGACTTCTTCTTCCCCATCCAAATTAAATGTAAGGCAATATGAAAATCTTGGAAACTATAGAAAGCTGTCCAAATCAAAAAGATCCACAAAAAAGTTCACATGGGAATGGATTAAGTACAGATCATCCTCCTCATCTTATCTGTTATTAGTATTGTTTTAAATATGTTTTCAGCGAAGCCTCCAGAAGATGAGATTACATCTTGAAACTTTTGTTGACTTTTTAAAATGTGCATCCAACCGTATAAAGAATTAAATCTATAAAGAACAATAACTTCTCCTTGAACTATTTCCAGCTGAGTTCCTTTGACCAAAAAGAGAAAGAGATAACAACAACAACAACAACAACAACAACACCCTTAAACAACATCTTTCAAATGGAGAATCACAAATTGTCTGCAGATTTCCTAGGGCAGGGGAGGAGGAACAATCTCAGAATGAAACAAAGCTTAAGTTCTCACTTGTTTCTGAATCCCAAAGACAGCAGCCTTCCCTGGGCAACATCATTTCTGTTGTTTTATCTACCAGAAGCATTAGTAATTATAGTATCATTATAGTGACATTCCAAGTTTGCTTTCACATTCATGTAATTAAAGTAGATAATAATGATAATATCCTACTACTGAATTTATATAAGATGTTACCTCAAAAAGTACTCATGATGCATTACAAATGATTTGTTAATCTCATCAACTTTTTAAAAGAAGAATGATAGTAATCCCATTAGGCATCTAACAACCTGGGTGATGAAAATACCACTGGACTGCAAGTCTAGAGGTCCTGGATTCGAAATCAGAAGAATTTTTTTTGTTTTGTTTTGTGGCTTTTTAGGAAATGGAGTTGAACTCTCTCATTTTACGGATAAGGAAAAGTTATAGATAAAGAAAGGTTAAGTGGTTACAGAGACAAAACCACAATTTGAAATCAGATCCACTAACTCTAAGTCCAGCAGTATTTCTGTGGAACCACACTGCCTTCAAGCCTTATACCTATATAGGTCTTTAAGCATAATAGAAAAAGGAAAAATCATTCCTTAAAAATCTTACTGAGCTGCTATGAAGACTACATGATACCAGACAATGGGCTGCAGAGGGCTTGCTTTCACCATTATTGTTATTAGCAATCAAATCAGTCTATTTAGGGTTGAGTTTGCCTTGGGGGGATGGAATTATAGATAAATGCTCTTAATTCCACTTGACTTAAGTGCAACTAGAACTCTGAGGAAAATAATAATAGTGGTTCTTTGAACTTCATAGCTCAGACCATGACCCTGAAAATGGCAAAGCTTACCACCCAAACAGGAATCAAACGAGGAAATATCTTAACATTCAGATGACTTGTTATGGATCATAGATAGACAGCTGAAGCAGCCTTGAAGTCCATCTGTTCTGACCACCTTATTTTATAGTTGGGGAAATCAGACTCCTTACAGTTCTGGCCTGATTTATCTGGACAGGGGCCAAAACTCACAAGGGCTTTCTGGAAGTCTTCTCTGACTCTGAGTTAGAGGACCTAGAGCCAGAAGCTCTCTCTGAGGCCATCAAGCCTAAACTTCTCATTTACAGATGAGGACATTGAGGTGCCAGCAGATTAGGTGTTTCATCTAAGTTCATATAGTATGGGATAGGAATGGGAGTTGAACCCAACTTTGATGACTTAGGGCTATTGCTCTGTCCAAGGTACCATTCTACTTGTAGGATTATGTTAAATTTGGTCTGAAGATGACAAGATGAGATGGATCCACATGAGATTATTAGCACAGGCAACAAGGCTGATGATGGTTGAAAACTGGGAGTGAATCTGCAAATTCTGTGGAAATTCAAAGAAGAGTTCTGGATCTACATTCAGAGAACCTGAGTTTGAATCTTAATTTTTCCAATTAGCAATTGTATGACCTTGAGAAAATCACTTTATAGTGTTTGTTTGGGCCTCATTTTCTTATCTGTAAAATGAGAGGGTAGGAATAAGTGATCTCTAATGTTCCTTCCAACTCTGCAATCTAGGGTCTCATGATTAGTGGAGTTCTTAGCAGCAAGTCAACCTGAGGGAGAGACAGAAGACAATATATACCTCTCCCACCTTGAGTATTCATACCCTCTGTGGCTACCCACCCCCTTCCCCAAGAACCATAGGAGTTTACCATATAAATGGCAGTTGAAACTTTCCATATATGTTATCTCCCCTATAGAATAGGAGTTCCTGGAGAACAGGGGCTGACTTCTGTTTGTCTTCTTGAGTACAAGGCTTTGCAGAGGAGACAGAGCTGAGACCTAACAATCTTTGAATTATATTATGAGAAAGGGCCTGGACATCTCATGAGGCCAATTCGGCTACTTCCAAACAAGTGTGTATTTGAACCATGCTAGCTCAAGGCTCTTAAAAGTCATGGTGAATATTCTCCTTGCAAACATTTCCAGAGTTGAGAATCAGACCATCTTTGGGGACATACTTCCAGGTAGATGGAACATCGTAAATAGAGCACAGGATCTGGAGTGAGGGAGACCTGGGTGCAAATCCTGCAACAATTAACTTTTTAACTGTGTGATCCTGGGCAAGTAATTTAAGCTCTTTCTGCCACAGTTTCTTCATCTTAGAATGGAGACAATAATAGCACTTACATTACAGGGCTGCTGTGAGGATCAGATGAGATAATATTTGCAAATAGTTTGCAAACCTGTGTTACATACATGCTATAATTATTATTATCAACACCACCACCATTACCATCATCATCATCATCATCGTCAACATCATTGTCATCATCATCATCATCATCACCACCACCATCATCATCATCTTCTTAATTTTTTATTTGTTTAAAGCAGAAGAAAGATCACTGGTCTTAGAAATAGATGGCCTAGGTTTTCATCCTTATGTGTGACCCTGGTCAAGTTCACCTATCTCTCTGAGTCTTAGTTTCCCAGTTTACAAAATAGGTATAACAATAGTTGTACCATCTGCCTCATGAGCTTCATGAGAAAATGATCATCCATATAGGACAATAGAATTGTGAACTATTGCTTTTATTGTTACAACCCTAGCCAAGCCATTTAACTACTCCCACTCTCAGCCCTTAAAGAGTTATAAAGAAACCTTCTCATACCTATCTTTCCAGACATATACTTGAGTAATTTTTGTTGTTGTTGTTGAGTTGTTTTAGTTGTGCCTGACTTTTTGTGACCACATTTTGGGTTTTCTTTGCAAAGACATTGGAGTGATTTGTCATTTACCTTTCCAGCTCATTTTAAAAGTGGCACTTTATAGAGGCAAACAGGGTAAAGTGGCTCACTCAGAATCACATAGCCAGTAAGTGTCTGAGGCCAGATTTGAACTCAGGAAGAGGAGTCTTCCTGACTCCAGGTCTATCATTCTGTGCATTGTGGTGCCACCTAGCTGCCCATATTCAAGTAATATTATACCAGTTTTACACATGAGAAAACTGGCTCAGAAAATACATGTAGCAAAAGAGTTTGAGCGTTTGCCTCTTACCTCTTTCCCTGGTAGCTGCCATTACTCTGGCTTGCAGAGTTTCCAGTGGAAGGGCTGGGGCCTGTCAGTCAGCCCATGAATAACTCATTTTGGGGCAGGAGAAAACATTATATGGAACATTTCATCAAAAGATGTTCAGATACCTCCCTTATTGGGAAGTGAGGCTTAGGGAGGCTGAGGTTTTCCAGTGAAAGCCAATTGCTGAGGCCATAAATTCTCAGATCAATTTCAGCAGAACCTGGAGGCACATATGGAAATAGAGGAGATGGAAGGGGAGGTACAGGGCTTGCTCCCATCTAGACAAAAGCATAGTAAGCCAGCACACAGCCTGGAGTCATTGAATCATGGATTCAGTGTCAGAGCTGGGTTGGTATTTGTCCTTCATTCTCCAAGAGGACCATGACATCAGGGAGGTGATGCCATGACTTGAGAGTGATTTGGATTTAAGTGAGGGAGGGCTGTGCAAAGTCATCAGCCTCACCTTCTCCACTGGAGTCACCAGGGTCTAGTGGTAAGATATAGATCAGGATCACTGGAGATGGCCCTGGATGTAGTGCAGAGAATGTCAGGTCTGGACAGTACTTTAGAATATAGAATGTCAAGCCTGGAAAGGATTTTTATACATATAATTTCAGAATCAGAGAGACTTTATAAAATGCAACCTAGAATGTCGAAACTGGAAGAACCTTAAAATAGAAAATAACATTTATGTAGCTCTTTAAGGATAACATGACACTTTAAAAATTATTATCTTACTGTATCCTTACAACAAACTTCAGAAACAGAGGCTATTATCATCCCCATTTTACAAGAGGAAGAAACTGAGGCAGATAGAGATTTTTAAATGACATATTCAGAGTCACACAGCTAGTAAGTGTTTCAGGACAGACTTTAACTCAGGTCTTTGCTCTGGGATCAGCACCCTATCCACTGCTCTACTAGGCTGTCTCCAAAATGTCTTTTAAGAAGTATTAGAGGGGCAGCTAGGTGGCTTAGTGGATAGAGCACCAGCCCTGGAGTCACACCAGCCCTGGAGTCAGGAGGACCTGAGTTCAAATGCGGCCTCAGACACATAACACTTACTAGCTGTGTGACTCTGGGCAAGTCACTTCACCCCATTACCTTGACAAAAGAAAAAAAAAGAAGTATTAGAACACTGAATGTCAGAAGTAAGAGGAGCCTTAGAACAGAGAATGTCAGGGCAGGAAGGGACCTTAGAACATAAACACAACCTTTTATCTGGTCTTCAGAGTCCAAACACTCTATCAGACCAAGTATGATGCTGAGAGCAGCCCTTTGGTCTAACTCAGTGCTATTTCTAAGCCCCACACTTTGCACTTTCAAGGCAGCCAAGAGAGGGCAAGGGGGCTCTGGTGATTTGGATCTGCATCACCAAAGACCTGGGAGTCTGGACCCAAAGGATCTAGAACTAGAGTTAGCCCTGCATTGTCCATTACATCTGTGAAAGAGAACTACAGAATTCTGAACTTGAAGGAATCTTCAAGATTATCTAGTCTAGTGGAGCAATTAGATAGTTGGGTGGATGGAGCAGCAACTCTGGAGTCAGGAGGACCTGAGTTCAAATCTGGCCTCAGACATATTCACTACCTGGGTGACTCTGGGCAAGTCACTTAACCCCAATTGCCTCACAAAAAAAGAGTATCCAGTCCAATCACTAATTTTACCCACGAGCAAAGTGAAGGTCAGAGAAGGGGGTATAACTGCCCAGGATCACAGAGTGAGTGGCACAGGCCAGGATTCCCACTGAAATCTTCTGACTCCAAATCCCATGTTTTCCCACCCCATCACACTAGCTTCTCACTGGTGATCTTGGGTTGTGCTCATACCTTTGATATTGGGAGCACCAAGAAGACAACGAAGATTTAGCTATCAACATTCAACCCAGATCTCTCCGTCCCTAAAAGAGAACCCTCAAATCTGGGAGAAGTGCCCACGTGCCTGCATACTCGGCACTGGTCACTCTGTCATACACTTTCTCCATTCCTTGTCCACAGAATTGGAGAAATCGAACTGAATTCTGGGAAGATCCTGACTAAAGCATATGAGGTCTATCACATGTCAGGGATGGGGATGGAGATTGTTTGGAGAACTGCTTGACTGAATGGAAAATTATGAGGTCAATTTGCCCATTTAACTAACATGCCTATAATGCAGTGGATGGCCCAAGGCATTATACCAGTGAAGGATAATATCTACATGTCTCCTATGAATTGTGATATGCTCCTAACTGCCTCCTGGCCACCCAACACACACACACACACACACACACACACACACACACACACTGAACTGTCAAGGGCCTTGTCCTGGCATTGGTGATACGTCCTTGCCTTGTCCTGCAATGTCTTATTATCACTATTTTGAAGATGGTGGATTAATTGATAACTAAGTAATTTCCTGGGACTTCATCCTTAGATTTGGTCTTAGGGAACTTGAACTCAGAGCTCAGAAATTGAATGGGGAAGTGGAGAAAGAAAAAGACAGACAGAGAGACAGACAAAGAGACAGAGAAAGAGACAGAGACAGAAAGACAGAAATGAATTGGAGAGAAAAAGACAATAAGAGACAGAGATAGAAAGAGATACAGAGTTGGGAGTTGGTGCAGAGAGAAGCCAGTTAGACAAACAAGGTTTCCAGGAGCGTAAGCCTGGGCAGCCATGTAGAATGGCCAGGGAGCCATGAGTTCCATTGAATCATGTACGCTAGCAAACCCAAAGATCGCAGCAGAAGGAGGTGATAGTGTAATCAGATGAAGTCAGAGATAAATGACTGGATGGCCGTTATTGTCCGGTACTTGTTAGTGGTTCCTGGTCCTCACTTTGTGTGCAATGGAGTATCCTAGGGATCTGCGCTTGGTCCCTTGATATTTCATATCCCTGACTTGCATAGCACCTTAAACATCTTGTTTATCATGTTAGCCAAATGCCTGCAGCCAGGAAACATAGAACTAACACAGTGGCTGTCAGAGGTAGTACCCAAAATGATCCTGGCAGGTTGGAACCTTGGGCCCAATCTATAAGATGAAAATTGAATAGAGAAAAACATAAAATCTTACAGCTGGGTTTTCAAAAGAGTCTTACAAGTATAAAGCAGAGGACACGCAGTCAGATAGCTTCCTGAACAGGACAAAAAGAGGTCTGAGGCTTTTTGTGGATTTCAGGTCAATAGGAGTCAGTGGTGCGATGTACCAGCCAAAACCGCTCATGTGACCTTGGGCAAAATTAAGAGTCAGAGTCTCCTGGAAAGAGGAGGTGATAAACTTTTCTTTGCCAATCAGACCATGCCATTTGGATATTGGGTTCCATTGGGGGGCATCACAGCTTAGGAAGGATGTTGATAAACTAGAGGGCATCCAAAGCAGGGCAGCTGGGAAATTGAAGGGTCACAAATGGATTTCCCAGGAGGATCGTCTGAAAAACTGGAGATAAGAAGAGCTAGTGGGATGGGGGAGGTGATATCTATCTGCAAGTATTTGAAGGATTGTCAAGTCCAGGAGCTATTCAGCTATTTCTGCTTGGTCCTTAAAGGAATAACCAGAAATAAGGGGTAGGTAGATGTTTCCAAGATTCAAATTGAGTCTGATTTCAGAAAACCAAAGTCCAAAATCTTTTCTAACAATAGAGATGGCCTTGAGTGGGATGGACCGCCTTTTGAGGACAAGGCTTTCCCTCCACTTGAGGTCTTTGTACAGATTTTGGCTGACAGGTTACAGTTTGAGTTGGACTGATTTGCCCATAATGTCACTTCCAACGTTTGCATTCTGTGACTCTCACTTGAGGTGAGAGGGAGGGTGGTGAATGAGAAAGAGCACCATATTGGAAGTCCAAGGGCTATGGACTCTAGCCTAGCCTTTGAAGGCTGGTACTGGTAAATGCTTACCAGAGGAGTCTCTGGAGAAATAAAATCTATGAAGTACATACTTTAGTCTCATGTGCATCATTAATATTTTCTCCATCACTTTCTTAAGGCTAGACAATCAACAAAATTATGTCAAGCCCTAGTTTATAGCATTGACTGATTTCTGAGGGATAAATGTTTAACAACCAGCTCTGAAGATCCTTCAAGATGTGGCTGCAGCCACGCACTGCAGCTCTGGTTCTTACTCCCTGTGAGCCACTAAGAAGGCCCTTTCTCCTCTCTGCCCTCTGACTTCTTGCTCTATAAAATAAGTCCATTAGATGATGTCCAAGGTTCTTCCCAGATCTAAAGATAAGATGCCATGACCACTGAGCTGCCTTCCTTCTCTTGGCCCAGAGTAATTTTTTAAGGTGTTCTGATTTTCCTTCATTGTCTTTCTCAGTGCATCTCTCTTCCAATGAATGACCCTTCCACATCACCCACGTTGTCCTTGAATGAAAAAAAATTAATGAAAAAAACATTTATTAAGTTCTGAGTTGGTGTCAGACTTTGAGCTCTGAGGTAGAAAGGCAATGATTATGGAAAACTTTCCCACAGAAATGCAGGACAGAAATTCCATTCTTGGTACTTACATAAGCTGGCAGCCACCCAGTCCCAGACAACAGGCATGGTTTCATGTCTCCAGGGATGGTGTTTCCACTGCAGATTCATATAAAATTCCTCTGCTCCCTAGTGTCCACTCTCCCCTGGCATATTTAAGAACAGTGTAAATAGTCTTGATTCCAATGAAATTTGCCTCAGTCACAGCTCAGAATCCAAATTGACTTGAGGTCATTCCTCATATTAGCCAAATACATCACAAATTTTCCTCATCTTGAGGTTGAAGCTGGAAAATTCTCTGCTCCCCCACCCCTGGCCCCAGTCCTTTCCAGGAAGAAGGTTGCCAGGATGTTGAGAAGCAAACACTCCAGCCACCATAGACAAATAAGGCTCCAGACTCTGTCCAGGGTCTTGGCCCAAAGTGTAGACCCTTATTTGGAGCTTGTGAATTGGAAAGAGCTCTGCTTCTTCTCCTCTGGTGGACCTGGAGAAAGCAGATTTCTCTCAATCCTTTCCCACTCCAATTAGCAGCAGCTGCTTTCCCTCAAGGCACATGGTGAGTAGCTGGCCCAACTTGATGCCTCACTCCCACTTCTGGAATTGTTACTACCATTTCTTTTGGCTGCCAGATCTTAAATGTCTTTTCTTTCTTATGAAGACAGAGTTAACAATATTCCCGAGTAGGCAGTGTCTTATAGGAAAGTAGGGGAAAAAATCCTGGACTCAGAGTTAGGAAAACTAGTTTCAAATCCTGGCTCATTAGCCGTATGACTCTGGTCAAATCAGAGCATCAGTTTTGTAATCTATAAAATGTAAATAATAAAGCTTTCAACTACCACCTACCTCACAGAACTACTGTAAGGAAAACACCAGCAGCTTGAAAGCTGTATAGAAATAGGCAGTAATGATAAGTCAATCAATGAGCCACTGGCCATACTAAGACAAGGGTTAAATAGCTCCTGTCCTCAGGGAGCTTACATTCTATTTGGGGAGACAACATGCACTCATGTGAATCAGCAGTTTGTTTATTTTTTCTTGGACCCATGAAATCCATTAAGTCTGTGCTGAGGATTTCCTTGGGGGGAGTAGTTTAAGCCCTTCCTAAGAATGCTGATGGTTGTAGTTTGGACTCATCCCACTAGCCAAGAAGTCCCACACAATAAATAGAGAGAGATACATTATCTAAGCTCAGAGAGGGAGGCATCTTGTGAAGTGGGAGCTAAAGCTGGAGAGACCTCCCATGGACACTGCGGCAATCTGCTAAGGAGTTTTTAATAGTGGCCCATAATGGGATTGTTCTTACCGTGCCACAAGGAGAGGAAGGCAAGATCAAAGGGATAACCAGAGGTAGAGAGCACTCTGATGGATCTTGGCTTCTTACAACTGACAGATTCTTACCTCTGCCCATCTGGCTGTATGTGCCTGGTACCCGTTTCTAAGCATCGCCCTTTACTCTGATATAAATAGTGTTTTAATGAAATAGTTTTATTTCTTATAAACAGCTATGGTCAACATGAACCTACACCCATTGGTTTGCAGTATGAGTATGCAGCTCTGATAGTAAGCGATATAGGAAACAGTGTTTTTTTTTTCCTAGTACAGGACCAGGATCCTGATGCACAGCCTGTCAGAGAGTTGTTTCTAAGGAGAACAGGAGAAGACATCATTATGCACCATTCATATGTTTGTAACTAAACTCACAAGGAAAGAATCAAAATTAACCTGGAGCTTTCTTGTCTGCCTTCAGTTAAGGATACTAGCTTTTTTGTGGGGCTTTTTGGTCATTGTAACCTTGGGGTCTGGCTCACTAGGGCAGCAGGATCCCAGGGATGACCCTTTCCTGCTTGTTGAGAGCTGGGGCGGGGGGGGAAATAGAGTCAGAAGATGGATTAAGAGAGAAAGAAAGTCTTACCACCAAAATGGCCCTAGGATGGGCTGTGAGGATTTCCACCCTACCCTTTTCAGGCCTGGAGTCAGTAAGTTAGTCAACAAACACTTATTAAGCATTTACTACGTGTCACACACTGTGCTAAATTCTGGGGATACAAGAAGGGCAAAAGAGAGTCCTTGCCCTTATGGAATTCACAAGGAAATAAAGGAGACAATATGCAAGCAAGGTTTGTGCAAATTGGAAATAACAAACGGGAAGCTATTATCAGCAATGAGGACTAGGAAAAGATTCTTACAGGAGAAAGAATTTTAGGTGAGACTTGAAGGAATGCAGGAAGCCAGGAGATGTTGAGAAGGAGGGAGAGAATCACAGACATGGGCAATGGTCAGTGAAAAATGCAGAGTCAGGATATGGAGGGTCTTGTACAGAATCAGCAAGGAGACCAGAGTCACTGGCTCATAGTGCATATGGAGGGCAGTAAGGTATAAGAGACTGGAACAGTAGGAGGGGGCCAGGTAATGAAGGGCTTCAAATGCCAAGCAGAGGATTTTGTAACTGATCCTGAAAGTTATAGGAAGCCACTAGACCTTAGTGAGTAGGAGTGCAGGCAGTAACATGGTGAGACCTACTCTTTAGGAAGATTCACTTGGGTAGCTGAATGGAAGATAGCTTATATAGCAGAGAGAGATCTGAAGAAGGAAAACCAACCAGCAGGCATTGAAATGATGATGATGATGATGACGATGATGACAACTAGCATTTATATAGTTGTTACTATGTGCCATGCACTTGCTAAGCACTTTCCATGTATTATCTTATTTGATCTTCACACCAATCCTGGGAGATAGGTGCTATTGTTACCCCTATTTTCCAGTTTAAGGAAACTGGGGCAGAGAGAGACGAGACCTTGCCAAGGTCACACGCTCCAAAGTCAGCTTTGAACTTGGGTCTTCCAGATGCAGCACTCTAACCATTGGACCACCTAGCTGCCTACAAATCAAGGCATGAGGTAAGAAGGACCTGCACCAATGTGGTGGCAGTGTCAGAGGAGAAACCGATATAAGAGATAAAAGGAAGGCAGACTCAATCAATAAGACTTCCAACAGATTGGATGTGGGAAGTGGTGAAAGAACATGATGGGCTGAGAATACTGTGGAGGTTAGATTGGGCCAGAGGCAATGAGGGGCAAGGGCTGGGGGGATAGTATTGTCCTCAGAAATAACAGGTAAATTATGAGGATGGGAGGGAAATATAGTGAGTTCGGTTTTGGACATGAGTTTAAGATGTCTGTAGGACATCCACTTTGAGTTGGCCATATGCAGTTGGAGATGGGAGGCTGGAGCTCAGCAAAGAGATTAGGGCTGGAAAAAATGGTTCTAAGAATCAGTATCAAGATGACAATTGAATCTTTGGGAGCTGCTGAGATCAACAAGTTTTATAATATAAAGAGAGAAGAGAACTGGAATGGGACCCAGGACAGAGCCCTGTAGAGTATTCACCATTATTGGGCTGGACCTAGATGACATGAGGATCCAGCAAAGGAAAGTGTGAAGGAGCTATCAGGGAGTAAGAGAACCAGGAGAGTTTTGTCACCAAAACAAATAGTCAGTCAACAAGCATTAATTAAGTGACTATTATATGCCAGGTGACAAAGATATCACACCATCCCTTTATTGGTTGTTACCCTATTAATTATTTGAATTTCTAGGCTTAGACAAAAATTACTATTAATGGCCAAAACACATGTGAACAGCATCAAATAAAGAGAAGAGAATATCAAGGAGCAGAGAATGATGGACTGTGACAAGCTGCAGGGATGTCAAGAAAGATAAGGATGGAGAAGAGGCCATTGGCTTCGACAATAAGGAGGTCAATGACAACTTTGGAGAGAGGAGTTTGAGTTGACTGATGAGGTCAGAAGCCAGACCATGGAGAGTTAAGAAGAGAGTGAAAATAAAGGTAGAGTCACTGCTCATAGGCAACATCCTCAAGGAGATGATCCATAAAGGGAGTCAATATAGTCCTGGACTGCTGAGAGCCAGGACCACAAAGGCTTTCGATATTGATGCTGTGACTCACTGGGACTTGGGATGATTGTCCTGAGGGGTGGAGTCCTTGGCCGGACAGGTAACATATTCTGTGGTCGGACAACTCAATGAGAAGAACAAAATTGTTAGCTCACATATTATGGAGAACTGAACTGTTGGCAGGCTCTAAATAGAGCTCAATCTACTTTGTGTTTCCAGCATCTCTGGAAAAGGAGATTTCCACCCAGGTTTGGAGAAGACAGACAGAGAAGGCGGGGAGTTGAGACACAGATAGGGGCCTGAAATGACAAGAATATGACAGGAGTAGACTGGTTCGGAGACTGGTCTGAACAACACCTAGTCATTTGGTGACAGCTAGTGAGCAGAATTGAAGTCAATGTCTTCTTTCCTCTGCGTGAAATGACTTGAGCTGCAAAGTCATCAAAGTTTTTATTACCTATGTTGCTTATTATCTGATGCTGTTCCCACGTGTTTTGGCCATTAATAGTAATGTTTGCCTAAGCCTAGAAATTCAGATAATTAATAAGGTGACAACGAATGAAGGTCTGGGTGTGATGTGCTCATCACCTGGCACACAGTAGGCACTTAATAAATGCTTGTTGACTGGTTGATTTTACACTCTCCTTATTGATAGTACACTGTCCAGAGTCTAGCTTCCCGCAAACACAATCCACAGGACTCTAAGGTCAGGGCACTAGCCGTGTTATCTGAGGCATTTACAGAGAATTATTTTTGAAAAGGTTTGTATAACCTGTTTTGAAATGATTTCTAAATGGCATTTGATAACATTTCTGAGCATCAAAAAAAGACATGTGCCTTTCTCGGATTGCTCCTTATCCAGGCAATGGATTAATTTACTCCCGGGAAGGATATAAGTATACCAATGCGAAGCATATTCAAAGGGATTCAGAGTAACCGCAAGAGAGGGAGATTGCTAATAGCTGTGGGGTGGACGTGGGGAGAGAATCCAGAAAAGTCTAATGTGGGGGAAGACAGCTGAGGCATTCTTTAAAAGAACCTGGACATCTTAGGAAGGAGTGAGGAGGAGCAGATACATTCCTGACAGGTGATGAGGGGGCAGTTCTTTAGAAACAGCACAAAGATAGGTGAGGATGCATCTTGGACAGGGAACAGTGAGCAAGACAGGTTGACTATAATGAATGTATGAAGCCTAGGCATTATCACAGGCTTGCTTTGTGCCAGGCTGTGTGCTCTGTACTGAGGACATAGATACAAAAGTGAGACCTCCCTTGCCTTCAAAGAGCTTATGCTTGACTTGGAGAAGGCAGGACAACAGAGGCCTGGAATGGACCCCATATAAAGGAAGTTAACATGAAAATAACAGGGAACATGGGTCAGAGCCAGACTGTGGAAAGCCCTAAGTAAAAGCCAGAGGAGTGTGTCCTAAAGACAACAGGGAGTCTGGGAAGATTTTTGAGAAGGGCACAGGGTGACATCATAAGATTGATGTTTTGGGAATGTCAAAGTGGCACCTGTGTGAATGACTAATGACTAAGTGCAAGCATCATTTATGAGGTGCTTGCTGTGGGCCAGGCACCATGCGCTGGGCTGAGGTCACAGATACAAAATTGAGACGAGGACTGCCTTCTAGGACCCTGCCTTCTAAAAGGAGGAGACAGCACAAATAGTGGGGCCACCGCAAGGGAAGAGGGTTCTGATTGAGACAAACACTTAGGTGGCGAATGGAGTCCAAGTGAGCTGATGAATGTGCCCTGTTCCTATAGCAATGTTAGCACTGGGCTGATTACACTTGATTTTGAGTAGAGAATGTTTCATCCTTCATACTTGAATCTCCAAGTCCTGGAACATAGTAGGTGTTTTGGGAATACCTGTTGAATGATTGGTTCAAGATGGTGGAGGCCAATGTAGAGGGGATATGTACATCATCAGAGCAGAGAGCAAGACAGTGAGCAGAGAGGAATGTGAAACAAAGCATCTTCTTGTAACAGCCCCTTAGTTTTTCTCACAAGGGCCTCCTCCTTCCCATGAGCACTTTCATCATAAAGGTCAGGGTCAGAAGTGGATCCTGGACCTTGGTGGAATGCTGACTGAGCTCACTTTGGCCAGCAGGGCGAGGATTTAAGTCCAGCCAAGCTCCCTAGTCAGCAACCACATGCCCAGGGCCAGAAAGAAAGTTTCCAAGGAAACCTATTTTCTCCCTTACAAAAAAGAGGTGAGGAGCTTCTAGGACAGAAAATCGTAGACATTTTCAGATAACATTTCTGTATTGGATTTTTTTTTCTGAATTGTTTTTCTTTGTCACAAGGGAGGGTTTGATCTGGATGGGTGTGAAATCATTATGATGTAAACGTAAAAAGCACAAATAAAAAGACATATGTATGTACATGTATGTACACATGTATATGCAGATATGAACACATGGATGCTCTACTCAAAATCATGTTGGATCAGTTTTGTACATGTATGCATAGGTACATATATTCATATATGTATATGTGTATCTTTCTCTGTCTCCTTATCACATCTATCTATTTTCTATCCATGTATCTAATGGCAGCTATGTGGTACAGTAGATAGAGTGCCAGGGTTGGAGTCAAGAAGACCTGAGTTCAAATCTGGCTTCAGACACTAGTAGTGTGACCTTGGGCAAGTCACTTAACCCTGTTTGCCTCAGTTCCCTCATCTGTAAAATGAGCTGGAGAAGGAAATGGTAAACCTCTCCAGTATCTCTGCCAAGAAAACCCCAAATGGGGTCATGAAACGTCAGACACAACTGAAATGACTGAACAATATCTATGTTTATATGTATCTATCTCTTCATTTATACTTAAAGAATGTGTGGATGTAAAGACCCCTTGCAATAACTTCAATAACTCATGAGGTACAGGCCCACAGGACCCATTGAGCTTCCAATCTAATAAAGCTATGCATTTGTATGGGACAGAGCGCCACACCTGGAGTTAGGAAGACCTGAATTCAAATCTAGTCAAAGATACTTACTAGTTGTGTGAGTGTGAACAAATCACTTCATCTCCATTTGCCTCAGTTTCCTCAACTGTAAAATGAGGATTTTTGTAAAGTGCTTAGCACAGGGCCTGACACACAGTAGGAGGTTATCAGATCCTCATTGCCTTCCTTCCACACTCTGAAATTCAGTGCTCCCGGGTTATAGAGCTATCCAATCACAAATATAGAGGTGGAAAGAAATCCAGAGGCCATCTAAGCCAACAACCTTGTTTTGCAGATGATGACACAAGTTCAGAGAGAAGGGGTCTGCCTGTATTCATGCCAACAGGGAGCTTTGTGCAAGCTTCTGCTGTTATTGAGAACTGGATTGAGAAGTAACTAGCCCACCGTCACACAAAATAATAGTGCAAAGTTAGGATTTGAGCCCAGATTTTCTGATTACATCCGTTGTATTCTCCTGCTTTACCTTCCTGAGCCTCACACTCTTTATCTGTAAAATGGTGAGGTTGGAAGAGTTGATATTCTTAAAACCCCATTCCAGCTCTGACATCCCCTGTTCTAAAGCCCCTCCCAGCTCTGACATTCTAATTTCCAGATGCCTCTCCACTCTGATGCATCCATGTGGCTGTGGACTCTGCCTAGCTGTGGATGGCCATTGGCTGTGAGAGTCAATCTGATAGTGGTAAGGTAGGGGCAAGATTCCAAACCAAGGCAGAGCAGCAACCTTAAACCCAGATAAGAAGGGTCCATAACCTCCTGTCCTAAGAACAGGATGCCCCTGATACCTCTCCTGAGCATCCCTGAGGACTTGATGAGAGGCTGTGCCAAGGATGACAAGGTATCCTCCTCTCCCTGTGAGTGCCCCACTTCCCCAAGTCCACTGCAGGCCAATGGACGCATGCATGCACTAGGGACTTTATCAAAGGAATTGTTCAGGAGCACTTGAGCACCAGTCCTGTCTGTCTGTTTTCATTATCACTTGCTGGTGACCTTGCTTCTTCTAACACAGCCAGGCTTGTTCCAAGGAAGAGGCAGATTTCTAGAGTCAAACTTGTACAGATGTGGCCCCAGTTATTAGCACTCTGTTCTTCTTCAAATTCCTTTAGAGAAATAAATGTATGTAAACTTTGTATTGGCTCAGGAAATTTCAGGCACTCACTCTTTCAAGGTGCATGGCTTTTTCCCCAGTGAAAGAGGAAGCCCTGAGGGCTGGGCTACTTCCTTTTTGTGTCTTTATTCTCAGTCCGGTGCTTGGCACATAGTAGGACCATCACAAACGGACACTTGTGTTAAACCTTCCCATCTTGCTGCTGGCAGAGGGTTTGACTTGTCTTTTTTTAAGAAACTTCTCACACTTTCCCTTTTGTTGTATTATTTCAAAGGAAAGAAGAGCCAGGAACCATAGGACTTAGAAAGAGGAGGCACCTTAGAGGGTCATTAGTTCAAATCTTTTATTTTACAGAAAGAGAAAGAGTCCAGAGAGGGAAGTGAGCTTCCCAAGATCACAAAGCTACAGAGAAATCAACCATCCTCATTCCAGTCTGACATCACTTCAGGAACACTGCAACAAATTAGATTTTGTGTTTGGTCATTTCTCAGTCATATCTGACTCTCTGTGACCCCATTTGGGGTTTTCTTGGCAAAGATATGGAAGTAGTTTGCCATTTCCTTTTCCAGCTCATTTTACAGATGAGGAAACTGAGGCAAACAGGGTTAAGTGACTTGTCCAGAGTCACATATCTATTAAGTGTCTGAGATCAGATTTGAACTCCAGCAGATGAGTCTTTCTGACTCTAGGGCCATTGCTATGCTCTGAGTCCTATGGTGCCACCTAGCTGTCTTGCAGTAAATTAGAAATGAAATTATAAATTCTCCTTCCATTTATAGTAATCCTCCTAGCCATCATCTCTATGGTGCTTTCCAGATTTCAGGTTTGTTCCCCACTTTGTTGTTATAACTACACCAAATTCACTTTTATGGGATTGTCCCTCCTCCTTTTACATTTTTGAGTTTGTTATTTATGCAATTTCCCTGCTTCTCTTTCATGTATTTGTCAATTATTTTAATGATTACTTTTTTTTTACTGTGTCATTATTCAGGATATGATTATGGAGTCTACATTTGGGTCTTTCCATTATTATTTTATTGGGTTATGCTTTATCTAGGATGTATGTTTAATGTCTCTGCTCTCTTACATTCCTGATTCCTCCTAGCCTCTCCCACTTGTCTGTGTTTATAGGTACCATGCCCTGTCAAGAAATATACATAGATTCGGTTGCTCTCATCCTAAATCATCACAAACCTTCCAGACCTCACCACTGCACCCATCTGTTAACTTTGGCTTTCTTTTATCTTCTCTATCAGGGTCCTATTAAAATGATCAGATCATCACCTGTGGCCTTTTAGACACTCAGTGAACTCTTCTTTCTGAACTGAGATGTTTAGACATTCACTCTATCTACATTCCACTCTTTTTTATGTCATCTAAGGCACAAAGAATAATGACATTTCCCCACTCATCTCATGTGATGTGGGTCTGATAGCATGACTGTAATTTGGACTCCAACAGATCTCTCCCATACACAGAGCACCAGGCTCTCTGGCTCACTTTGCACAATGCCGCAAAGTGTTGAGTTGCATCTTCCTTATTCAGCTGTTGTCTTACAATATGTATTGAATAGATGAATGAGTGCATAAATTAACTCACGTCTAAACTGTCATGGGTAAACCTGTACACAGCTGAGGACCCATCATGTTCTCCAAATTCTCTTCAAATGGGATGCTTTTCTACTTCTGTTTTAGAAAGGTCACTTCAAGCCCAAACTCCTGCTCCCTTATGAACTACTTCCCACGGAGGAAAGCAGAAATGGTCCCACTCAGGCTGATGGACCTGCTGAGGGAGAGGGCAGCTGCCCCTCAGCAAGTGTTAACAAAGTGTCTCCCAATGAGGAGCCTGGCAACAGTGACCATTCTGCTGCCTTGGCTACCTTGGCCCAGTTGCTTTGCTTCTGCAGCTGTTCTCCAAAGAAGAACTTACTTTCTAGGGCAAAGAGGTTGGATTTTGGTGAATTCCATTTTTAGAATGTAGTCCACTGTTGGAGCAGGGAAGCTGGGTGACTCAGTGGGTAGAGCACAGGCCCTGTAGTTAGGAAGACTTATCTCCTGAGTCAAAATCTGGCTTTGTAAACTCCCTAGCTGTGTGACCCTGGGCAAATCACTTCACCCTGTTTGCCTCAGTTTCCTCATCTGTCAGATGAGCTGGAGAAGGAACTGGTAAACCACTCCAGTATCTTCGCCAAGAGAAACTCAAATGGGGTCACCAAGAGTTGGACATGACTGAAAAACAACAATAATAGCCATTGTTGGAGCAAAACTTTTTTGTGTGTTCTCTACAATTCTAGGCTGTTATTAAAACAAGCTAAATGACAAACAACGGCTCATTAGGAAAATGTTTCTTTTCATATGAAAAATTTATCAACCCAATTAGCGGGTATTTCATTTGTGATGTTCATCACCTAAAATAGCTGGGGAATGTAGATCGGCTGCTGTATATCTTTTAAACCATGAAATGAACAGCTGCACAGGGCTGCCCTCCAAAGCAAAGGTGCTCTGATCTGCTGGGGGAGGCCACTGGGGGCCGATGACTGACTGTTCCCGTCAGTGGAGGAGGACAACTCTCTGAGCACTCAATCCTTGTGAGACATGGAGACATCAACAGTCGGGCTGCTTTGGGACTTTAAAAAGATGATGATCAAGACTATTTTTCAAAGAACCCAAAACAAAAGAGCTGATTTTCCATCCTTCTGGAAAGCATTCAATTCTTTGGTTTACAAAACACTTTAAACAACCTGGTGGGGGTGTTGCTGCAGGTATTATCAGCCCCATTTTATGGAGAAAGAAATTGAAGATCAGACAGAGTAAATTCATTACCAGGGGCCCATGGTTGGAAAATATCAGATGAGGAATGTGTCATCCCACTCCCAGAAATACAGAAAAGTAAAAGAAGGAATTCATTCAATGACTGTGTATCATTCTACTATGTTCCAAGCTTTGTGAAAGAAGTGCCTTGGAGGGGATACTGTCTCCCTATCTCCCAGCCTTGTGAAAGAAGTTTGAAGGCCAGTAAGGTGGTTAAGATAAAAACTCAAACGATGTCTGTCTAGGATAGTTTGAATGCAAACCTGACTAGGGATAGGGGAGCAAGCCAATAACTCCAGAGGGACAAGTGGAGACCTTAGAACTGTAGGAGAAAGCTTGGAAGATGAACTAGAAACACAGGGGGAGGGTCCGGAAAGGATATGAGATGAGATCTAATATCTAGATCTGGAAGGAACTTTAAATGCTGCCAGCAACCGAACCCCACCATTTTATAAAAGAATAAAACAGGCCTAGATAGGTGCTGTAATTTGCCCGATGTCAACCAGGTAGAAAGTGGTAGAAATTTCTACCTCATCACGAATCTTGAAACTGGCCCAGGAGCTGGGACCTCTCATCACTTCTTACCTGAACGTCTTCAGTTGCCTTTCAATTGTTAGACCTTCTTGCCTCTTGCGGGACATAGGAAGAATTCCTAATTCTCCCTCCACACAGATGTCAAAGGTATCTTTCTAAAGCCCGAGACTGGACATGCTACACCCCTGTTCAAAAAACTTCAGTGGCTCCCCGCTGTCTCTGGAACCACAGACTTCTTCTCATTAGCATGTGAACCCTTCATTGGCCTCTAGCCAATCTTTCCGGACTTATTGTCTGTTACGCCTCCTCACCTACTTTGTGGTGCAGACGAGGTTTGTTCTAATTGGCGATGCCTTCTCCTGCCCTCATGTTCTTGTACAAGCTGGACTGGAGGCCTAGCCTGCTCTCCATCCTTTCTCACCTCTGTTTCTCATAGGGTCTATTTCCATTCAAGGCTATGCTCAGGCACCATATCATACCCTCCTCAAAACCTCACCTCAGGCACTATCAGAGACATTTCCTGACCCCCTCCATTGTATTGACATCAATCAATCAACAAGAATCTGTTCTCCACTTATTACGTGCTAGGCAATGTGCTAGGAAGAATTTTAAATGAAAGAGAACATACTATTCTATCCTGGAGGTAATAGTGGGGGCATTAGAGTCTATTGAGATGGGGGTAGGGGGAGAGTTGATGATGTGACCAGACCTTTATATCTGTGAGGAACATTGACTAGATTGGAGAGAGAATTGAAGCAAGGTGGTCACAGAAGAGGCTCTTCCAATAGTTCTGGTAAGAGGGGATAAAGGCGTGATCTGGGGGGCTGTGAGAGTGGAGAGAAGGACTCAGATTTTCTTGACATCTCTCCCCAGTAAAATGCTAGCTTGTTGAGGAAAAAGACCATTTTCCTTTTAAGTGTTTGCCTCTCCAGGGCCTGGCAAAAGAAGGCACTTTATAAATACTTGTAGAATTGAATTCAATGTAATATCTACTTGTCATCGGCTTATCCAAGACTTAGAAATAGATAGATGGTTGTAGACTGGCTGATTGTCCTTAATTTCTTTACTAATAAAGTAAGAAACTGGCATTTTGAACTCAATGGATTAATGATCTAATGAGTGTGTGGGGGGGTACCACCTCTACAGGTGAAGATCCCAACCCCTGCCTCCCTCATCCTACTTGAGTCTCATCCATGTCTTTCTTTCAGTCCTTAAAAGAACATCTGCCAAATGACTCGATTTCCTTCCTCTGGTCCTTGCAGTGATTTCTGGATGCCAAGGCATTGCTTGCAGGCATGGAATATTGGAAATAACCACAGCACTGATCATGTATCTTCCCATTACCCTTTGGGTCACTGCTGAGTTGGAGCATAGAACATGGGGTCAGGAAGCATTGGGCTTGATTCTCACCTCTGACTTTCACGAGCTGTTAGGATCCTGCAGAAGATACTTAACCTCTTTGTTCCTCAGGAAAGGATGAAGACTAGACAGCCTTTGAGGCCCCTGCTGCCCTTCTAGCTCTAATCTCTGATCCTGTGATCTCATCCTCTGAGATCATGAGCTTCTATAAATGGAAAGGAAAGTATTGTTTTAAAAATACTAAATACTTTCTAATGGTGATATGTGTTCTTCCCTGAGAACCCTGAGTGTTTGAAAAATTAGCTGTAAATTAGTCCCTGCCATCTCTCTCTATCTTCCTAAATGAAATTAGCTAAACAATGAAAGAGTGAGAAGCTGATCACAACTCTGTGACATCTCCCCACAACATGGAAACTCAGCAAAGCTACATCTATGAGACAAGAATAATTGAGATGCAAAGGCCTTGAGCAAGTACTTCCCTTTTCCCTCTTCAGAAAGAATCTTTCCCATAGCTAATCCAAGAAGCTGATTCTTTGAGAAGTGGTGGATTCACCTAGTGGTCAAAGCATAGGGAAGGGTACCTTATGTCTTCAGTTCAAATCCTTACTCTGCTACCTACTAGCAATAAGTCCTTGGAGAAGTTAGTTTACCTACCACCACCTAATCTCCAGTTTCCTCAGGTGAGAAGATCCAAACATGCTTCTGACCACATGCCTTGCACCTACCATCTTCTTCTGGGCACTGTGTGTCCTCTGGGGAAAAAAAGGCAAGGGACTGGACAAGGCTTCACCCATATGTCCCAAAGCAGTGACTTCTATCTGTGCCAGCACAAAGCAATTTTCACTTCCTGCTGCCAGTCCAATATTCCAACTGAGATGAGGAAAACATCCAGTGCAAAGATGAGCAACTCACCCTTGAATGTGTCAGGCCTTCCATCTCCTCCTGCCCCTTTTCCTACCTAATTCCCACCCTTCAGAGAGAAGGAGAGTGCTGAGGTGGCATCTCCCACCTGGCCAGCTGATCATGTGTCTTCCATCTCATAATGCATTTGCCTCCAGTCTGGTCTCCAGCCTCTTTGAGAAGAGAAGTGCTGCCCTCTGCTCAGTGATGAACATTCTCACACCTGCTCAGCTCCTTTACCTCCTAGTTATTCTGAACCCTTTTAGAATTACCCACACTGCTTAGGGTCATAAGAGCCTTATAGGTAGTTGGGTAAGGACTGGCAATTCATGCTTTCTGTACAGAAGTTT
Source organism: Vombatus ursinus (assembly GCF_900497805.2). NCBI lineage: Eukaryota > Metazoa > Chordata > Mammalia > Diprotodontia > Vombatidae > Vombatus > Vombatus ursinus. Next base: position 2,960,171 of record NW_020950172.1, on the reverse strand, counting down.
TCAGAGAGATGGAGGAGTGGCAGACAACTTCAACCAAGCATGGAATTCTCCATACCAAGGGCAGGTCAAGGGAAACTCAACTTTGCTGACTTCCCAGTGCCCCAGGAATGGAAAGGATTGTTAGAGGAAGAACTTCCACATTAAGAGCCAGCATGCTCTCAGTGTATGAGTGGGCTGTGATCTGTGGCCATGGAGCAGTAGAAAGGAACTATCAAAGGGACCCCTGAACAACAAAGAATGGCCAACAGAAGTTACCACCTCTGAGAGGGAGACATTTAGGAAACACCAGAAGGAATTGTGAGCCAAATGCATCATCATAGACATCCATAATGCAAATGATCTAACTAAAATAGAGGTAAAAAAGAGAACTAGAAGGCTCCAGATGGACATTGATTATCCAACTATGAACAAGAGACCTAGAGTAGATGAGTATGCCATGCCACATGGGCACACTCTCGAGTTCCCATAATACTTGAGGCTGAGAGAACTTCATTTAATAGGAGAAGTAGCAGTACTACATTTTCTAGAGGGCTGTTTGAAAGCTCATAGTATGGAAAGATCACTTAGGAGGAATGAAACAAGTGGGGACATTTAAAAGACTCCATAAGGACCTTACAAGGGATGGGGAGATAGGAGTTGTAATAGACAAAAGTCCTCTCTAGAATGCTGATGAAAGGAGAAAGGAGAGTGAGGGGAAGACAGAGAGAGAGAAGTAGAGAAACAGAAAGAGAGAGAGAAGGAGAGGAGGGGGGGAGATTCAATGCCATCATTAAATAATTGCCTCTGACTCTGAATTCATGTAGCATCTGAAATGACCTGGCACAGGGAGGTATTGGTGGGGGCCAATGTTTGCCCTTAATAAATCATGACCCATACAACACATTGATTCAAGGTGTAGCTAAGAGGGGTGTCAACTCAAGGGAAACCTTAGCTCTGATATAATATATAGTATTACGTGCTAAGTGCTTCAGAGAGATGCACATACAAGCTCCATGACATCTGAAGAGGCAGCTTAGTACTGCCATGGGCATCAAAGAGGGCTTCACAGAGGTGGTAACATTGAAAATGAGAATCCAAGAGATAAAAAAAGGGATGGAAAACATTCAGAGGTTCTTAACCTGGGGTCTGTGAAACATTTAAATGGATGTTGATAACTGTTTCAATGTAATTGATTTCCTTTTGAATCCTATGGATTTTATATAGTTAAAATTTTATTCTGAGAAGAAATCCCTAGGCTTCATCAGAGTGTCAAAGAGGTATATAACCAATAAAATATCAGGTACCCCTGTCCTCAGCAAAGACAAAGACATGGATGTAGAAAAAGCCCAGAGCATGCTGGGTATAGGTGGAGTTTAAGGCAACATTTTTCTTTGAGTTCAGTTTGCAATCATGAGGGCCAATCCAATATGTAATTCTCCCTCACTTCCCAGTTGAACATCATGGGGAATGTTATGGTCACAGAGACTTAAGTATTCTAGAAACTACATCACCATTAGGTTATAGAGTTTGATGCATGGACTCCCCTTTCCTTTCAAAAGGAATGTTCCATCATTGACATCTCTCTGGACAGAAATGTATTTTTAATGACCTCATTAAAATGTGCTTTCTTTGCCTAAAATATATTTTTGATCCTCTGCTGGCACTTAAACAAGTTAGATAAGTCATTAAAACAGGAATCCCACTTTCTTCTTAAGGAAATAGAAAGTAAATCATTTCCTGCAGGTCACTTTTGGTGTTTCCAATACAACCTATTAGAGGGAACTCATTGGCTTTTTCTTTCCTCCATAAATCCTGGCCTCCCAGACCTTGGTCATCATTCAAAACTCTGGGTAATCAGTTGACATCATTGATCCAGCTGTCTGAAAAATTATATTATGACAGTGCTTTTTCTAATAATCCATCAGAGGAAAAAATCATTTTGGTTCAACTTACAGCTCTCGTTCCTTCAAGGTCCAATGTCTCATCTAACCCCATCATTGATCAATATTAAGCTAGATTCTCAAGTGTGTTTTTAATGACTTTTTGCCATCATCAGGAACAATTGGATGGAACAAATGTAGGTAGTTCCTGTCCAATGTTCACCATCTGTTTCCATTGAGAGTTTCTTTCTGTTTCTTTGTGTCAGCCATTGTGGAAAATAGACTCAAATTGAAGTGTAGATAAATTGAAAGTTTAAAACACAAATCTTTGAAGTTGTCCTGGGACATAATTGCCTTTTCACCATCCAATCTTTTTAGTGGGTTATGATTCTAGGGGAGAGATCACTTTAAAATTGCATTGTATGAACCCCAGTCAATGATGTTCTGAGGAAACATAAATGATAACTCACATGGGGAAGGAAAAATTTTATGATTTGAAAAGGGTTTTCTTCACAACAACAATTATGAGGGAGGTTGTGCACATGCTGTCATTTCCATTTTACAGAAGATAGAAATTAAAACTCTAAAAAAGTCTTACTTTGTCTAGTGTCTTATAGCTAGAAATTTGAACTGGCCCTTTAACTAAACAACACTTAGCCTTTTCACCAGAACCTTAACCTCAAGGAATCCTATCCATCTTTCACCCATTTTCTACCCCACCTTCACTAGTGCTAGTGGGGAAGTGAGGAAGGCTTCTTGTGGAATTAGCCATTCCATTTTAGCATTTATGTGGAGAAAGAAAAAAATGTCAGGCAATGTCTAACTTGAACCCTTGGTTCTGGGATAGCATTTAAAGGAAAGATAAGTAAGATCTCTTATACTAAAATTCTATAGGTGATATTATCCCAAGAGGAAGTTCTCAAGGATGAAAATCTGAAGACATAAGGAGAAAGAATTATGATAAATATGAAAAGAATATATCTAAAGACAATGGTACAGAAGCACAGAGAACTCATTGAACAATGCAGGTCTTTTAGAGTCAAGTACAGAGGATGGAAACACAGGTCACATGATATATAAGAAAAGGTGGTATAGTCTGTAAGCAGAGGATCTGGAAAAGAGCTGTAGCTGATAAAGAAAGCTCAAAACAACGAAAGTATGCTGTGGGTTGTTCTTGTAGCTACACTGAGAGATGGGAGAAGATGAAAAAATGTTTTCAGTTTAATGTCTGTGGTGAATTGAACGATCACAACGAAGTGATAAATGTCTGTTGACTGAGTGATTGAAGGTAGAGGTGCTAGATTCTGGTTTTGATTCTGCTTTCACTGTCAAGAAGAAAGATTTTAGGCTAGAGGAGGCAGGAGAAAATGGCTAAATAGGAGATGATAACAAAGATAAGTAGGGAGATAGTAAGAGGATATATAACTATCCTTCTATTGAGTCATTTAGGTCCAGTTGAACTGCATCCCAAGGCAGTTAGAAAACTGAGAAATGTGATTTCTGCGCGACATATCAATGATTTCTGTAAGATCAGAGAGAATGGAAGATATGCTTCAGGGCTAAAAAAGAGAAAATGTTTTGATTCAGAAAAAAAAAAGTAAGAGTGGAGACTGAAAATTGTATGTCAATGAGCTTGACTTGGATTCCTGACAAAATTCTGAAATGTGTTGTTAAAGGGGTGGTTAGCAAATATCTTCAAAATGAAGCAGTGATTACATGTATGGCTTCATCAAGAACAGATAATATCAGACTTGTCTCATTTCCGACTTCAATGACGTTGCAGGTCTGATAGCTCAGAGGAATGCTAAAGATATAGAGTACCTGGATTGAAGCAAAGTGTTCAGAAAATGTGGCACTTGTAGAAAACACAGAACCATGTGGGTTAAGTAAGGGTCTAATTAGGCGCATTTCAAACTGGTTGGATGTTCTGTCCCCAAAAGTAGTCATGAAAAGTTCAATATCAATTTGAAAGGTTGTCCGCAAAAGGCTACTGTATCTGTGTTTTCTCTTGAGCTATTTTGCACTTCAATCAGCGACTTAGGTAAAGTCATAGAGCAAGTAATTATCAAATTTGAAGATAATAGAAAGGTACAAGGGATAGTTTCCATGCAGATAACAAACAAAGAATCCAGAAAGATATCAAAAGAATAGAATGTTGGGCCAAACCTGAGAAGATAACATTACATAGGGGGAAATGCAGATATATACTTGTATTTTTAAAAATCCATTTCACATGTATAAAACAGAAAAGAAATGTAGCTACACAGCATTCTGTCACTATATAGTACTTGAAGATTTGTAGGAACTGATGCAGAGTAAAGTGAGCAGAATGAGAACAATTTATACTATAACAACAACATCGTAAAGATGATCAATTTTGTTAGACAAGAGTTCTGATTGAAACAATGATCCCAGAGGATCCAGGGTGAAGAAGGTTATAGAGAAGTCATTTTTATAAAGATCTGGGTAGAGTAGGTTGGTGCTGAGTGATGTGAAAACTCAATATGAGTAAACAGGGGAATATGACAATTTAGAAATGAGGAAATCCAGTTGGATGTCCAGTTTAGGAGAACGTTTTCCAGTCATGGATCTACATGCCCTCTGGGGGTGTTCCCACTCTGAGATTCTCTGCCTCAAGAATGAGTCTTCACACTTGGCATTCCAATGCCTTTCATGACATAGCCCCCATGAACACTGACAAGATCATTATTGCTCCATAGTTATACATTTATTTTATGTTAGTCCGTAAAATGGTCATTACAATACCTGTAGTGCCTACTGTATATGATGTTTTTGAGATTCAAATGAGATCATGGATGTAAAATGCTTTGTAAACTCTTAAGCTTTACATAAATAGTAACTATAACTTGCATTAAGGACTGTTGTAGAAGGAATATCTCCTCCAGCCTCTGTCTCTTCCAATGGCACACCCAGGTGATGATGAATACAGAGTGGACTAAATGACCTCCCTTGTCCTTGTCAACAATGATATCCTGTGATCCTAAGAATGCTTTGTGGAATGTATGTATAAATTAATTAATTAATTAATAAGAGGTTCACTCCTTCAGTGGCTTTTTTTTTTTTTTTACTGTACAGGACTCTGTGTTAAGTGGTATGGGAGAGATCAAATGAATAAGATGTGTTCCCCAATGAAGAGGTGGTAGAATCCAAGTAAGAAAAATGTTGAATACACTATTCAACATGGTCACCATGGTTTGCTTATTTTCTTTGTTACAAAGTTAGGGTCTATAGGTAGGAAGAAAGAATATTGAGAAATTATACTGATATAAAAAGAAAGAGGATCAATAAGAGAGTGAAACAAATTGAAATAAAAGAATCAATGAATAAATCCCTACCTTCTCTACAACTTATGGTCTTAGGGAGTGGCCAAAAACTCAGAGTTAAAGTGCATTGATCAGGTTATAAAGCCAGTGTGTTTCAGGGGGGAAACTTGAACCTACCTTCCTGAATCCAAGGTTAGCTTTATTTCTATTATGGTCCATTGCAAGGAAAGATCTGATTCTATTCACTAGGACTGGTGTAGCTCACAAATCAGTGATTCTAGGCATTTTAGAAACATTTTTCAACAAGAATTGAAATCAAAATGCATTTCTTCTTAACCAGAAAGTCAGTAAATCTTCCTTATGTTTAGATAGAAATCCACTGGTCACCTTGTGAGAAGAAATCCACTGAACCCTAGAACCTGTGACCTACCCCCATCTCTACCCAAACAGCTAGACTACTCTGGCTCATCTCACTAAGCTTGGGCTTCTTGGTTAGCCATGAACAGTCCCAGGTGTCCCAATCCCATAGCCAGGCCATCAAGCCTTGTAATCCCTCGTAATTCATCCTTGTAATGGGAGCCACCCATAGTAAGTCTGCATATAATAAGCTGCTTCTAGTCCATTCATTCCTATGGCCCTGGCATTCTCTGATGTCATGTGCTGTTATTTGCCATGTACTCCCACAAGGGGTCACAAACACTTCTCATTCTTTTCACTGGGCTTTGGGACACTGTCAGTGTCTGTTCTCTTAGTTTGGTCCTATCTAACTGCAATAGTCCTGGATGAGGAACAGGCTTGTGTAGCTGGCCAGTTCTTACAAGTTCTTTACAGGTATCATCTCCTTCATCCTTGATTTATTCACTATCTGTGCTGTTTTGTGTCTGCACTTGATGACCTCAGTACATCTACTTGTTAATTAAACATTTATTAAACACCTAGAGTATGCGGTCTTATGCTTGACTCTGAAGATAAAAAGATTTTTAAAAACAACACTGACCCTACTCTAAAGAAACATAATCTAATCATCTAGTGGCAAAGGGGACAAAGTAATACAACAATAAGTAAGATATAAAAGGGAAAGAGACATCACAAATTCCCAGGCAAAATGCTACAATGAGTTTGAGAAATGAGATAGCATTTAAGTGCCTAATATGAGCCTGGGACTACACTAAGCACTTTACAAGTATTCTCTCATATCATCCTGACAATAACCCTGAGAGAAAGGTGATGTTATTATCCTTATTTTATGATTAAATAAACTGATGTGGACAGAGGCTAAGTGACTTGCCCAGGGTCACACAGTTAGTAAGTGGCTGAAGTCACATTCGGACACAGGTCTTTTTTTTTTTTTTAATTTCAGACCCAACACTTTATCTGCTGTGCCATCTATGTGTCAAGGTTAACTGTGGGATTTAGGGGACACTTGGTGAATAAAGGGGTCTCTGAGTTGGGCTATGAAGGAAGGGAGGAGTTCCAACAAATGGAGATGTCCAGGGAATCATGCCTGACATGGGAGATGGTGTGAGTAGTCTACTACATTCTAAGACATCTCAGAATCACAGAATACAAGAATGCATTGTATAATGTAAAACTGGAATGCTTATCCAAAGCATACCTACACAAGAGTCCTCTTTTCCCTATCCCTGACAAAGATTCATCCAATCATTACTTGAGGACATCCAATGAGGGGGAGCCAAGTCATTCACAGGTGGCCCATCCCACTTTGGCACTACTTTCTTATTGTGTTCTGTTAAAGGAAGGGTTCTGTTTCTTGAGCCTAAATCTATCTTTCTGTAATTTTCCTCCATCTCCCCACCTTGAGCCTTAAGGATAGTGTTCATTTAACCAGGTCAATTTAACCATAACACTCCGTGGCTTAGGTGTTCTGGATAGTGAATGTTTGATTGTATTATACAATGTCAACTAAACCTACCTTTCTCCTGAGTCCACCTCCCTAACTCTATGTCTGTTTATGCAACTCAGAAGATTGAACTCCTAGCTGCATCCAGAGAAACTCAATCAGAAATTTGATTCAGAAAAAAAAAAAGTTCGCCAAGGAAAAAGACATAATTCTGTGAATATGCATGTAGAGACTTCCTGAAAATGACTTGATTCGCCCCTTGCCCATCATTGATCCATTTCCTGCCATTGACCTACTATTGTCTAATGGACACTGACCTCCACTCCTGAGCTGTTCCAAGAAGCACAGGCAGTATCTGAGAATCACCTGAATGGAGACATCAGTTATTCTCACTTTACTCAAAGCTGTCCCCAGACATATCGATCTTTGCACAAAATGTCAGATACCTCACTTTTCACAATAGATGTCTCAAGAAAAGGTGCATCTTCGATTGAACTTTTATAAATCAAATCATCCTTTGAATGTATGAGTTGGCATCCAACTTACAAAAATCTGAAGCTGTACCCAGACCCATCACTTCGTAAAAATTGGGGTGGCAGGCTCCCCTGCTTCTCCTTTGTAAGCTGGGCATGGTAGGATAAGTTAATGGGGAGTATAATGCCCTGAAAGAGGCATCATTCCAACACCAACATGTTGGTCTGGTTTGGCCACTGTATTGCAGGAAGGATGAGGGTACACCAAAGTATGTTCGGAGGAAAGTGGCAAGGTGACTGGAGATTCAGCCACATGCGAATCAGTCACATGAGAACCTTGAGATGTTGAGCCCGGAGAAGAGAAAACTCAGAGGGCTCAGGATAGCTGCTTCAAGTGTTTGAAGAAAAAGAGGTTAGCCTTGTTTATTTTTCTCTCATAGGACAGAACTAGGAACAATTTGGGAAAAGGGCACAGCATTTTTTTTGCTCAATGTAAGGAAAAACTTCCTAATAATTCGAGTTATCCAAAAGTGGAACAACTTTAAAACAGGTATGTCAAACACAAATAGAAAGGGACTTCTGCAGGCCACATATTGACTTAGAAAACCATAAGTTAACATTATTTACATTATACTGTATTTTATTTTATGTCAAATATTTCTCAGTTATATTTTAATTTGATTCCCACATATTCAGAAGTACTCTAGGTCAAACATGGCCCATGGGCCATGTGGTGCAATTCCCTGAAATCAGAAAAAGAAGTGTCCCACTCCCCTCAAGTATCTGTAAATAATCAAAGAAATGTGGAAGGATTGACAGATTGATCAGTATGGGGCCATCCCTTTTCATCTAAAGTCCAAAGAACCTCAAAACTGGCAACATGGTTGTGGATAGCACTCTGGTTTTATAAAAGTAGTAGAGACAAGGGACCTAGAAACATGGTTACCTCGAATTCTTAATTAAAAAGTCCTTTTAATAGCTGCACTATTTCGAGTTTAGATTTCTAGAGTATTTTGAGCCTTGAAGTCACTTTATTTTTTTTTCCCCATTTGGCCCTACCAATGACTTTGTTAAACAGGCACTGAAGGTGTGGTTGTCCTGATCCTGTGGACAAAGAAAGAAAAACGAAACTAGAAATGACTTAGCCAAGGAAACATAGTCAGTAGGTATTAGAATAGTGCCTTTATCTCTGATTTCTTGACAATACTTCCAGTGTTATTTCTATTTAAATGGGAGAGAAAAGTCAGACTTTATAAGAGATTGATTTGATTAGGGTGGAAGTCAATTACAAAGGAGATCACTAGGGAAGCATAGTGCCTTCCTTCAGCCTTGCCCTGCTTTCCCTCTGATGGGGGCATTAGAATCACATTGATGCACACAAAGACAAGGATAGAAGGATCTCAGAGACCATCTCATGTAATACTCTCAAGTTAGGTATGAAGAAGTTAAGGCTCAGACAGGGGATTATACCTACCCAGTAAGCTAGTGGCAGAGCGAGGATGAGATTCCAGTCTTCATAACTGCAAATCCAAGGTACTTTCCACTACCTCATGCAGACCTACACTTGCCATTGAATGGAAGTCATTGTATCAAAGTTTAGCTCTTCTCCTCTTCACATATTCCTTTAGAATTTTGAATCTCTCTAATATCCTTATCTCATAGTGTTACATATTACACATGAGATGCCACAGGATGCAGTGGATTACATGGTAGAGCTGTGGCTGAAGGCAATGGGCACTTTGAGCCTAATCTTCCTCTTCTATGGAATAGGGATAATAACAGCACCTGGACCACAGAGTACCGTGAGCATCACATGAGATCATGGACATAAAGCAACACGTAGCCTTTGAAGCTGGAGTTGGAGCTGGAATTTCTTTCTTGGAGGGAATTCCTAAAGAACTTTGCTGGCACTGACATAGGCACTTTGCTACCACTGGAGATTAAGGTGCTTTCTCAGGATCACATAGTCAGCATGCACTGAGATAGGACTTGAAGTCGGATCTTCGACTCAGAGGCCAGGTTTCCATTCACTAAGTCACACCACCTCTTACATTCAAAGCAAATCCCTATGGAAATGGAGGCTATAGATGTATTGGAGGGCTTTTATTTTCTTTTTCATCTCTAGGAGAAAGAACTAGAAACAATAAGCAGAATTTGCGGGGAGGGATCGAATTAGGCTTAATTGGGGTAGGGGACTTCTTAGCAATGTGTAATGCCCAAAGGTGCTCTGAGGAGAAGTGCATTCTTCATTGTTGGAGATAGCCAGGCCAATATTGGATGACCATTTGACCAGTATATCAGAAAGGGAAAAGTTTCCAGTTCTCTCACCTTCTTAATCTTGGAAACTGCACTCTCTTTATGCAGCCAAGGATCATGGGAGATTTTGTGCCTGCCACGACGCATGGCTGACTCATATGGAGACAGCTGACTCATGTAATTGGCTAATTCTTAAGACAGGATTGACTTAGTGAAAATGTCCACACAACCCACACAGACACATAGAGAGAGCTCATTCGCAAACACTGACAAAGCTATACTTAAATTATTCAGGGATGAAATCCGTTCTCTTGCCCAAATTTATTTCAGTTCTTAATTTCATCTAGAATTTGGGAGAGCCCCTGCTTGGGTATGGGGTGGCCTGGTCCTACTAGACACCCTCAGCATATGCTGTAAAATATTCATTCCCAAACAATGAAGTCTCAAGCTGTAGATTCTGAGTCTTAGTTCATGTCTTTCAACCCTGGCACAATTTGCAACTATTATAAATAAGCAAGTTGGAAGTTATTTTAAAAGCAACTCCCAGGGTATATCACTGGGTAGGGAGAGATGCTGCCTCATTTTCAGTGGCTGCCATGGCTACAACAAGATACAATGAGAAGTGATACTGATAACAAGGAAAGACTCCAAGACCTTGTGTCCTTTGAGTGATCAGTCTGATTAATCAAGGCCTGATTCCTTGGAAACTGGCATCTTGGTGTGGTGTCCACAGAGGATCTGTAGAGAAGTCTAACTGATTTCTGTGCATGGCTTTGGGCTATCACTCATGGTGGGGCTTCTGATGGGCAATCGTCTGCATGAATCCTCTTTAGTTTCCCAGTGGACATCTCTGGCAGTCATGGTCCATGTTTCAAGGTCTGGGTGTCAATTCATCCTCCTGGTTCAATGTTGTGGGGAATTTTCCCCATGAACAGCTGGCAAGAAGTTACCTGGATGCAGTGATCATGGTCTTGTCCCACCCCACCTCCACCCCAAATCCCTACATTTTATGGGATCTAGTCCAACCTTCTCATTTTGTCCATGAGGAAACCAAGACTGGAAAGGGAGAAGAGACGTGTGTGTAATTAACATCATGTTGCTTGCTTTCTCAATAGGTAGGAGAGGATCTGGAGGAAGGGAAATAATTTGCACCTCAAAATTTTTTAAAAAGAATGTTAAAAATAAATATCTGAAAGTAAAAAAACAAAGTGAGTAAAGTGATTTGCTCAACTTCACATAGATAACAAATAACAAAGCAGGGGTTGACTCATTAGGTCCTTGGACTCCAAGTCCTCTGCTGCCTCCATAGTCCCATGACTATGGCCACAGAAAGGTTAGGAGAAATGCCAGGGCCTGGCATCAGACCTGAGTTCAAATTTGACCTTGAATACTTGTAAGCTGTGTATTCTTGAACAAATCACCTAACCCCTATTTACCTCATTTTCTTTAACTGTAAAATGGGGACAATAATAGTACCTACCTCCCAGGTTTGTAAAGATCAAATGAGATAATATTTGTAAAGCACTTACCACAGTGCATGGCACATGGTGGGCAAAATATAAATGTTAGCTATTATTATTATTCTATGACCTTGGTCACAGGCTTGCCTATGAGAATCATAAGTAATTAAAGGTGCAGATGTCATTTGTGACCTGATATTTTCATTGTCTAAGCTTCTCTGTGCTGAAGACTTCAGGTAATTCACAGAACAGCCCAATTAACAGGCTATATTCAACACAAGAGAATGGAAACACACACACACACACACACACACACACACACACACACACAAACTCACTCAACTCATCCTGTCCAGTCATAAGTTCTTACCTGGATCTCCTAATCTCCCTCCCAACAACAGCACTGAATTTGTAGTATGATGGCTAGTTTAAGAAAGACCAACTACCTGCGCTAATACAGATTTTATAAGCTGCCTAAAATCAGCATTGTACGGGAGACTGGTAACCTTATAAAGGTTATTCACCACAGTTGATAAACTGCCCTGCCTCATTAATTGTGGCTACACAAGGAGCATTTGCCTGACAGGTAAGTGAAACTCCTACTCATGGAGTCTACAGATATTAATGAAGACAGTAAAACGTGGAAAGCCACCACTCCAGCTCAGAGAGGTCTGGATGAATTCGGATAGTGGGCCAGGTGAGAAAATGGCTGGCTTAAAAGAAGTGGCATTTGGATGCAAAAACTTGGTGCCATAAATATTGATCTCTTGAAGACTGAATTACAAACTTTCTTTACCATGAATCCCACACTCAATATGTTGTTAGGCATTGCTGGGTTGGACCTGCCTCTCTGTCCTGACACTGTGTCTTCCTTCCGGCTCTTTCCAGCACAGTTAGCTGCCAGTCTGATTCCTGGTTGTCACAATGCAATTCTAACACCCACCTATGAAAGGAGATCCCATATCCTCCACTGACTCTACCCAAATCCCACTACTCAAGCAGGGGAAATTTTGACAAGACCAGAATCAGACTTTTTCACAGGCTTTATACTAAACCATTTGGATCATTCAGTACACCTTATGTAATTCCCTGAGTCAGTAATGATTTCATGGAACCACTGAGGTCATCTGATCCAAGTCAAGATTCCAGTCTATAGCATCCCTATAGTAGACATATAAAATCTACTGGAAGTCCTTCTGTGATGAGGAACTCACTATCCCATGATGTCCACATCCTTGTCAAACTGTTGAAGCTGTTAGGATATTTTTCTGTATATAGATCCATACATGCCTCTCTTCAATACCCTCCCCTGGCTTCTGATTCTGTCCTCTGGGGCCAAGCAGATAATTCTTCTCCCACATAACAGCCCTTCACTTGAAGGCAGTTATCACACACCACATCCCATGTCTCCGCTGCTCCAAGAGAAATATATTTTATTAATGCAAGGGATCCTCTTAAGTCATGGTCCTCAGTCATCTCATCGTCCTCTATCCATGTACTCTAGCTTGTTCATCATGTTCCTAAAATGTGGTCTGCAGAACTAATTACACTGCTTGAGGAAGTAGGAGTAGCCTCAGACAATGAGAACACAATGATAGTAATAAACACAACAATGTTTTGGCCGGAGAGACTATGTCTTATTTACCTAATTTTCTTCAGTGCCAAGAATAGGGCTTTTCCCATAGTTGGCACCTAACAAATATTTGACAATGAATGAATGACCAAGTGATTAAGTGAATTACTGTTCAGTTAATCATAATAGATAGTCAAACAGCACCTTCCATCCCCAGCACTGCTGGATAACTGGCGTAATCCAGAGCTTGCCCATGATATGTGCACTCCTGCATTGTGCTATAAAAAGCCAGAGCTCTAGCCCAGGCATGAAGCAAAGTTCATCTTCACAATGGGCAGTAACTGTGTCCCTGTCAATGCTGTGAGTAGTGAAGTGGTAATTAGTTGAATTGATGATCAGCCAGGACAGCATGTTCTATGAAGGAGCTCCTGAGAATGTCACCAGGCACAGGTGGGCAGGTTGGCAGAATAGAATTAAACTTTGGGAAGAATTCAGGTAGACGGTGGTGGAGGTGCTTGGGGGGGGGCACTAACTTGAATAAATCCCTAAAAATGGGATGCACTATCAAAAAGAGAACATCAGTTCTCTTTTGTCAGGGACAGGTTTTTCAGAAGTGGTTTAGAGCACATAATAGCCCAGAGTTGGATTCTTGTCCTGGGCACCCTCATTACTAACTAATGGGTCTGCCAACTACAACAAGAGGAAAATTATCTTAGCAGATGTTCAGGGAATCTCTTTCCTGTGGGAAGATTCACTCATAATCATCACCATCATCATCCTCATTAACAACAATGACAATGGTAACAACAATAATGATAATGATAATAATTGCAATAAACACACCTAACACTTAAATTACTCCACAAAGTATTTTACATGCATTGTTTCCTTGATACAGGTAACAACTCTGTGGGGTAGTTACTATAGGCATTATATTTCTCACTTTACAGATGAGGAAACTGAGGCTCGGAATGGTCATGTGACTCACCTGTGGTCACCTAGCTAGTACATGTCAAATGTGGCAGGATTGTGCACAATACTAACAAACTTTCCTAACAGCTTATATTTCTAAAATGTTTTAATGTCTACAGATCAATTTCCTCATAATAAGCCTTAAAGATCTGAATAATAGTACTAAATCAGAAAAATAATTGAATCCCATGTCACCACCTTTCCCTCTTTAATTGTGGATTCCTCACGATAATTCCTATTTTATAAATGAAAAAACTGAAGCAGAGACATGTAAGCAGCTTGGGAATTCATGTTTGAGTGAGAGCCTTGAACCAGAATCTCAGATGAGACTGTTGTGTTGAATTCGGGGATTCACACTGGAGGAGGGATGCTGAGATACTCCATTGTGTCCAGGTAAAGAGGAACTGAACGTGGAAGGGACTCAAAGTGATGTCGTGTGAAGACAAATGAGTGACCTGGAGAAGACCCGGAGGGAGTGCGACCATTACCTTCTGGTTTAGAAGGTCTGTTATGTGGAAGAAAGACTGATCTTGGTTCTACTTGGCCCCAGAGCATACAAGGAGCTTGGCTTAATGTCAGAGGAAAAGCAAACAGAAGCAAACCAATCTTCCCGCTATTCAAGATGTCCAACAGTGGGTGGCCTGCCTCATGAATTCCCCATCACTGGGAATGTACAAGGGAAGATTACCTGACTATTCATCAGAAATGTTCGCCAATGTTCCACTGCTCAAGTACACATTGGACTGGGTGTTCTCTGCTGTCCCTTCAGCACGCAGTGGGAGCCATCACATTCTTCAAAAACTTGAAGCTCTTTCACATGGAAGAGAAGTGGCACATATTCTGCTTGGCCCCAAAGAGTAGAAGTAGGAGCAGTGGCAGGGGAAGGGGAGGGAGTTATAGGGAGGAAGAGGAAGCTGTGAATCAAAAGACGCTAGAATATGAAGCATTAAACATGTGTCATTCAGAGAGAAATCAGGAAACAGGCACATAATGCACATGGCCTTCAGACCATAATAAATGAGGAATTATTAAGAAATGTAGAAAAGAATGACATCTGAGAAATATGATTTTTCAAAGGGGGGGTAGGTCATAAGGTAAGATTGAGGGACAAACATTGGATGATCTATGTGTTCTATTGGTAGCCTCCTGACATCAGGAGAAACTGAGGAAAGCTTAGATCATGATAAATGAGCCCCCATGTGGAAATCATATGAAGGGCCATGGACCAGAGTAACACAGGGATAGGTGGGCAAAGACTGATTCTGATCTGAATCATTGGAGAGAACAAGTCACAGCACTGAGCTCCCAGATCCAGTTGAGTGCATAAGGAGGCGTTTCCTACCCATGAGAGCTACACAAAAGTAGAATGGACTGCCTTGGGAAGTAATGAGTTCCTCACTGCTGAAGGTCTTAAATCAGAGACCATTCTTGGGATGCTGGAGAGGAAATCATCGGTCAGTTGCATGGTGGACGTGGCGCCCTGTAAGACTCCATCTAGTTTTGAGAGACCATGTTTCTGGGAATGAAAAAAAATGAGTACAATTTATGGGAGGTCAGAGAAGGGAAAACTTGGGCAAATTGAGGTTGTCAGGGAAGTCTTCACAGACAAAGTAGGACTTAAACCTGGGCCTTGAATAATGAGTAAGATTTAAATTTAATGTAAACTTTGAACAAGGATGAATTATAGAAACTATGGCAGATACTTCTAAATGTCAATGGATTTCTCTGTATAGGTGGTCCCAGTTGCAATACAATTCAATCCAGTTCAACAAAAAGCTACTAAGTTTCTACTATGTGCATGGAACTGGTCTGGGCACTATGAATGCCAAGATAAAAAAGACATATTCCCTGTAATCACAGGGCTCACATTCAACTACAGGGCATAAGATAGACATCAACTATCCCTGGAATTCTTGTCCATCTTTGACAACCTAGCTTCTATAGAGCTCAGTTTCCTAGAGTCAGTGCTCTGGGGCTTTGAGTTTGTCATGGCCCCCATTGAATCCCATGAGTTGCTCATTCAAGTGCCTTCTGACTCACTACAAAACAGACCCTCTTTCATTGCTGATCACATATGCTGATGGTGTAGCCTATATGGCTTATCTTGTGAGAGATGCTGCTGCCTATTTACAGCCAACATAGAACACTTCAGTAAAACTATCCAAAATACTGAAAAAGTCTGATGTTACATATATTGTTGCACATCCAGAATGCTGCACCTTTCCAAAAAATCACAGGGAGATGTCTTCTCATGTTGTTTCTTTGGGGCCAAGTCTGATCATGACAATTTTTGTCAATCAGTCATGAAGCATTTATTAAGCACATACTATGCAGTCGGCACTGTGCTAAGTACCAGGAATACAAAGAGAAAGATAGTACTTGTCCTCAAGAAGGTTTCATTTTAGTGGGAGAAGAAAACACATGAAATGGAAAAAAGGGAACTGAAAAGCACATGGGAGTGGGGAGAGAATGTCCTGGGCATGGCAGAGAAATTCCTGCAGAAAGAAGGCAGCAGTGAATCCTGGAAGGAAATGAAGACAACTTTAACAGGATGAGTTCTGATTATTTTTGTCATTGTTGTTTTCATTTTTACTGTTATTGTACATATACACACATACATGCATGTATGGGTACATACATATATACATACATGTACACATGTAAATAGTGCTGCTTCCCTCATTTTTAATCAGTTCATAAAATTCTTGTCATTCTTTACCATATAATCATTTAATACATCACAGTAATATTCCACTATGTTTATATATTGATGTTTGTTTACTTTGTTCCTTGAAAAAATGCTAGTATAAATCTTTAGTGTGTGTGTGTCGGGGGGGTCTTTTTATAGTTGGCCTCATTAAAGCATATATCTAGCAGTGGAATCTTTGGATCAAAGGGTATGTATATTTTGGTCACTTTCTTCAACTAGTATTAATTCACTTTCCAGAATGGATGGACCAATTCACAGCTCCACCAACAATGCATATGTGTGCCCATTTTTCTACAACCCTTCCAATACTGACAATTCCCATCATTCATCATCTTTGCCAATCTGCTGGATAGGAAGTAAAACTTCAGAGTTGTTTTGATTTACATTTCTATACTCATTGGTAATTTGAAGCTCATGTAATTGTTAATAGTTTGCAATTATTTTGAGAAATGTTCAACTTTATCATTTCTCCCACTTATCTATTGGGGAATGACTTTTGTCATCTAAGCTTTTAAAATCTCTAAGCTGCAAGAAAATCTCCAATGTGTCATCATATACTCCCTAAAATATACATTATCTTTCTTCTGAATTATTGTTGTCTTTGAGCTTTCTTCAGACCAAAGTTGTTGGATATGTGGTGCAGGTGGAAATATCCATAGGAGAAGACAATAGTGTGGCACAATCACATAGAATTCTGGATTGAGAATTTCAGAGTTCAAAAGGGACTTATGGCAGAGAATATCAGAGCTGGAAGGAAGCTTAAAATATAGAACTTACCTAGAATGTAAGAACTAGAAGAGACCAAAGAACATGGGCTATCAGAATGATTAATGACCTCATAACAAAGAATGCCAGAGCTGGGCAACACCTTAGAACATGGAACATCAGAGGTGGGAGGGGCCTTGGAACATGGAATATCAGAGGTGAGAGGGTCATTCAAACAAAAAAAAATCAAAATTGGAAGACATTACTGTAGGAAAGTAGAGAGACCACTGACTCTGGAGTTATGGTACATGGGTTCAAATCCCACCCATGATGTTTGCTACCAATATGATTTTGGGTAAGTTATATCCTCCCCGGGCTTCAGATTTCTCATTTATGAAATGAGTAGATTGGATTAGATGGCCCCTGAAGACCCTTCGTGCTCTAGAACCCTAGTACAGAGAATGTCTGGGCTGGGAAGAATCTTAGAGACCATGTAACTGAACCTTATTCTCACGGCCATCATTTAACAGAAGAAAACAGCTGCTCTTTCAGTCAGCCAAAGGTTTATTTTGGGCCCTGGGAAAATAAATTGTACTTTGATAATTCTTAGTCATTATTATAAGTATTTGCATAATTTGTATTCTTCACCCAAGTGCAAAAAATAAATTCAGCTTGATAATCAAACCTATTCATCTGTTATTTATAATCTTGTTTTTTCATCTAAACTTCTTGATGATGAACTCAGAACAGGAAAGGTGCAGTGGGCAAATGAATGCTCTGAGCTCTGCTCTGGTAGCTCTACCACCAATGCAAATGTCCAAACACAAGAAATCATGCCAGTTGGGTTACAACTGTGACCCTAAATGGTTGGCCCATATCTCATTTCTTCTGTGAAGCCTTCCTTCCTTCCTTCATTTTGTTATCAGAAATGACCTTTCCTTTCTAGGACATGGCATAGAACACACACTCTTTCAATTCAATCACAGTCCCTTGACACTTATTCAGGAACCATTAGTTGCGATGCTTTGTGCTGGTGATACAAAACTGAAAAAAGACATCATCCCCATCTTCAGTGACTTTATAATCTGAGATTGCCTCCCAGATGAACTTGTGTTATATTGGGTCAAATGGTTCTCCAGGAGGGATATTTTTTATATTGCCTACATTTCTTCCTATATCCTTTCTCTCCTCATGTAAGTGAGTCATCACACAACATTTTTTTAGGCAATTGGGGTTAAATGACTTGCCCAGTGTCACACAGCTAGTAAGTCTCAAGTGTTTGGTCTAGGCTGGACTTGAACTCAGGTCCTCCTGACTTCAGGGCCAGTGAGCTATCCACTGTGCCACCTAGCTGCCCCTCCAGGAGGGGTTTTTAGCCTACTACTTCTCTCTAAGTTCTATGAGGGCAGCTAGCAACGTAGGAAGATGGGAATGTCTCGTAAGGTACAGCAAGGAGGCAAGTGTCACTGAGGAGAGCAGCAAGGCATAAGTAAGAAGGAAGGAGATCGGGAAGAGCTTTAAAAGCCAAACAGAGGATTATCTATTTGATCCTGCAGCTAATAGAGAAGTGCTGAAATTTACTGAACAGGGAGGTAACATAGTTAGACCTGGGCTTTAGACAGATCAATTTGACAGCTGAGCGGATGGTGGACTGAAGTGGGAAGAGATTTGAGGCAGGGAGACCAATCATCAGACCACTGCAGTAGTCCAGGCAAGAGGAGATGAAGGTCTGCACCAAGGGGGTGGCAGTGTTAGAGGAAAGAATGAAATGTTACAGACAGAAGCAACAGGACTTGGGAACCGCTTGGATATGGACAATGAGAGAAAGTGAGGCATCCAGGAGGAAACTGAAGTTTTTAATCTGAGTGACTGGAAGGATAGTGTCTTTCTCAATAATAATAGTGAGATTAGAAGAGGATAGTTTGGGGGGAGGGGAAAGTGAGAGATAATGAACTCAGTTGTGGACATGTTGAGTTGTCTATGAGACATCTAGTTTGAGGCGTCCCATAAACAGTTGGAGACACAATACTAACTCAAAATAAACCTTTGCTCACAGTAGATACATATTAGGTCATCCCTCCCTTTCCCCTTTCCATTCTCCCCACTCTCCTTCCCCTTCCCCTTTCCATTACCATCTCTTTTCTTTTCTTGTCCAAACCTATGATTTCATTGCTGTAGGGAATTCCAGTGAGTTAATGCCTTCCTCTCATGCTGATAGGTAACTTTTCAGCAACTTAGAGCAACAGAGCATTCCCTGCTGTACTGAGAAAAGGTTAAATGAATTGCTTATTGACAGACAGACAGTGTGTATCAGGAACAGGACTGGAACTCAGATCTTCTTGACTCCGCTCTGGTCAGTCTTAAAGTAGAAATGGACAATACTGGCTGCAATATTTTAGGAGCAGGCCAGTTGACAGCTGGAAGCAATAATGTTTGACAGTGTGGCACTCTCTTAACAGCCAAATCAAGTTGTAGCCTCACATGGTTTGGCTCCATTAGCTACCAAATTAGGGCAGGCCTTGTTGGGTGTTCAGAACAAAGTGTGAGGTGTCACAGCCAGAAATTGATTTCCTAACATGGTGCAGCAATTAGCAACAGCTGAGACTAGAAAAGTCATGTCCAAGGAAGATGAGTAGGATCTACTATGACCCAAACATGCTCTTCGTATGCAGTCAATGCCTCCCCAAAAGAGGGGTGGTTCACATCAAAGTGGACAAAAATACATCTACTTTCCTCTCCTGAACATTTTGTATTCTCCCTCCAAGATTGTGATTAACTCAGCAATTAAAAGGTGAATGGTCAGCATGAGTCGAGAGAAGACTTACTGTCTAAATGTATCATGTTTGTGTTTGTTGGTGATTTTTAACTACTAATAAAGGAAGTACATTAATAAAAAGGGGCAGTGTAGAGCCTTCATTTCCATAAGACTTTATGATTATAGAGAGCTTCGCAAAAATAAGAGTAGGTAGTGAATTCAGGATTCATACCTAGGACTCTTAATTTAAATCTATCACAATCAAATCAGATAATATGTTTAAAGTATTTTGCATGCCTTGATGTTGTTAAATGTTAGCTTAGGTGTAGTTAGTAGAAGCAGTTAGCAATAGACCAGCAGTAGAACCATCCAGCCTTGATCTGAGTTTCTAAAGTGATCAATCAATAAACATTATGAAGCACCTACTATATAAGTCAGGCACTGTGTTAAGTGCTTGGGGATACAAAGAGGCAAAAGACAGGCCTTGCCTTCAAAGGAGCTTACTATCCAATGGGGGAGATAAGTTGCAAATAAATGTATACAAAGTAAGCTCTATACAGGGTAAATTGGCGTTCCAGAAGAGGACCAAAATGACGTCACTATGCTAGAGTCAAGTTACGGTGTGTCCCAACTGTGGCTGATCAGACCAATACGAGCTTGGAATGTTCTACCACAAATAATCAGGCACAAACAGGCCATGTGAACATTTGGGGTGGATTCTCTGAATTTGCGCATCTCATGTTTCTTTTGAGCTACTTCAATTTTCCTCTGCTCATAGAGCACAGCACCTTCTCTGATGTGGGCATGCCATGCTTAGAGGTCTTGTGCTAATGTCTGCTATGGATAAATAGGAAATAATGAAAGGAGAAAAAAGCCTTAGCTTTAACAGGGGTTAGAGAAGGCTTCCTGTAGAAGGTGAGACTTAGTTGGGATTTAAGGAAGTCAACTACCTGTAGTCAGAACAAAGGAGGGGAGTAAGATGTAAAGAAGATTGGAAAGATGAGAAGGGGCCAGGTTATGAAAGGTTTCAAATGGCAAACAGAATATTTTTTGTTTGCTCCCAGAGGCAATTGGGAGCCACTGGAGTTTATTGAGTAGGGAGGTAAGAGAGTCAGACCTGCACTTTGAGAAAATCTCTTTCGTGGCTGAATGGAAGTTGGATTGGAGTTAGGAGAGACTAGGGGCAGGCAGACCCACCAGTAGCTAGGGCAATAGCCCAGGTATAAGGTGATGAGGCATGCCCTAGAGTGGGGGCTGTGTCAGAGGAGAAAAGGCAGTGTATTGGAAAGATGTTGTAAAGGTGAAATCAGCAGGCCTTGGGAACAGCTTGGAAACTGGGGTAAGAGAGAGAGAGTGAGAAGACCAAGATGAGTCCTGGGTTGTAAACCTGAAGGATTGGGAGATGGTACTGCCTTCTACTGTAATAGGGAAGGTGGGGCTAGGTTTTGGGAGAAAGATAATGAGTTCCGTGTGGGAAATATTAAATTGAAGATGTCTACTGGACATTCTGTTTGAGATATCTGAAAGGTGGTTGGAGATGTGAGATTAGAGGTCAGTAGAGAAACTGGGGCAGGAAAGATAGATTGGAGAATCATCAGGACAGAGATGGTAATTAAATCTCTGGAGTTGAGATCACCAAGTGAAATATCATAAAGGGAAAAGAGGAGTGTCTAGGACAGAACCCTGTGGCACACTTCATTAGAGGGCATGATCTAGTAAAGCAAAGGAGACAGATGAGTGGTCACATAAGTAGGAGGAGAACCAGAAGGCAGGGATGTCCTCAAACCTTGAGAGAAGAGACTATCAACAGGACAGAATGGTCAACGGTGTCAAAGGCTACAGAGAGAGCAAAGAGAATGAGGATTGAGCAAAGGCCTTTAGATTTGGTGATTCAGAGATCATTAGGACTTTGGAGTTCAAAAAAGACCTTACACATCCTATGGCATGTTCAAATGAACTCTTGAGGACCATCTGCCATGATGTGGAGGAGATAAGCACGGCCTCACTGGAGGGAATGCCCACACCCACGAAATCTCCTTCAAAGATCTCTCAAGTTAACAGTCAAGTGTGGGAAGCACTGTGAACTCTCATCTGTGATCCAGAAACGAAAAGCCCTCCATCTTTGCCCTCAGAGAGAGAAACTGAGGCCCAGAGAGGGGAAATAGTTTGTTTAAGGTCCCACTGCCAGTCACTGGAAGCACTGGGATTGAATGCAAATCTTGGGATGTTTGATATAGATTCCTTCCACCTGGCCATGCTGCCTATCCACCACAACTACAAGCATCCAGTCACCAGATTGTTTCTAACCTGTGACACCTATAAGACTTAATTTGCTCTTCAATGCAAAAGAGCTTTGCTGGAGGCAGGGGCCAGGCACCCACCACCTAGTGGAGCAGATTTCATTAATATTATTGAGTCTCTTACAATGGGGAAATCAGCTTCATACCCTAGAGGTTGACACATTGATTAACTCAGAGGAAACTCCTTCCATATTCATAAAGATCTGGCTTGTCAGAAGCTTTGACTGATCAGGCCGCCCAAGCCCTTATGATTCTCCTGCCAGGAAGTAAAGTGAGAAGAGTTATCAGCTAGGAGGCAGGAAATCAGGATTCCAGTCATGGTCCTGCCACTGATCCACTGGGTGACCTGGGACAGGGACACACATGGAGGAGGCATTTCATTAATACTCTTTGAATCGAATTGAACTAAATTGAACTCCAACTCTGTCTTTCCTTATCCAAAGTCTAACAGTCTCCATATTAAGGTCCCTCTCAGCTCTGACATTCCCTGTTCTATGTTCCACATCTAGGGTGCTGGACTCAAGTCCAATGATTCCACGTATGGAAGGATTCTAATGTCAGTCATCTGGACTTGAGAAATTAATGTTCCATGATGGAAGGGCAAATCCTCCCTGGTGCCCAGAAAGAAAAAAAAAGCCCCAAAGAGTGAGGAAACTTTTTCTATTCACCTAGGGTAAAGATTTGGAATCTTTTTGTGTCCTGGACCCATTTGGCCAATGTAGTAAAACTTCTAGCCCTTTTCTTAGAGTAATACTTTTCAATACCTAAAACTAAATACTTGAAATTATAATAGAAACAATTATGTTGTAGTACAGTTAGAAAATTTTACCAATATTTCATGCATATATGTATTATATGTATATACATACACATGCATATATGTATGTATGTAGTTCTGGGCAGTCTGGTGAGTTGTTAGACCCTTCCAAATCAAATTTTTAAATGCATAAAATAAAATACATAGGACTACAAAGGAAACAAATTGTCTTGAAATTCAGTTATCAAAATATGAAACAAAACCAAAAGAAGATTCATGGTCCCAAGGTCAAGAGCCTCAACTGCAAAGCAAGCAGACCTGGGCCGGGGCTGCTGTGTTTCTGGCTGGAGGTAAAGCCTGTTTCTCACTCCCTCCTGCACTCACCTGCAAGGCCAGCATGGGGAAAGCACACTGGTCTAGAGCCGAGAAGCCCTGCATCTGGACAAGTCCCTTCCTTTGTCTGAGTCTCACTTCTGGCCTCTATAAATGGGAAGAGTAAATCTGGCACTCCCTCATGCCAAGGGCCTGGTGCAAAGAAAATACTTTCGAACCCCTGAAGGAACACATCCAATTGAGCTCTCATTACTTCTGCCTTTGACTTGGAACAGAAAGTCCACTGTCTTCCCTATGATTGGTCAGCCCAGCATGGAAGGAATAAATCCCCTCTCTTCCCAATTTCATAACCAGGGCAGTCAATCTCGTTTGATATGCATGATGGTTTGATTTTGCCAGGCAAAAAGGTAAATTACAATCCATTAGAAAATGAAAAGAAAGATAATTTTTGGTTTTGTGAAATTCACAGGCAGAAACACAGTATTTCTGGTGAGGGAGGCCATGGGTCTTGTGGGGCTCAGAGCTGGCCCCACATAGTTCCAAAATGTGTGACTTGAACTCCCCCCAAAATCAATACTGTGACATAACCAGGTACACAGTCCTTGCAAATTATTCCATTCATACTTCATGCAAATCTGACTTCCATATTTGTCTTCAAGACATCTGTGTCCTTGGACCTCTTAGCAAATCTGTTTGTCCTCATCTCGCAGCTTGTCTCACATCCTACGTTAGGGTGGAGTGATTTGTCTACGTGTCTAATCTTCCCAACTCTTTTCAATGATGCCAAAGTCATCTCTGGTCCTCATCATTTTACTGGCTGAACCTTTGCCTGGCAAAGGTGCGCTCAGCAAGGTGGCTGTCTGGATATTCTCAGCATAACTCACAACTCCAACATTGCCCCAAGTCTGTGGTAATTTAAACTGCTTCAAAAAGAAAGTCAGATTTGTAAATCCTTCAGAAATAATAATAAAGGGATGAATTCCCCAAGGCCCCCAGCCACTTTCAGCTCTCTGGAGGCCATGGCACCTCCGTTATCACCACCTGGCAGTGGCTCGGGATGAACACGGGCTCCTATTCTTGTTGGTGTTGTTCAGTCGTATCAGGCTATTCATGGCCCCATTTGAGATTTTCTTAGCAAAGATACCAAAGTGGCTTGCCATTTCCTTCTCCAGCTCATTTTACAGATGAGGAAACTGAGGCAAGCAGCGACTTGCCCAGGGTCACACAGCTAGCAAGTATCTGAGGTCAGATTTGAATTCAGGTCCTCTTGACTCCAGGTTGCCACTCTCTCCACTACAGCACCACCTAGCCGCCCTTTCTACCTTCTATATTAGACTAAAACCATCAAGCCTGCTCACACACATAGGGTCATAAATTAGAAGCTGGAAGGGACCTTAGAAGCCATCAAATCCATCCTTCTCAATACAGATTAGCAAACTAAGACAGTAAATAAAATCCTTGGCTTGGAGTCATGAAGAGCTGAGTTCAAATCCAGCTTCAGATACTTCTAGTTGTGTGACCCTGGGCAGATCATTTTATCTCTGTCTGCCTTAGTTTCCTCAACTATACAATAGTGATAATAATGGGTATAATAATAGCACCTACCTTGCAGGGTTGTTGTGAGGATCAAGTTAGATAACATTTTAAAAAGTACTTAGCTCAGTCCCTGGCACAAAGTAGGTGCTATATCAATGTTTATTCCCCTCTTCTCCCTTTCCTGGAGTTAAGAGGTATCTAAGGTCAGATATGACCTTGAGTCTTCTTGACTCCAAGCCCAGCAAACTGTCCATTACAACACCTAGCTGCCCTGACAGAAAAGGGAGCAAGTATATGTGTGTGCATGTGTGCACGTGTATGTGCATGTGTGTTTGTATGTGCCTGTGAGAGTATTCTTGCAGGGGTGCTGTGCACATGCCTATGCATGCATGGGTGCATGCATGGATACACAAACCCATGTGCATGTGTGGGTGCTATGCTTATTTGTGCACATGCGTGTGCACACACACAAAGAGTAAGATGTGTAGATCTTATCTGAGCACAGGCTCTTAACCTGTTTTTTTTATTAACTTATTTTTTTACAAGAATATTTCAATGTAATTGGCTTCCATTATAACCCTATGTATTTAATTTTGTGCATTTAAAAGCATAATTCTGAGAAGGGTTCCCTAGGCTTCACCAAACTGCCAAAGGTGTCCATGAAACAAAAAAAGTGAAGTACCTTTGGGCTGAAGGGCAAAAAGGCCTTCTCATTCAGCTCAGCCAATGCTGTCAGGAGAATTCACACAGACCAGAGAGCAAGTGGGACCCTCATATTCGCTTACATTTTGAAGGCTGAAATTGCACAGCCCCAGGGTTTGAGGAGGGAAAAAATTCTCACCCTAACAATGCAAAAAGGAAAGACAAAAATTGAGGATAGGAACTGAAGAAAAATATCAGGAATAGAAGATAAAAGTCTTCGAGACCAAAAGGCCAAAGGAGAAAAGCTGAGTCTAAGCTTAACTCCTAAGAAGATAAATCAGCAGCGAGATTCTTAAGGAAGAAAGGGGGGAAATATAATAACAAACATTCAAGAAAAGTTCACAACACAAAGACTCACTCTTTCAAGGAATGTCAAGCAGAATCAATAAATAAAAAGAATAGAAAGTATCCAGATTCCCTGGGGAATTAGTGGAACAACAGAAAAATATTTTGGAATGGTATAAAGTGAAAGAGAAAATTAGGGTGGAAACTGTTGTAAATTAGAGCTCTTGATGAAGAAATAAATGAGATCAACAAAAATAAACAACTGAGTTCATTAAGCAGATTCTCTTCCGTAAAAATCATTTAAGGTATTTTTTCAAAATAAACCAAAGTTGAAAAGAAAATCTGACTTTCAAATTCTCCAAACAATAGAAATACAATAAAACTAGGTAACCCAAGTCCCACAGATTGTTGGTATGGAACTCTGCTTACCAGTGGAGACCAATGAAGGGCAGGGCAGAGTTGGGAAAGACGAAGAAGGTCTCTTTAATCTGCGCTCCGATGTTGCTTCAGTCATTTCTGGCTTCCACTTTTGAGAGACAAGATGGACAATGCCAACTTCACTTCAGGCTGCTGAAGGGAGAATAAGACTTTGGAGGAAGCTAACATGAGAACTGGCAGTTTCCATCATGTTCCTGTCCCCAGCTTACTATGCTAAAGATTTCTGAGAATTTACCCTTTGGGTAAAATCTGGGACTCTCTGTGTCTTTCTGTCTTTCTCTGTCTCTCTCCCCTCATCTCTCTCTTTCTCTCTCTCTGTATCTATCTAGAGAAATATAATAGAATATATTATAAAATCAGAAAAATTATATACAACATACATGTTATATATGAGTTTTCTGATTTCTTTTGTGCTATCAAATTGGGAAAATGGTTTTCTTTGCTATTTGCTATGTGTGCTCATTGAGGAATTGGTATTATCTGGGAAATCAAGCCTTAGACATAGAGCTTGGGGTCTTCCTTTCCACATGAATGAAGATGAGAAATTGAGCTTGAAGTTGAAAAGTACATGACCTATACTATTCATGTTTAAAGGAACAGATAGCTTGAATTCTAGCTGGGTATCCCCTCTGTCTATGGAGAGCAGAATGGCCAAGCTTCTGGCCCCAAATTCCTGCTTCTCCTTTTGATGAAAATTAAAGTTTCCCTTGGAGAATGGAGGGGGCAAAAGAGGTTAGAAATGTCTATCTTACTTCCCTTCAAGCCAGACAAAAATATCCCCATGATAGAGCTAGGGATACAGCTTTGCTGCGGTTATATGAGAACAATTATCCAAAAAGACAAAGCAAGGAAATATTTGTTTTTATTCTCTTAGGGAAAAGATAAGGCTACTATTACAAAATATAACCAAGGTTAAAGAACAGATGTTCTATCTCTGTCATGGTCCAAAATGTTGAAAAGGCTTAAAGATTTAGAAGGAAGTTACAGAGTTAGAAAGGGAAAAGGAATAATTGAATTAATATTCCAAGGACTGAATCCCATATTTCCTTATAAGTGAATCTCTCTCTTTTTTTTTTTCTGGGGGTGGGAGTAGATCCCAGAAGGAAATAACTTACATGTGGAGAGAGTTGTCAAGAGGCAGAGACCTTGACAAATACATAATGGAGTCACACGGGACATAAGTAAAGAAGATAAAATGATTTCCTCTATCTCTTTGTAAGCATGGGGAGAACAGGGAAAAAAAATGGAGAGGAGGGACTGAGATGAACCAGTACAGGTTGGAAACTGAGGAGGACAAGGCTTTCATGCCCTTCAGCAGGGAAATCAGCCCAGGGGTGTGATGGAACCAGCGCAAACCAGTGCTGGAGAGCTGATTGTTAAATTTTCAGTGTAAACATTTATTTTCCAAATCAGCAAGGATTTGCTGACCAAATCAACCAAATGATTTATTGTTTCATTGGTTGTCTAGAGTAGACTTAAGAAAGTGATGGAGATAATAGTGCAAATTATACTTGAAAGTGTCTAATTTTTCTTTTTTTTTTTTTAGGACAGTCACTTGTTGAACATTTACTAGTAAACCTCTAGATCTACCAGTGAATGATCATGGTTCTTCTACCCTGGAGGAAATAGGATATAAACAAACAAAAATATGTAAATAAATTAAAGAGTAACAAATAAAACAGAAAAAAAAACTATTCAAATGGTTTAAAAAATCATAGGCTGTTTTTAGATCAACATTTTTTTTTTTAAATACAAGCTTTAGGAAACCTAACTGGGGTGGATGGGAATCAAATTAGAAAAAAAAATAAGTGAATAGATAAAAAATAAAGTGGATTTATACACAGTTGTGTTGGGGAAAGTAAGAATATATATAAAATATAAAATATTGAAATGAATGAACTTACTCAAATGTCAGAAAGAGGAATTGTAAACAAAGCATAAATGAACTGGAGGGGGAGGAAATAATTTCTGCTCCAAAATGATTTATGAGTAAATTTCATTAAACATTTAGTGAGTAAATGATACCTAAGCCACAAAAAGTCTTATAAACTTCCATCTTCTCCAGCAGGGTTTTCCTTCACCGACTTCCTGGGGTCTTCCCCTTCCGAGGCTTGTGGCATTTATTTTGCATATACCTGCATATGTATGCTTTCTCTCCCACAATAGAGCGTAAGTTCTTTGGAGGCAAGGAGGAGAATAATCTTCAAAGTGGGATTTCTTCAGTGCACTGGAGTTGGCTCTACCTGGCTCCCAAGATCTGATGGTTAAATGTTCAATGTGAGCATTTGCACCTTGGAAATCAGCAAACACTATAAATCAGGGCTTGGTTAATTGTCTAGACTTAAGAAAGTGATGGAGAAGACTTTAATAATACAGATTAAACTTAAAAGTGTATCTTGAGATTTTCAGAGAGCTGGTTGTTAAGCATTTACCAACACACTTTGGAGTGCAAAGAATTCCAAGTAACATCAAATCAGCAAGCATTTATTAAAGGTATTTACTATGTACCCACACTGTGCTAAGAACTTGGGTCACACAATAAAAGGGAAAACAAAACAAACAAACAAAAAACTGAACCCTCCCCTCCCCCACTCAAAAGGAGCTCCCATTCTAATATGGGAGGCAACATGCAAACAATGATGGACGTACAAGATCTGGACAGGAAAAATGGGAGATTAGCAAGAGGGGGAAACACTGCCCTGAAGGAGAATGGGGAAAGCTTTTTCCAGAATGGAGGATTTTAGCTGAGACCTGAAGGAGCTTGGGGGAGCCAGGAAGCAGAGATGAGCAAAGAGAGAAGTCCTGTGCTGGTCACTGCCAGGAAAACTGCATCCAGGATAAGGAAGCTCCCTCTCCAATGCAGGAGAGCGGCTTCCTGCATCTTCTAGACTAAGGGAGCTCCCTGATGCACCTAAGGCTTGTGACCTGTCTAGGGTCACATATCTGGTTTGTATCAGAGGCCTGACTCTCTGAATAGCTCAGTTCTTTCATTATACCATACCAGGGTGCAAGTGAGAAGGAGAGAAGGAAGTATTTATTTCCTTTCCTTCCTTCTCCCCACCCCAATATTTGGACAAGTGCACACCATCATGCAGTAGGCACTTAATAAATGCTTATTGATTGGCTGATTATTGATAATTGAGAAAGAAAGCACCATTCTGAGGAGGGTTTCATTCAGTTTCAGAAGCCAAGACCTTTGCCACTAATAGTTTTATTGTTAAGCCCTTTTGTGAGATTACCCTTGCCTCCCTTCCAAAGTCTCAGCCTGGCCTTTTAATCTTATTCAAATGTGCTTTCCTTCCTGGCCCCAAAAAGAACCAGGAGAACCTTAAAGTTTTAGTAACTGCCTTATTTCCCTTTGAAAGCTCTCTTTATCTCCCTTTGAAAGCAAACTTCTACCTTTCAGTTTCCTTCATTATCTACTCTCATTGTCTGTTCAATCTCTCAGACCCTCCAAACGGAAATTCTCACCTGGACCTTTCTTCTCAACCACCTCACCCTTCAACTGGCCTTACATTGTGGCTACAGCAATCTCCCTTCCATTGTTTTACTTTCCTGTGGCCCCTAGTCATTTCCCACCCTTAATCCTAGCTAGGCACCACAGGTCCAGGACCCAGGAGTTCTGTTCACCCCAGCTTACTAGCCACTCCCATCCAGATCTCCTTAGACCCCTCCTCCAGTCACTCCAAACTACTTGGCCACTCCTAGATCCCTCCCACAGTCTTTCTGTACTTAAGATTCACCTTTGCCCCCATTCAGATGCTGAGCCTTTCTCATGCCTAGAGGCTGAGACTGCCTCATGCCCCGCTGGTCCTTATGGGCCTCACCTGGCTTAAGATCCACTTGGCCTATCCATTCTAGCCCCCATTTAGATCACTGATGTTTGAGTTCCTTGGGAGTCTGGCCTAGATGCTTTATCTTTAATAAACTTTTTCTCTGGCTGGAAGAAGATTTGGGTTGAATTCTTTCAGGCAAGCTCGGTGCCATGATTTGGGGCTTTTCCCAGCACCCCAAAACCTCCCACGATCTTGGGGAGCCTCTGTGCATCTAGGAGCACCCCAAAACCCCTCCACCTCTTCAATTCCACACTCTTTTTATGAGACAAATGTGGTCCTAATAGCCAGACCAGAGAGGAATGATAGTATATTTTATAGTTGAGGAAATTGAGATTCTGAGAAATTAAGTGATTTTCCCAAGGTCTCAAAACTTGGAAGTAAAAAATACATCTTTTGATCCCAAGCACCCTGACTCCAAGCCAGGACCTTTGCCACAGCAGACAAAGGGAATTGGGGATCTCTTGGAAGTTCTGCTTGGCTTTCTTTCTTCTATAAGCCTGCATCACACTTTCCTTCACATTCAAATTGAACTGAAAGTGGTATTCTAAACTTCTCAACTGGAAATGTCACTGAACTGGAGCAGGTTTCATTTCTTCAGCTAACATTTACTGATGTCCTACTGTGCAGGGACAAAGGCTAGGAGGAATAGGGAACATAAAGGTGAAAGAAAAAATCACCCTCACAGAGTCACAGACCATTGGATGTAGAAGGAAATTTCATGATCACCCTCTATAAGACCTTTACTATAAAAAGGAAACTGAGTCACAGAGAAATAATGAGTTGACCAAGGAAATGTGTGACT
Source organism: Vombatus ursinus (assembly GCF_900497805.2). NCBI lineage: Eukaryota > Metazoa > Chordata > Mammalia > Diprotodontia > Vombatidae > Vombatus > Vombatus ursinus. The sequence continues at coordinate 2,929,274 of NW_020950172.1, read as the reverse complement.
TTGGGAAAGGTGTGAGATCTGAAGACAGAGGTTCAAATCCCACCTTTGAAGTTTAGATCTATGTGACTTTGGGAAATCATTTGACCTCTGGACCTCTATTTCCTTGTCTGCAAAGTTAGGGGGTGAGACAACAGGACCGCCATGGACCCTTCTAGTTCTAATCCTGTCTAATTCTATAAAATAGTGTTTCCTTGCCGGAGAGCCAGGACTAGGATCCAGGCACAGGCTGATTTAAATGTACCACATCTCCCTGCCCCTCACACACACTTAAGGAGCTTACCTCCTAGCAATGGAAATTTAATCAAATAAATAAGCATTCCCATACTCAGCCTAGCCTGGGGCGAGGTACTTTGTTCAAAGGAGTCTTGCCTTCAAGGGATTTCCAGTACAGTTAGGGGATGAAGGAGTCAGTAGGGAAGCCTATGATCCCCCAGCACAAGAAACCCCGTGGAGCGCAATCAGTGCGGAACAGAGGGTAAAAAGACAGGACTGAGCCAATTGAGGAGGGAAAAACATTTCCCCCTGGAGGGATGGGGAGGGTGTCAGGGATGATGCCAGTCACCTGAGCTGTACCTGGACAAAGAAAGTAAGGCAATCAGCAGCTGCAGAGGAGGAGTGAGACATCCATTACAGACACTGGATGCAAAGTCAGCAAAGTATTGAAGAAGCTAGAGTGGGAGAGAGCAGGTAGAACATGGCAGCCTTGGCTACACACTCTTGACAACCTGAAAGCACCATGGAAATGCTCCTGTTAATACTGCTTTAACAAAATACACCTAGGGATGAAGGAGGGAAGAAAGAAGAAATTAGAGATGCATATATAGATATAGATGTGAATACATAGAGAACTATGTCTATATAGCCACTTGTAACTATATGTGTACATATACATACATACATAATAGTAACAATAATAACTAACATTTATATAGCATCTACTATACACAATGCTGAGCATTGTGCTAAGTGCTTTGCAATTATTATCTCATTCAATTATCTCAATAACCCTTCTAGGTAGGTGTTATTGACTCAATTTGACAGGTGAAGAAACTGAGGAAATTAGGTGTCTTTCCCAGGAACACACATCTAGTAAGTGTCTGGGGTCAGATTTGAACTTGGGTCTTTCTGACTCCAAGCCCAGTGTTCTATCCACTGTTACCAGCTGCTCCTAACTATATATATAACTCCCTATAGTTATATATAACTATATAGCTATATGTAGAAAGTTATTTACAGTAATGTAGAAATCCATACATATATGGAAGTAATTGTAGTTCCATATAGTATGTGTGTATGTACATGATACAAACTATACATACATATATAGAACTATATATAGTTATATAAAACCATATATGTATGTGTGTATAGGTGCATGTGTGTATTTTATGAGTGTGTATATACACTCACTATATAAACTATCTAGTTTGCAAACTGCGACGTCCATAGGAATCAACAATAACATAATTAACACAGAAGCAAATCTGTTTCTGGGCTCTAGGATGCACCAAGTGTCTAATCCAAGAGATGACAATGTGATCACCCTCTGTGCTGATCAGTCCACAACTGGGCTTTGGAGCTCAGTTCTGGGAAGTAAATTTTAGGAAGGTGTAGTGTTCATAGTGGGGAAAAAGTCCTAAAATACAGTAATAAGTGAGAAGCCATAAAAATTTAACCTCTATGAAAGGTGGAAGCCTGGACATGGTGACCTGTTAACAATTAGAATTTAGCTACAAAACTATACTTGTGGCACCAAATCAAAACTTAAGATACTGTGACTTATGAAAATCGTAACAAGAATATTGTGACCTGTATGTGACCAGTACGTGATCCATACACAAACTTATGTTTGAGTACAACATTGGCTGAACTTCCAAGCTCATTCCCAAAAATATTCACCCAATAGTAGTGATGCATTCTCTAGCTCCTCCCACCTTTATCTGTTTTCCATAATTACCAGAGGGATTTTTGGGGTTCTGGTGTGGAAATTCGTAGAACTGTGCAGCTGCTGTCCCAGACCAAAGATTGCCCCTGTTTGTAAGTATTCATAATAATTGATTAAGCTACTACCTACAATCAGCCTTGAACTCCATGGCCTCTTCCTTTGGTATAAAAAGAACACAGTTTTGGGAGAGGTACAGGGTTCTCCAGCCAGGGGAATTCCAGACCTTGCAGAAGGACACATGGATAAGCTGGAGGGCATCCCGGGAATTGGAAGCGGTGTATTGGGAAAAGAATATGCCACCCTGGTACATTGATTGAAGGAATTGCTTAGCCTGGAAAGTAAAAAAAAAACTTAGTTTTAGACAAGGTTATAGCGAGAATTGTTGAGAGAGATAGTAAAAAATGGAAATAAGCATTCTAACAAAATTCATTATCAGAACACGGGGCCCATTTCCCCTCCCTCCCTCCCTCAGTGCTTCCCTGCCTTGCTCCTTTCTTCCCTTCTTTTCTTCTTTTCTGCTTTCTCTCCCTCCCTCCCTCACTCCTTCCTTCCTCGCTTCATCTCTCCCTCCCTCTCTTCTTTTTCTTATTCCTTCTTCTCTTTCTTTCATAAACATTTATGGTGACTCTGATTACAGAGTCACTGCTAGAATCTAACAGTACAACTGGCTCTCTGCATGACCTTGGACATGTCCCTTCTCTTTCCAAGGCCTCAGATCTCTCATCGAACAAAATAGAGTTAGACTAGATAATCCCCAAGGTCCCTTCCTGCTCTGCCCCTAGCTGTCTATCATCATGTACAATGTAGTTACTGGGAAGCTACAGCGGCCAAGGCTGTCTGCACCAGAGAATGGCAAACGTGCCATTATTAATGAATGTAGTTTGAAAAACAGGAAAAATGATCCACATGTGAGTCTTTTTTGGTCCTGATGACTGATGTGCTGTGAGGGAGGCAGACATTCCACAGGGAGTTCATTCGTTACTTCCAATTAACCTGAATTCATGTGAGCTGTAACTGTGTTGCCATCCTTGCATGTAAAGGAGCTGCTCTGATCCATTTCCCCACCTGACTCCCCATGTCTGATTTAAACAAAGATTAGGCAATTATTTCCCACATAGCAAACAACCACAAACTGTATCATCTCCTTGTGGTTGTTTGCTAGGTGGAAAATTTACCCAAATTTACCCAAATTAAAAAAAAAAAAACATTAAAAAATGGGTTTTACATTTCAAGAGAATCTAGATCGGAAAATCTGCCTACCACTTCTCCTGCAGACAAAGCAGGAAAATGATTGGTGGTTATCTGGAGCTGCCCACACAAATGCTTGCTGGTCATCTGGAACTGCCTGCATTGGTTCATCAGAGCAACAAGGAAGGCTGTCCTAGTACCATGCACCAAAGTTCAAAGTCACACTCACTCTGTTGATCCCCAAGACACAATCAGCTCCCCATTGATTGAATAGTTCAAATGGAGGTGGAAAAACCATTTGCGGGAGATGTTGTAAGGCAGGTCATTCTGTTTTTTGCTTTTTTTTTTCCTCTTATAAAATATTGGATTGATATCTGACTCTTGGTAACTCCTACCCTGACTGAGGTATAGCTCTTTCTAGTGCCAGGCCCTGTAAAATCCCTCTTTCTCTGGATACTTGAAAAAGCAAGGTCCGCTGGTGTTTAACTTTCATGGATGAATGCTATTTTCATGCCTGTTGACTACACTGATGATTCAGTATGTCAGGAAAAGGAAAGATCCCACTTATCTGTTTGGCCCAGAGGGCCTAACTAGGAGCCATGGGGAGAGGCTGCAGAGAGTCTGCTTTAGGCTTGATGTCAGGAAAAACTGCCGAATAATCAGCATTCCTCCAAAGAGGTGTGGAGTGGCCTCTGCAGGTGGTGCATCTCTCATAGCTAGAGATTTTCCAATAGAGTCTAGAGGTCATATGAGTTGAAAAGGACCTTAAACATCAACTACTCCAACTCCCTTGTGAAATAGATGAGGACATTTACCCATGCTGGGTCACCTCTCCCATGGCATTATCCACATTTAACATTATCGTTCTTTGGAAGAGAATCAGCTGCTTCCTCCTTGGGCTGTCCCATTTCTTCAATATCCGTCTCCTTTTTCTTAGGAAAAAAACTCACATCTAAGTTTTGGGTTTTTTAAGTGTCATGTTTTTCAGAACTCCTTATTCTTCTCTTTCTTTTGTAGGTCAGATCTGTCTGCCTTCCAATCTCTCAGTACAAGACAGGATTCTGCTCAGCTTTTTCAGAGTTTTTTTCGTCTTTGTGTTCCCTTTAAGCACTCCTTTCATCCTCTCCAGAAGTACTTCCTTATCCTGATAACCTGGAGAATAAGTACTTAATCATTCTGGTGTCTACACTTTCCCCTGCAGTCAGGAGTTGGTCTTGCTTTTTCTACATACATATCCAATGTTAATTAATACTGGCATAAACACAAACCTAGTACATTCATTGCAGATGTTAGGCAGTTTCCCCACCCCCATAAAGTATTGGATTGAAATCTGGCTCCCCTTTCTATTCGAGCAAATACCTCAGCTTCAACCCCTTTGCCACATTGCCTAGCCTCTGAACCACTGCTCTGCCCTCTGAGAGTCCTCCATCCTTTGACCATATTTTCCAAAACTAATTCAAAACCACCTTCTTTCCATATAGATTCTACAATTTCCTTTCTGATTGCTTACTTAACTGGAAACAACCAGAAAATGTATATTTCAATCTATTGATGTGCATCTATTAAGTGCCTGCTGTGTGTCAAGTACTACACCAGGTCCTAGGAATGTAAAGACAAAAATGAAACTGTCTCTCTTCTCAAGAAGCTTATATTCTCTCAGGAGAAATAGCACATGCTCATGAAAGGAAATGCAAAATATATGGAAAGTCAATGCAAAGTAATTTCAGGGGGTGAAACTAGGGTGAGAGGGTGAAAAGTGGCCCCTAGTAGTGGCCACTAAAGTTTCTTTGGAATTCAGCTTGAGCTTGAGCTAAGAGGAATAAGTAAGGTCCGAGGATATCCCGGTTAGGAGATGTGAGCTGAGCAAAGGCACACACATCAAAGCAGCCCTTCTTAGATCTAGACTCCCTTCCTGTAAGCCACCTGGACTTTCTGGAATGGACCAGGACACTCAGAGGAGCTCATAGGAGGGAGAAGTGATACAGTCAGGGACCAGCTGCCCTCTGAAGGCCCTTCCACCTCAGAGATTCAGCAGAGCTTGGAAAACTACAGATATCAGTCTTCATGATTTCACAGAGGTGCTGGGGATAGCACTTCCTGGGCAAAGCTCTGAGCACCAGTCCCCTCTCTCATGGATTCTGATTCACATCCTCCCCCAATAGCCCTGCTCTTCTCCATACAGTCACTCATGTTCCTGTGATTGGTACCAGAGATGTCTACTGTAAGGGACTCTTGGATTAATGTGGTAGAAAAGCAACCAGAGTCAACTGACTCAGATTGGAGTTCCAAGTGTACTTACTCCTCAAAGGTTATGTCACCTCAAGCAGGTCATTGTCCCTCTCTGGGCCTCAGCTTTACCATTCATAAAATTAGGGAGCTGGGCTAGATGATTCCAAAAGCTGCATCTCATAAGCATCAAAGTTGTGATTTCCACCTGTAAGACAGGTGCCCTGGCATTTTAATGGGGAACAAGTCTCACTAAGATGGACCCAGGTAAATGCCAAGCAGCTTGATTGTAAAAATGAATACTGACACCAAAAACATATGATAGTAGTTTTTGTTCTGTTTTGTTTTCAGTTTTTTGTTTTGTTTTTGTTTTTGCAAAATGGCAGAACTACTTGGTTTATGAGCACATAGGGTACTATGTTTGGACAATAAATCTTGTTTTTTTTAACTTTATTTTGTTAAATATTTCCCCATTACATGTAAAAAATTTTTGAACATTCATTTTAAAAAAAAATTGAGCTGTAAATTCTCTCCCTCCCTTCTCTGCCTCCTCCTTGAGAAAGAAAGCAATTTGATATTGATTATAAATATGAAGTCATGCAAGACATATTTTTATACTAGCCACGTTGCAAAAGAAAACACAAAATATAACAATAAAAATAGAATTTAATCAAAGTATGCTTCAATCTGCACTTCACCAGCTCTCTCTCTGAAGGTAGATAGAATTTTTCATCGCTAGTCCTTTGGAATTGTCTTATGTCATTGTCTTGATCAGAGTAGCTGGGTCTTTCACAGTTGATCATTGTTACAATATTGCTGTTCACGTGTACATTGTTTTCCTGGTTCTGCTCATCTCTCTCTGCATCAGATCATTTTTCTGAAAGCATCCCATTCATCATTTTTTGTAAAATAATAGTGTTCCATCACAATCATATACCATGACTTGTTTAGCCATTCCCCAATTAGTGGACATCCCTTCAATTTCCAATTATTTGCCACAAAAAGAGCTGCTATAAACATTTTTGTACAAATAGGTCCTTTTCCTTTTTCTCTGATCTCTTTGGTACAAAGACCTAGTGCTAGTAATACTGAGTTCGAGGATATACACAGTTTTATAGTTCTTTGGGGGTAGTTCCAAATTATTCTCTAGAATTGTTGGACTAGTTCATAATCTCATCAAGATTACATTAATGTCCCAATTCCTTCATATCCCCTCCAGCATTTGTCATTTTCCTTTTCTGCCATGTTAACCAATTTGATAGGTGTAAGGTGGTACCTCAGAGTTGTTTCAATTTTCATTGCTCTAAACAACAGTGATTTGGAACATTTTAATTTCTTGAAGTTTCCATTTCCTAATCTGTAAAATGGGGATAAGATGATGCTTGCCCTCTGTACCTTTTTTTTTTTTTTAGTGAGGCAATCGGGGTTAAGTGACTTGCCCAAGGTCACACAGTTAGTACATGTCAAGTGTTTGGTCTGAGGCTGGATTTGGACTCAGGTCCTCCTGACTTCAGGGCTGGTGCTCTATCCACTGTGCCACCTAGCTGCCCCCCTTCTGTACCTTTAAGCTTCAGTGTAAATGCTCCTCCTTTCAGCTGGGGCTCTTCATCTGTTTCATGTCCTGCTTCCCTTTGGCAGGAAGTCTGGCAAAGCCTATGGAACCTTTCTCCAAATCAGGTTTTTAAATATCTAAACTAAAATGCACGGGCTCACAGAGGAAACCAATTAAGTTGAAATACAGTGATTTTTTTACAATGTCATGGACCTGAAGGTATCACCCCCAGTCTTTCCAGATCCCCTAGTTACATCTCCCTCTTTCCTCAAACTGCTTGGTATTTAGTATCTCAGCTTCTTGAGGGCAGGTTTTGGTACTTTGTGTCCCCAAGACTTAGTAAAGTTCCCGGGGCCAAGGAAATGCTTGAGAAAAGCTTATTTGACTGAATTAATGGAAAAAAAATAATCACTAGAGCAACCAACACTGTTTTTCTAATTAGATACAAGGAATTGTTAATCTGCCCACAACATAATTATGTGCTTGGGGATTTCCACTGGTTTGTGGAAAAGGAGGGCCCTTACTCCTTCTTTGTTCTTAAGTATATATATATTCTAATGGAGCAGGTTTTCTTTTCTTTTTTGCAGTTTTAGAAAGTATTTAGTTGAGTTAACTGATTACATTAGTATTTGAAAGGTTAAAGGACCAGCTCTATTTTGAGTTTGGAAGTTCAGTAGATGGGATAGGTAGAATGCTAATGCTTTACAAGACCACAGTACACAGAACATTAGATCCTCTCCAATCTCTGTATTCTCCTCAAGGCATATTAGGCACTTGGGATGACACATTAATTCTTCCGGATCACTGTCCAACTCAGGCCAACATTTCCAACTTAAATGATTCTGAAAGGGGGCAGTGGCTGTACTTCCAAATCTAAGCAAGCTCTCTGCTTGTCTGTGATTATCAATGACTTCTTGGATTACAAAGAAGTCTGGGTGTTTTCCTGACCATTATAATTGGTAGAGTTGGCAGTGATAGAGCTTTTCACAGTGCTATTGCTAAATGTATTTCCCTCCAACCGATCCCCCTACCCTGTTTATTCTATTCTTTCTCTCCTTTCACCCTGTCCCTCCTCAAAAAGTGTTTTGCTTCTGACTATTCCCCCCAATCTACCTTCCCTTCTATCTACACCTCCTTCTTTTATCCCCTTCCCCTCCGATTTTCCTGTAGGGTAAGATAGATTTCTGCACCCAATTGAGTGTGTATGGTATTCCCTCTTTGAGTCAATCCTGATGAGAATAAGGTTTATTCACTTCCTCTTCCTTCTTCCCCTCCACTGTAAAAGTGTTTATTTGCCTCTTTTATGTGAGATAATTTACTCCATTCTACTTCTCCCTTTCCCTTTCTCCCAGTGCATTCCTTTCTCACTCCTTAATTTTATTTTTTTAGACGTCATTGCTTCATATTCAATTCACATCTGTGCCCTCTACCTATATGTACTCCTTCCAACTGCCCTAATAATGAGAAAGTTCTTAGAAGCTACAAATATCATCTTCCCATATAGGAATGTAAACAATTTAATCTTATTAAGTCCCTTATGATTTCCCTTTCCTGTTTACCTTTATATGCTTCCCTTGAGTCTTGTATTTGAAAGCCAAATTTTCCATTCAGCTCTGGTCTCTTCATCAAGAATTCTTGAAAGTCCTCTATTTCACAGAGTATCCATTTTTCCCCAGAAGGATTATACTGAATTTTGCTGGGAAGGTGATTCTTGGTTGGAATGCTAATTCCTTTGCCCTCTGGATTATCATATTCCAAACTCCACTGGCAAATTTAGATCAAAGTGAAACATGATTGATGAAAGATGTAAAACAATCAGCTGAGTGTTCCATTTCCCATGGCATGATGGGAAACCAAAGCAGGGACACCTCTAAACATTTATGGAGATGTAACAATAACCTTAAACATAGTGATGACAAGAATTATAATGATAATGCTGGGCGATGCTGATGAAGATGAGAATAGTGGGACTAGGATCCTGCAGAGATAAGGATCATGGGATGAACCATCACAGCCTTATGATCACTAGCCTTGGAAAAGTGGAAAGGAACCCAACCACTAAGTCAGAAAGACCTGTCTCTGATGGTAAAAATGGTGGTAAAAATGCATCTTTTATGTGTGTGTCTGTGTCTGTGTGTAGACATACAAATGTACTTATATGTACACATACATGTAAATATGTATGTATATGTAAAGGGTACTCATATATGTATGTATATGTGTGTATATATATACCACATATAAAATGGGTACATTTTTATAATTGCCCCAAGTGGGTTTTGGTTAGGTACCATGCTATAGAGGACAGCTCACATTTTCTGGCATGGGACAGGTGTGTGTGTTAGGGGGAAGGGGAGAGAGATGGAGGAGGAGTTCAAGAGAAACCTATACTGGGTCACTTTGGGTTTTCACTAATTCTTGTGAGATGCTAGCCAGGGTGGGGAACTCACAGGCTCGAGGCCACATGTGACCCTCTAGGTCCTCAAGTGTGGCCCTTTGACTGAATCCAAACTTCACAGAATAAATCCCCTTAATAAAAGGATTTGTTCTGTAATACTTGGACTCAATCAAAAGGCCATACACAAGGACCTAGAAGGCCACATGTGGCCTCAAAGCCACGAGTTCACCACCCCTGTAGTGCTTTCATTTCTACATTGAGAAAGGATTGCAAGTACTATTAGGGCCCATTAAATATAGCACCTTTTTAATGCCATACCCTAGAACACTGTCCCAGTTACCCCAGCCTAGTTACCAGCTCTTCAAGTGAGCTTGTAGATACAGAAGTCTTTAATGACTCCAAATTACTGAGTAACTCTGAGGGATTATGGGTTATGGCCCCTTCTAGTGTCTTCTTCCTTTTTTATCTCTCTGGATAGGCTGGTATGTACCTTTCTTAAAAACCTCAGACAACACCCTCAATCAAATATCCCGAGTGCTAGGAGAAGCTATAGAAGAGGGGATGAGAGAAATGGGAGGGGTTTTAGGACAAGGAATATCAGAATGTCAGTGGATATGTGTATTTATATATATACATATGTACAATATGCATGTATGTGGTAGAATGTTTATGCTAGCCTATCCAATGATCTAGAATATATATATATATATACACATATATCACATATATACACACATTTATTCACATCTGTGCCTATCATATACACATGCACACATACATATATTGCTGTTTCAGTCTTTTTTTTCATCATATTCAAAACCCCATTTATGGTTTTCTTGGCAAAGATACTGGAGTGGTTTACTATTTCCCTCCCCAGCTCATTTTACAGATGAGAAAATTGAGAAAAACAGTATTAAATGACTTGCCCAGGGTTACACAGCTAGTAAGTAGTTGAGTCTGGATTTGAACTCAAATCTTCCTGACTCCAGGCCCAGTGCTCTATCCACTAAGTCAACTAGCTGCCCTATACATATACACATACATACATATGTAATACATATATATGTGTGTATATCTGTGTGTGTGTGTGTGTGTACAAATGTATATTCCTCACGATTTCCTATTCCCTTTGTTGTCTGACTCCCAGACGAATCTCTACTTTGTGAGTGGGGGGCCTTTCCCTGCAGTATCCTCTGTATGTAGCCACTCAAGCAGAAATATTGTCACTCCCAGCCTGATCCTATTAGGGACTGGAAAGTTAATGAATACTGCGTTCTTCCTTGTTCTCTCTCCCTATAGGTTTTGCTGCTCTGGCTTTATCTGCTTATGGATGAAAATCCAGGCTTTCCAAGCAGCCAGGGAGGAGACAGCTCCTTTTTCAATTAGGAAACTGTGCACACCCCATATTCCTTAGGCTTTGCTCTTTGCCTCCACTGCCTCAGAATTTTGTCAAATCTAAATCAACCAACATTTATTAGCCCTTTCAGCTCCTAATCTGAGTGAGGCAGTACTACAGTCAGTCAGAGAGGGTTATACAAATGAAACCAGAAAGTTTCCTGCCTGTCCGTATGACACAGGGAACATTGCCATAGCAGCATGGCAGAGTCACCCAAAGTCTGATGCAAAATGAGAGGAGGGAGAGGATGCCCAAAGGGAGTTGAGAAGGCACTTCCTTTAGAACCTAAGCTCCATGAGGTCAGGGACTGCTCCATGCCCACAGTCACTGACACAGAGAAGACACCTAATAAGGCCTTTTTGTTTGATCAGTGGAGAACTTAGGGCCTGTCTTGGGCCTTGAAGCATCTGAGCAAATGGAAAAGAGGAAGATCCAGATCTCAAGAAACCTCCACAAAGGCACAAAGAAAGGTTGGGACTAGATCAGGAGATAGTTCTCTGCTGGGTTAGGCTAGACCTCCATTCAGGTTCTTCCCCACCAAAGGATCTAATATTTCTACCTATCAGAGACCATCACTGCCCTCTCCAGGAAGTCTTCTGTGACTACTCAATCAATCAATTAATCAATCAGCAAGTATTCATTAAATACTTTCTTTTTTCTAGGCCCAGTGCTAAACACTGAACAATAGAGAGAAAAAGCCAGTGGTCATCCAAAGAGAACCATGAGTCACCATGTTGTGAGGCTGGAGTCTGCTGGGGCAGGGTTTTGAAATGGTCCATGTTGAGTAATCTTGCCCTTGGAAGTATCATTATGAAATGGCTGGAGATCATGTCCCCAGATGTAGAACAAACCTCTTTCCACCCTTAGTCAAGTTAATCTTTCTCTGACAGACAAAAAAGTTGCTCAGCAGGCCCGTGTTTCCAATGGGGCCTGCCCTCTGCTGACTTAGCATTAGAGAAATCAGTGACCTGCACACCAAGACGGAGTACAAAGAGGATGTTAGAATGCCAATCATGGACTCATCAATGTGGGTAGGCCGTAATCCCTGCTAGACCAAATCACAATACTTCCGTGTCATGTCACCGTGGGTGATTCTTGTCTTTTTCTTCCCATGGATCCTCAACAGAGAGACTCTCCAATGTACTAGAACCTTTCTCTACTGTCTTAGTTTTGTGAGTAGCAGTGCATGACAGACATACCTCGGTCACCCCTTGTACTTCCTACAGAACTGGAGCATCTCATTTCTGATTGTGTGTTTCTGGCATGATGTCTTTGAACCACATCTGTGCCACCTCTTTAGTAGATCTGCTTCTAATTCCCTGACCTTTGACACAGGTCCCTCCAGGTGTATCCCTTATTGTTCCCACTTTTCAGCTCCCTTTTATGGATTGGTTTGCCCCAAAATATGTAAGCTCCTTGAGGGCAGGGACTATCTTTATCTTTGCTTATATTTCTATCCACAGAGGTCACAACAGTGATTGGCATATATATGTGCTTCCAAAATCAGTGCCTGACTTGACTCCTTAGATAAGTGTCAGACTTGAAAATAGGCTGCAAGGAAGAGAAAGGAGAAGAGAACAAGCATTTATTAAGCACTTACTATGTGCCAGGCCAAGTGTATTAAGTGTTTTACAAATGTTGTCTCAAATGCTAATCTTAAGTCTCCCCCAGCCTGTTGGAAGCTCCAGATCCCAGAGAAAATTCTAAGGTTCTTTATAATACTCACAACATACAATATCACATGACGAGTGGTGTTGAAAAGATACTTTGAGCATCCTAGGGAACAGATGAGGGTTGCTAATTGTGTACAACCTTCCAAATACAATCTCGGTTATTCTTTTCTTCCTATTTAATTTGGGACCATCATTTATGATCATTATGATTATCAAAAATTTAGCTCTATAAAAGACCTTGGAGGTCATCAAGTCTCACTCCTTCCTTTTATAGTTAAAGATGCCATGATCCAGAAAGTTCAGTGAATGGACCAGGGTAAAATAGCTAGTAAAAGTCTGAGGGGGATTTGAACCCAAGTCTTCCTGACTCAAGGTCCAGCTCTTTATATACTACACCATGCTTCCTCTCAATCTAATTGTCAATCTGCTAAACAGTTCCCAAATATGTGCACTGATCAAGTCACTCAGTGACAGGCTATCCAAATGTCAGTCTAGGTAGTAGGTACTTTTTTGTCATCCATTTTGTTTTGTTTTGTTTTTTTCTGTATGGTTTGTTAATCCAAAACCTTCTGAACAATCAATAGTCACACTGAAGAGGACCTAAAATGTCATCACACAATATAATGGCAAATAAGAGCTTCTGAAGGAACTCATCATCTACTGATAAGGAGCCTTCTTATATTTGGATCCCGTAGAAGACACCTAATATGACTGTGGCAAACAACCTTAGTCAGCGAAAGTCTTTCTGGATTAGACCTGGACTGATGTGAATAATCAGGGTCATCAAGCATATTCATCACTGTGGTTGTATCTGTCAAGGAATCCTAGATGCCATTTACAAGGGATGCCTCTTGTTGCAAAGAAATCTTTGAGGCAATATTTTGCTGTATCAAATGAAATGCTTTGCTATAGTCAATGAACAATGAATTCATTGGCATCGTGTGTGTTCTGCACCTTTCAGTCAATTTGAGGACCATGAAGCCATGTTCTGCTCTACCAGATCTGGTCAGAAAGCTCATGTGCTGATTCCCTCCCATATTTCAATTGATCATTTCCACACACATTTTATAAAGATAAGACTATTGGTAGATGGGTTGCAGTTGCTGATGTTCTTTCAATGACCTATTTGGGGATGTTTTCCATTTCCTGTGATATCTCATAGAACTCAATCCTTTCAAGTCTGTGTCAGCCACCATTTTAATTTCCTCTGTCACAGATAATCACAAGATTGTTGTAGATAGATTGGCATTTTTTCCCAACAAGTTTTATCAGGGAAACCTCTAGGGATGATGTGACCAAGTCTGGTCACATGCCAAGGTCTATCCACTATGCCATGGTGCCTCAAGATTAGGCTATTAGGGCCAGATACGTGATAGGACTTTTTGAAGGTCATACAGTGACCAGCAGCACAAGTGAGCCTAGAACCTGATTTCTTGGCTCTTGTGCTAAGCTTTCTCCACTAGACAACAGCAGTGTGGGGACTTCTCCATATATGGCACTGGATTCAGAGGTCAGTCTGCTTACCTTACTCAGCCTAATGCTTGCTCCTCCAAATCACATCACACATTCTCAAGAGTACATGAATGAAAATACCATCATCCTCATCATCATCATCATCATCATCATCATAGTCATGGTCATCTAAAACCCTCCCACCGTGTCCAAGGCAGTGTGTGCTAAAGGTTTCTATCCAAAATCTGGCTTCAATTCCTGGCTTAGAGCTATTTTTCTTGCTAGTACATCCCACCCTACTGTGTCAAAAACTAACCAGAGCCTCTCAAGTGACCCTACCTGTGAACTTGAAAGGCAGATACTGGGTGAGATTCTGGGGCACTGTAAAAAGAAGAAGCTCCCAGGCAAAGCCAAGGGGCTTCTGGGTACACCTCATGGGGGGGTCAATCCATAGCATTTGGCTATCTCTCTAAGAGAACCCTTAGAACATCCTCATAGGCCCATAAAAGAAAACCCTAGACCTGTTCCTGGCTTCCTAGGACTTAGCATCACTTCCTCCCAGCTGCTAAACATGAAAGAGGGTATAAAACTTACCTAGAACCCTCAGAGAAATGAGCACTCTGACCAGGGCTAGCAATCAATTTGGGGGAAGGAGGAAGATATTCTAGATGTTCTGCCTTGTACCTGTCTTCTCAAATAATATGTCAAATGTTTTGTAAAGTTATAAAGGGAAGAGAAATGTAAGCTGTTGGCATTATCATTGTCATTACCTTTATGAGGTGGAATTGAGGCAGGGGAATGGGTGCTACCTGTCCAAGTACACAGAGGGAGAAGATTGGAAGAGTAGTTCAAAGAAAATGGAGCTGTCTGCTTTAGCTAGTGCTAGAAGCTAGAGTGAAGGAAACAGCATAAAACAAATAAGTCTGACATTCCCTTTCACCTTTATGATATGATGAAGAGGATAAAGGTTTTCCTCCTCAATTCCACCTCATGAAAACCTTGGCTCCCTCCAAGACTTCACTCCTACAGAGAGCCTCTCCTCATCTCACCACATAGGAATGTCCTCTCCCCAGAGTTACAACTAGGACAGGATCCCTGAGGCAAAAACAAAAAATAAAATTGTAGGTCATTGAATATCATCCAAGGCTATGCTTCAGCCTCTAATTAGTCCAGCTGCCAGTGGTACGAACAGCCTCATCTAGGGTTGGTTACTTTCTTTTTATCTATTTAAGGGGAAAATAAGTATATGCTTCCTTTCCCCCAGCCTCACTATCTCCATCAGAGGTGGTCACATTTCTGTCTCTCAAATCACTTTGTATTTACATTCTGGGCACACACTGTTTCCCCTCAAGAGCAGAGGGCACAGTTGATTTCACTTCTGCCTTCCTGTTCACAGTGTCTGGTACTGTGCCATATAGAGAGGGTAGGGGAATTTAAACACAGAAGGGCCCATAGGGACCATAGGTGACTTGTGTGGGGTCACAGCAGAAGTCAATAGATTGGATCCAAATGTACATCTTCTGACACCAAGGCCAGGGATGTTCCTCCCTAACCACTGGAAAAGGGGGATGGCTTTGAGTGCCAAAAAAGTCTTATGAAAATAATCAGCTCTCCTATTTTCAAAACATTTTAAAGTTTCCCAAGGCCATGTGTTCTTGGAGTTTGATGTCTGCTGTTCAGCTCACTATTCTGCTATTTCCTAGCTCTGTGTTTGAACAAATTGCCTTCCTCTTCCACGGACCTTGGTTTCCTCATATATAAAATGAAGAGTTGGACTAGGTAATGTGTGGATAGTCATGTGTTCCTTAAAATATCTCTGAGAAGGTGACCCTGGAGCAAAGTGGAGTAGAGTTCTTTGAACTGGTCTGAGTGTTGGCTCAAGTCAGAGGTCCTGAGTTCTAATCCTCTTTCTTCCTTGTATCACCTACCTGACCATGGAATAATCACTTCCCTGGTCCTCATTTTCCTCACCTGTAAAATAAGGATGTTGGCCAAGATGATTGCTGAGACCCCTTTCTAAGTCAAAACCTGTAGTTCTATGATCCAAAGAATCAATGTTCATGCACGACTAGATCCATTCTAGAGATGAAGAAAATAAGGCCTACCTGGAGATGACCAGCGGTTTGCCCTAGCTGTTAGGAAGAGAGATAGGAAAAGTCCCTGGTCTCACAGGCTAGTGTTTCCTACTGCCCTGCATTGCCCTCTCAGGGCTGTGGGGATGCCCAGGTCCCTCTTCTCTTCAATCTGTTGTTCCCATACCTAAGATTGACACATCTCCCCAACTGACAAGCCATGCTCTCCCCTGCTCCCTCCACAGCCAACTACTTTTTCTGTCATCATCATCATCATCATCATCATCATCATCATCATCATCATCATTAACATTTAAATAGCACCTATTATGTGCCAGTCACTGGGATAAACATTTTACAAATATTATCTCTAATTCTCACAACAGTCTTCAGAGGAAGGTGCTGTTATTATCCCAGTTTTACAGAAGAGGGAACTAAGGTAAACAGAGGTGAAGTGACTTGCCCAGGGTCATATAGCTAGTAAATTTCTGAGGCTGGATGAGAACTCAGATATTCATGACACAATGCCCAGTCCTCTACCCACTGAGCTGACTATCCTCCTAGAAAGGATGGTGCTTGTAATTTCCTTGATGGCCATTTCATGCACAAAGGACTGCTTTGGTGTCTCCAGTTCATTCCACATTCCCTTAAGTGCAGGGTCATGATGACAGCACCAGCTGAAGAGTCAAGAGACTTGTATTCTAGTGCTGACCTTACCACTCCATGATATCCAGCAAACAGCTTCCATTGTCAACCACTGTGTATATCTTGTGTGTACATGGTCATGTATTTGCACGCTGTCTCCCCCATCAGAATGGGAGCTCCCTGAAGGCAAGGACAGTACTAAGCACAGTACACGGTACCTAGCAATTTGTTCAAACACAGAGCTAGGAAATAGCAGAAGGATGAGCTGAACAGCAGACATCAGACTCCAAGAACACATGGCCTTGGGAAACTTTAAAATGTTTTGAAAATAGGAGAGTTGATTATTTTCACAAGGCTTTTTTGGCACTCAAAGCCATCCCCCTTTTCAGGTGGTTAGGGAGGAACATCCCTGGGTTTGGTGTCAGAAGATGTTTGGATCTAATGATCAATTTGGATCTGAGAACACATATTAATTAATATGAGCTGACTGGCAAATTGACTCACTGTGGCCTCTGTTTCCCTCCACTGTCAAAGGAAGAAATTGGAATGATAATCTCAAGGTTTCATTTAAGCCCTGACCTTCCCTGTTCATAGGCCTCTTCCAGTTTTGACATTCCTTGTTCTAAGTCCCCTCCCAGCACCGACATTCTAAGTCCTAATATCCTGCAAAGCTCTAACATTCTTTAGTTCTAAGCATCTCTTCATTCTAATACTTTCTTTAATACCTCAAGGATCCATCGTTTTAATGGTGTTGTCATTCCATTGAATATAAATCCTAACCCTATGATGTCCTAGTAAGTTAGTAGTCAGTATTCAGGAATTGTATATCTATTCATCTGTCAGTCTATCTATTTATCTAGGATTGGGCAGTATCTCTGCCCTACAAACACAAAAGAGTATTTCCCAGCATCTTGACCAGAGTCGTATCCCCACCCTTGGCACGAGCCAGAGCTCTAGGCCCTTACCTGGCACCATAGCCTTGGTTGCCTGGCCCTCCCTTGGTCCCCCTGGGCCCCCTGGCTTTCCTGTACTGCATCTTTCTCTGAGCTCATCACCCGCCTCCATCACCATTTGCCTGGGAGCTCACCAGTGGCCTCTCCACTTGTTTCTGCCCAGGATGAATTCCCAAGGCAAATAAGTAACAGTCTGAAATCTTACTTGGGAATCTAATTGTTTTTACATCTTTAAAAGAAACAAAACCTCATTTTCTCATGTTCCAGTGAAATATCACCCTAGAGCTTTCTGAGAAATTTCAAAATTATACATCATTGAATATCAATCAGAACTTGCTGTGGGTCATCATACTCCAGAGGTATTAGACAGTTAGAGAACATTGAAACTGTCAAGGCCTCCAAGATCAAATCTAATGGCTCAGATTGTGGATGAGGAGATTGAAGCCTAGCAAGATTAAGTGACCTGGTCATGCTCAAACAGCTCAGCACTTTGGACCAATGGAGGGGGTAGCATATGGAAGAGTGCATCAAGCTAAGGGCAGGAAGCCCTGCATTTGACTTCTGCCTGTAAAGTCTCATAAGAAACACTTGTCAAGGACATTTCCTCAATACTTCAATGTCTGGCTCATAGGCTCTCCCTCCTCCCTAATTCCCACCCTGGTCTTGTAGGACTTTGATGTACACATTATTGCTCCCTCCAACACCCTAACCTTCCATCTCCTCACCTCCCCTACTTGCCATAACCTCTTCCTTCCTCAAGCTTAGCTACACACAATGATTGTCGTATTCTTGATTGGAGTCGGGAACCTGAGGCCTCGAGGCCACAGGTTCCCCAAGGATATGTTGTGTGAAGTTTGGATTCAGTCAAAGAGTCACTCTTGAGGATGTAGAGGTCCACATGTGAACTTGAGTCTGCAGGTTCCCCACCCCTGGTGTAGAAATCAACAAAATAACAAATTGAACCCTTTGTCAATATCTAAGATATAAATGTTCACCCTGAAAATTTAACAATCAGCTTTCTGGAACCAGGAAGAGCTGGCACTGAGCACACCCCTGACACACACCTGGGCAGGCAGGCTCACTGGGTGGGAGCAGGGGTGGGGAGCCCAGGAGGACTCCACCTCTGCTCTGTGCCTGAGATAACCTGAGAAGTGATGCAGTTACCTGGAAATTGGAGCCAGAGCACCTGATCTCCAATCCACAAGCATGACCTTGAACAATTCACTTCTTCATCTCTCTGGGGCTCACTTTCATCCTCTGGAAAATATGAGAGGAGGCCCAGGTAGCCTGAGAGGCTCCTTCCAGTTTTGCAGGGGATGAGGCTATATTTTCCTTTTGAAAGTTGAATTTTTGCCTTGGGTGGGCTGAAAGATGGGACCACACCCTGAAGGAAGGCTCAGGCCAGTAGTAGCATAGAGCCAGAAGAGGCCCCTCCATAGGGATGGGAGCAGGAGAAGCTGGCTAGCAAGGATTGTATACAGTAAGAAAATTAATAAATAAATGAATGAATGACCAAATAAGTGAGTGAATAACTAAATACATCAATCAATCAATTAATCAATCAATCAATGATAAGGAAGAAAACTCTAGGTGAGCCCAGGGCTACAGTGGGGCTGTTTCCATTTCTGCCCAGGAGGCAGGCTGGCAGAAAGTTACACAGGAAGGAGACCTGACATCCCTCATTCCATGCTGGTACCTCTGGCCAAAACCCTGTTTGCCCTGGGCTGGTCACAGTCAACATTCCCTGAATTGACATCCTAGAGCCAAATTAGCTGTGAGAAGCCTTGATGTCTGTTCCCAGTTGGGCCTTGGAGTTGATGTGTGACATTGAGAAAGTCATATAACTTCTTCAATTTAGAAGAGACCCAGGCTCCCACAGCAGGGCCAGTCGGAGGATTATGAATGAGATTTCATAAAGTGCTGCGGCTAATATCCTTGGAGGGAAGGGCAGGCCCAGCCTGCTGGAGGGAGGGAGAGAGGGTCTTCTCCACAGTGAGCCTTTGTGTCATTCAGCAGCACCCAGGGCTTCCTATTGTAGTCAGTTAATTCAACAAGACAGGCCATTTAATTACCTTGTTTCTGAACCGGGGTTCTCTGCTGGTAATTGGGAGCTCATCAGTCCTCACTGGATCCACCTGTCAATTTGTGTTCTCGGGCAGGTAGCATCTCTCCAAGTCGCACCCAGCTTCATTGAGGTTCGTGGTGTGCATGCCTTTTCTACATAATTTCCCTGGGCTTTAGGGTCAAATATAAATGGCCTTGTGTGGTTTAATAGTGCACAAAATGCCAGGGTCCATGCTGGACCCTGAGGATGCAAAGCAAAGGTGACACTTCCCTGCCCAAGGAGCTTCCCTTCTCTTGGGAGAAACAACTGATAAACAGACACGAAGTGTGGTAAAGCAGTCTTTGAAAAAGAAAGTGGTGCCTTGGAAGCCCAAGGAAAACTGGGTCAAGAATCTGGCCTAAGTTAAAATGGAAGCTTTTTGGAGGCACCTCTATCGATGAATGCTAGTTGGCCAACTGTGAATGGGAGGGTGCTTGGCATGGCAGAGAGAGGCAGGACCCCCGACCCCAAGTTCAGCTTCTGACCTGTACTGACTGGCAAGCCAGGGACTTACCTCTCAGGGCCCCAGGTGACTCTGAGGATTATAAATTGGTCTGCAATGGGGAGGGGGGTTTCCTTATTGGAAATGCACCAGATCAATTCAATCATGCATCTGAATAAAAAAACACATGCATACATATATATGTGTATATATATAGATATATATATATACACACATATCTGTACATATACATATATGTATACATATGCATATACATATACAAATATAGTCTAATCTTATAGGGCAAATAAATCAAATAATAAGAAATGATAATAATCACCCTTTGACTGAATCCAAACCTCACAGAACAAATCCCTTAATAAAAGAATTTGTTCTATAAAACTTTGACTCAATCAAAAGACCGTACCTAAGGACCTAGAAGGCCACATGTGGCCTCAAGGCCGCAAGTTCCTCACTCCTGAAAGAGAGGGATCCTAAGAGATGAGAAACAGATTGACTAAGCTGAATTCAGAGATATGGGAGAGCCAAAACCGGCTTGCTAAGCTAAGGTCAGGGACAAAGGCAGTTGCCCTAAGGAGGGGCTTCAAGCTCACAGGCTATAGCGGGCCTGGGACAAAGAAACTGACGAGCAGCAGCACAGAGATGAGGGCCTTATGTTACTGGATGCTTTTTCCCCATAATCTAACCCAGAGGAAAATTCTATTAAGAGTAATGTTTATTACAGACTTTCTGTGCACAGTTATGGGATCCTAGATTTATACCTCAAAAGAGCATGAAGGGCCTCAAAAGGAAACTGAGGCACAGTGACTTACCCAGTGTCCAAGAGAACATAAGCATCAGAGATGGGGATGGAAGGCAGATTCTCTGAGTTGCCGGTCAATCCTGTGCCACACTTGAGTCTGCAGCTTGGGCTGGGGAAAAGACATCTACCAGCCAACCAGCCAGCATTTATGAAGCATCTTCTACGTGCCAGGCAGAGTGCCAGGTGCTAGGGCTGCAAAGACAAAAAGAAAAGAGTTTCTGCCCTTAAAAAGCTTACATTCTACCAAGAAAAATAACATGTACGTATGTAAATATAAATAAAATAAGTACAAGACACTTTTTTTGGGGGCAGACATCACAGTTGGGTGTGTGGAGGTAAATGGAAAGGCTCCTGGGGAAATTAAAGTTGGAATGATGTCTTGGAGGACACTGTAAAGATGCACATTTTTGATAAGACCCAATGGAGCTCAGAGCATCAGGTGAGGGTGATTGAATACAGGTAGCAATAATACACACTTCTATATTGGACGTAAATTGAGGAAGTCAGTGTTCCACAAGGCCTCAGGGGATGGCTCATTACCGTGCCAGCCACCCATGAAGTCCTCCACAGAGGAAGCAGCATTTGAGTTGGGATTAAAGTATAAGTAGCATTACCCCAATCAAGGAGATGAAGCCATTGTACTGGAGGAACAGAAGGGGAGCAGTTGTTGCCACTAGGCCCAGGGACTGACTCCTTTCTATGCAGCAACAGAGAAAACTAGTGGGACTCAGATCTGGTGTTTCCTCAAGTGTCCCCTTCAACCAGGATTGTAGAACTTATGACTCAATGGTAAGACCATTGGCCACGGAGTCAGAGGGCCTTGGACCAGATCCCCTGCAGAAAGCCTTGTGTATTGGCCTGGGAGAGGCTTGAGTCATACTTGCAGAGGACCAAAAGGTCTCTTGGTGATGGTTTTGTATCACCAGACCTGGGCCCTTCCCTATCCTCTCAGGAAGGGGTGAATGAAGCAGAAGGTATGGGACACTTCCAGGTGGGAAAATGATACTGTAGGTCTTACCCAACTGCATCAGGGTCCCCCCAGCCTCTTCCATATGAGAGCAGGCAGCTGGATCACAGATAGACTCATTAGTGCTCAGTGCAATGATTGGACCCCCTCCCTCCACCCCCCAACCCCCCCAGCAAGGTCATTCTCTGACCCTCATTCCCTTTATTGCCTGCATACTGCAAGAATAATGGAAAAACGATCTTTCTCAGCTCCTGATAGGCCTTCATTGCATTGATGGGGATATTAGAATAGTCTAAATCATTTTCATTAAAACACAGCCTATTACTGTAGGTTAGGAAGGGAGTATCACAGATGGGGATTTCAGCTCTGCACTCTCGTTCTCAGAATTACAGGAAAATGGCCATCTTTCCATCTTCTCTACTCATGGGTAATCACACAACTGTGACTGGTAGGCCTTAATGAAAGACCCCTCCACCACCCGAGTGGACATCTACTTTTGCCTCCAACAGAAAAATCCTGCTTCATTAGCAGAAGAAATCGGAGATATCTGTCGACTGGGAGAATGCTTTGAATTCAATCCCCGGAGTAAAATGTCATAAATAGCTGTTAATTTGGGGCTGTTTACTGAAAATTTAATGCCTGCAGAAAATCTATTTGTACCATCACAAATGTAATCATCCCTACTTGGGAGAAAGCAGGAAATGAGAGTGGTGATCTGGGCTGGGGCTGCCACGAGTGCTGAACCCCGTGCATTGAAAATGAACCTAATTAATGTTTATATGCTACCCACACAAGTAGATTTAAACACAACACAACATCCATTACAGGCACCAACTTAATCCACATGCCCAACTATAGAAAGGAAATCTTTTTTTCCTTTGATATTATTGGTAGTAAATATTACCGCTATTAATGTGCAGTCATAAAATATTTTCTAAACTCCCCTGATGAAAGGGGGTAATTACCATCATAGTTGTTTTATCAGATAATTTTGGATGCTTCTGGATGATAAGAGTCATTTCCAGAGAGAAGAGAAAATATTCTTGTTACATGTGAATATGGACAACTCCATATCAACCAAGAGAACAGAGAAAGCTCCTCAGTGATGGGCGAGTAAAGAGGATTTACCAACACGCCATTGAGATTGAAGATTTTTGTGGTTGTTGTTGTTGTTGTTGAAAGGGGGAAAGCCTTTATTATGCTCTAACTCCATGCAAGAACCTTTGCTCTGTACTACATAGATAAGGGTGAAAAACAACCCAGTGATAGGACCATGACTTTAGAACAGAAAGGGACCTTAGAGACCATGGCTCCAATCCCCTCATTGGACTGATGAGGAAATTGAGGCAAAGAAAGATGACTTGGCTTGCCTTAGGTCATATAGGTGTCCAAGCTGGAACTTGATCACAGTTGCTTGGGTAACAAAGTCAGGATTCTCTTCCCTCTACTCCATAGCCTGTAGTACAGTTCTCCTCTCTTTTTTCTTTCAACAATGAGAAAATTGGAGGCCAGAGGATTGCCATCACACTTAACTCATCAATCATTACGTGTCATTTTGGGTGGAGTCAGGCTAAGGGAAGAAATGGGGTTGGGAGTCACTGCTGGGTTCAGAAAATCTCCTGACCAAGGTGGCCATGGCATTTTGAACCCTTCAGCCAGAGTCACTCTTGAGTGACATTGTTTTCCAGCCCTCTCAGAGGGGGAAGTAACACTTCCTTACCTCTCCCTACCCTGACATACACAAGGACAGAAGCCAGAACTCTTGAAGCAAGAAACAAAGGAGATATTTGGCTACAAAAGCTGTCATTATCCTTTTCCCTCATCACTTCATCTCCTCTTCCTCTTAAATTAGACTACAGGATCTCAAAGGTGCTTGCCAGCTCTAAATTGGTGTCACGATGACCCTGGTTCCATACTGCACCTGACATCCCTGCTGAAATGATCTTAGCCCAATAGGCGATCAGTCCTAATTCAGTCTAATCCAAAACAGGATGGTTGGCATTGTGCTAGAGGCAAATAGGGCTGGCTAACAGCCCACAGATCCCCTCAGGAAGCTCAGGATTTGCTTGGGTCACAAAGCAGGGCTGGGGTCAATGGAGTATATGGTAAACTGTATGATGCAAAGGGGAATAGAATTGTGAGCCTCTGGCATATGAACCTATAGAACCAAGAGCTGAATTTGGAGGTGCAAGCTTTCATGATGGGCAATGCTATCTACATCGTCCCTACAATTCCCCTTCCATCTGCCTACCCTAGTTCTTCACCCTTTGGAGGTAAAACAAACCACATCTGGTCCCTCTGCCCCATGACATCCCTTCAAATCCTTGAGGACCCTTGAAGATATCTATCATCACCATCACTCCCCCTTTTCTAGGCCACATATCGAGGTTTGCTGTTGACCTCTCCCTAGCCTGTTGGCCGGGCACACATCCATGGGATGTCCCCTCAGCTCAAATTCCTTTCCTTGGACACATACGGCAGTATATTCATGTGCTTACACAGATGGGCTGATTGGGACAGAGGGAATCTCACCTTCTGAGTCCTGGACGTCATCCTCATGTGATGTAGAATCAGGTAGATCTAGTCCAGGGGCATTTCTGCCTATCCCAAGATGCTCTCCCCACCTGATCTCAGGTACTTATTGATGGAATCCCTAAGCCAAATGCAAAAGCATAGAATGGCTTAATTCTTCTCTCTCTCTGTCTCTGTCTCTCTATCTCTCTGTGTCTCTGTCTTTGTCTGTCTGCCTCTATGTAGACATATAGACAGATAGATGTAATACACACACATACACACACACACGCATGCACACATGCATGCGTGCAGCACTAATGGTGGTTCCCATTTCTGTAGTGGTTTAGGATCTTTACAAAGTACCTTGTTTACTCCCTACATGATAATCACCTCAAGAGGCCTCATATTTTCTCATCTCCTTCCCCATAAAAGACAAATAAGCCTTTTGATTAGAGATGGAAAACAAAAGTGGGAGCCAGGCCACTTTCGCATCCCTCTGCTCTAACCCTCCCAACCCATTGCCCGAAGCCTGGACTTGATGCTGCACTGTTTATCTAATATTTCCATGAGCCCAAAGGAAGATATGGGGGCAATTAATATTTTTATGTAAATGTTTTGTGTGCCCCAGTGGTATTTCATGGATGTGATTAAAAATAACTCATTTAATGTAATCTAACGTGAACAAATATGGAAAGACAAGATTAAATTAAATGCCTTCCCTGTGGACAATGTGTTCTGAAGGTCACCATCCTCCTAGCAAAGCCAGGGGGTCCTGCACTGGGGCATAAGGATTCAGGCCTGGCAAAACAACTTTGCAGGTAACAACACTTCAGTGAGTCAATAAGTATTTATTAAGTGCCTACTATGTGCCAGGCACTGTGCTAAGTGATAGGGATATAAAGAAAGGCAAGAGTCAGTCCCTGCCTTCAAGGAGCTCACAGTCTAATGGGGGTGGCATCGTGCAAACAGTCATGTACAAACAAGATCTAGATGGGAGAAATAGGGAATGATAAAGGAAAATCATTGTCATTGAAAGAGATCAGAAAAGTTCCTACAAAAGGGAAACTTTTAGCTGTGGCTTTAAGGAAACCCACAGACAAAGATAACAAGGGAAAACATTCCATGTATTAAGCAAGATGGACCAGAGAAAATGCCCAGAGATGGAAGATGAGGGTGTTGTGAAAGGAACAGCAAGGAAGCCAGTGTTACTGGTTTGTAGAGCACACAGGGGAGACCAGAATGGTATGTGTGGGAAGTAGGGGAGTCAGAGACAGGATAGTAAGGGCTTTGAATGCTGAGCAGAGAATTTTATATTTGGTTCTGGTGGTGATAGGGAGCCATGGGAGTTTATTGAGTAGGAGTAGAGATGGGGGTGTCATGATCAGACCCGTATTTTTGCAAGAAGAAATGCTGTTCTCAAAAAGAAGCACTTAGTCTCAGGTGGTTACAGATCCTGACCCAGGGACACCAGAGAGAATTAATCAATTGCTGACAAGGATGTAGTTACCACTCACCTCAAGACACCAAGTGGTGATTACCTAGTCTTACCAGAGTATGCTGTATCTAAAGACCAGGGTGCCCTTCCTCTTTCCCTCAATCTCATAGGATCCCTCACTTCCTTTAAGATGCAGCACCATCTTTGGTCAGTCAAGCAATTATTAAGCACCTACTACATGCCTGGCCCAGTGCTGGGGACTGGGGATACAAATAAAAGTAAAAGACACTCCCTACCCCCTAGGTGCTTCCAGTCTATTGGTGGAGACAACATAGAAACAATGATGTACAAACCAGAGATAAGAGACAAGCAATTGGGAGAAGGTACTAATTCACTACTCTTCTGCTTGGAGTCTTTCTGGATCCCCACCCAAGGCTGATAGAGTTTTCCATTGCAAATTACCTTTTCCTGAATTACTTTGTATTTATCTGTATTTATCCTCTTTCAGTCTCGCTGTATATACATGTAAATGTGGCTGGCTTCCCCATTAGGATATAAATTCCTTGCCTGTGAGGACTTTTTTATTCACTGTATCTGTATTCCCAGTTTCTCACACTGTGCCTGGCTGAGAATGAGCCTTTAACAAATACTTCACTGATTGATTGCTTGATTGATTCATTGATTGCATGCATGTCCCCTGGTTCAGTTACACCATAGAAGAAAACAGCCCCAGGACGGCAGGGAAAGCTTTCCAGATAACCAGACTCCCCAGAGCTGAAGGACTTTGCTGAACAAGGATCTCACTGGACTTTCTTACTCCCCTCTCGCTACATTCAGCTCTGAGGTGGGAGGGCCAGTTTACAAACATTGGCCCAGAAGCTGCTTTGGAGAGTGGACACAGGTCCCCTCTGAGGAAGGCTCAGACCTCCTCCATGCGTTGACCACAGCTGCTGCCTTTCTGATTCACAAAAGGATTGATCATTGATCCCAGGAGCATCTGTCTCTTCTGCACCCAAAATATTCACAGTTCCTTCAACCACGCCTCTTGTGGAAGGAGCCCAAGCCTTCACTATCTTGGGTACCCTCCTCTATCCTCTCTTCAGCTTATTAATGTACATCCTAAACCATGGTTCTTCAAACTGACCACGTTCCACCAGATGCTGCCTAACCAGGGCAGAGGACAGTGGGGCATCCCTTGGCTCACCCGCCACACTGTTGTTACCTACCCCTAGACATAGGAGTGGAAATGTTCAGGGTTCCAAGCCTCCTGGGCCATGATCTCCATGGCTGTTTCAACTAGTCTCCTGTAGTTTACAATCACTATTCACTGGGAATGACTCCCCTGGAAACGACCTCTTCCCAAAAGTCTCACTTAGGAATCTTTATGATTCCTGCAGTTCATCCATCTTCCAAACAGGTCAAATGTTGGCCGCTGCCTAGATACAAAAGAAGAAGAAAGAAAGAGAGAAAGAAAATAGAAAATGATGTCAAGGAAATCACTCTTCATCCTCCCACAATCAAAGAAATAAAACTTTATGGATTTCAGAGGTAAAAGAGGGGACATTTTTTTTCAGCTAGCCTTCTTACCATAGAATTTTCTGGGTACATCTCTCTTCTTTGTCATTCGACATTCTTCAAATAACCAGAGGTCCTACAAGGGCATTCAGCTCCTTCTTCCATCCCTGCTCATCTCTCTTGCCAAGATCACAAGAGGCACTATTTATGTGTCATTGGTGAGAAAAGAGGAATGTTTCTAGAGGCTTCCTGTGATCCATTTCCAGGTAAGGTTGCATGAAGGAGAGAACCAGTCTTTGTAAGAAGAGTGGGGAGGGGCTTTCTGGCTCCCCAGGTGCAACAGAAGGCTCATTTCTCCATTCTCTTGGTTGATACGGGCTTGTCCATATTTGCATTACCAAGCACATTGCTTCTCATCAGGCACTGGGAAAAGATGTCACCGGGTTACAAAATGGGATTTGAGAACTACATCCAGAGGGGTCTTTATAGCCTACCAGAGGCAGCTGGTGGTACAGTGACTAGAGTGCTGGGCCTGGAGTCAGGAAGAAGTGAGATCAAATCAGTCTCAGATACCTACCAGCTGTTTGACCCTGGGCCAGTTCACACCTCTGTCTGCCTAGGTTTCCTCAACTATAAAAAGGACATAATAATAGCATCTACTTCCAATGTTGTTGTGAAGTTCAAATGAGATCCTATCTTAAAGTGCCTATCACAGTGCCTGGCACATTGTAGATACTTAATAAATGCTGTTTCCTTCCTTACTACTTGATCCACTGCTTGGGGTTCAAGAAAGAGTGAGAAAAAGGGGTTATTGGGGAAGCAGAGAGCTGTGTTCTCTGGCAGGCATTGATGTACCTGTGGTCTTATCTGATAGAATATAAGCTCCTCAAAGGCAGGGACTATACATTTTTGCCTTTGTATCCCAGTGCCTTACAGGATGCCTAGCAGATAGGTAGCCATTAATAAATGTTTGTTGATTGGTTGAATCATGAAACTTGCCGTATTATATAGTACAAAGAAGGCTGAGATTACTGTAAGAAAACATAGGTCCAAATCCCAAGAGATGAGTCATCTCATTTATATAAGCCTCAGTTTTCTCATCTGTAAAATAGGGATAATGCTGCTAAAATCTACTTTATAAAACTGTTATGAGGAAGGTACTGTGAGATCCTATTCATGGCAGTTAATGATATTATTATTATTAGTGCTGTCTGGTGCCAGACTCCCATCAATATCTCCTCCAATTAATGATCTGAAAAGTAGGCTGTTGCTTCTGTATCTTCCCTTTCCTCCCCTTTCCCCAACACAAATCCATGGGAGTTCCACCTAGAGGGTTCCATCCAAGTATTCCCCACCTCCACATTTCAAGAAACTCAGGAAGTTTACTTCCCCCACACTATTCTTCCTATGTCTTTTTTTCCCCCAGGTCTGGAATGTCCTCTTTCTCTGGATTTATCTTTGGAATTTTCCCCACCCTCCAAAGATATTATAAGTGCTAACCTTCATTTCTGACTTCCCCAGATGCAACAACTTCCTCCCCCTAAGACTTCATCTAGCATTTTCTTTGCACTTCTCTGACACATTATCTTGTAATTTTACTACCATTATCTAACATTTCTGCAACTTTTAAGACTTGCAAAGCACTTTATACACAGCAGCTCACTTGATCCTCACACCAACCATGTAAGGTAGGTGCTGTTATGATCCCTACTTTCCGTATGAGAAAACCCAGGCTCAGAGGGATGAAGTGATGGAGCCAGAGTCTAGAACAGGAAATATCAAAGGCAGGACTTGAAGCCCCATCTGCCTGCCTCCAGGCCCAGTGTTCTCTCTTCTAGGGCAGGTTGGTTTTCAAACATATCATGTATTTCACCTCTAAGTTAATCTTATCCTTTGACTAGACTAATAGTAATAATGAGCAATTATTTAGCATTTTAATGGTTTCAAATTATTTTTGATACAGACAGCAATTTGTAAGTCCTACAGTACTATAGTGGACTTCTCTCTGTACTTATACTTGCCATTGGGTGTGGCAAGGAGGTGGCTAATCTGAATTCAAGCTACTATGTTGACCTAGACCCTGAAAATGATACTTCACAAGCCGCCACTGGTGTGTTCACCTTGACTCTAGTCAGCTAGAGGGAACACTAAGCTCAAGGTTAATATTTAATGAAATATGATAAGAGCAGAAGAATTCCAGTGCTTTCTCGATCAAGCTTAGGTGGCTTTCCCTAGCACACCAGTGGAAGAGAAATGGCCATTTCTGAATCTTGTAAAGTGTCAGAGACACTGATATACTGGAGCTACCCTGCTGATCATAACCTCACAGTCTCCACTATCTCTGCTCCACTGGCAGGACATTGGTCCCCTGGTCGTGGTCACTGCCAGATATTGCTTGGCTGCATTCTTCACCACCCCAAATTTCTGGCTCAGCTGAAATCCTTGGCTAGGGTACTTCTAGGGTGTTCCAGTACGAGCAGGTGCCCTTACTCTAGCATTTCGAGGACTGAGGTATGAGATTCTCAGTGAGTTTGCCTTACTATTGCTTCTGACAAGAACAGATGATTCCAGAGCCTTTGACAAATCTGTTGCAATTTTTATCTATTTGTTGTCCTCATGCCAATTTAATTTATGGATGCTCTTATGCTATGTGTCTTAGGCTGTCTTTCATAAAAAGC
The DNA here is from genome assembly GCF_900497805.2 of Vombatus ursinus. Classification (NCBI taxonomy): domain Eukaryota; kingdom Metazoa; phylum Chordata; class Mammalia; order Diprotodontia; family Vombatidae; genus Vombatus; species Vombatus ursinus. The sequence continues at coordinate 2,899,296 of NW_020950172.1, read as the reverse complement.
TTTATGGATAGCATTTCTACCTCTACAGCTTGTGGATGTTTTATGTGATAGTGCTCATAGACTCTTCCCATCCTCCATATTCTGTCCTATGGTCTGGAGCAATGATTCCATTAATGTGAGGAACTCCCTGTGAGGAGGCTCCCTCTACAGATACAAATCAGCAACTCTTCTGCCTTGCCTGAAACCGTGAGGAGTGAAATGGCTTGCTGAGGGACTGGTAGACAGAGAGAATGAGCCAGACCTTGAACTTTGGAATCCCTGACTACAAGGTCAGCTCTCTCTCCATTAAACCACACTGTTTCCCAACTTCCTCCAGGGTGTTTTATAATGTATTTATATTTTAAACTGGCCTTTCCTCTTCTACAATCTTTCTCTCCTTGGCAAACATAACCCAGGTTTTCTTGCTAAGGTAATTAGTTTCCGGGCTTTTTTGGCTTCTTTTTTGTGGCAACAACTTTACCTTCCTTAAGCTTTTTAGGAAATGGTGCTAATGAAGCTCAATCTTTCTGCCTGGGCATAGTTCCCTGCTTTTCACAATGATGGCTTGTTTGAATGGATCAGATTGAATTCATCATACTTCAATGGTTCTGTGTCTTCACATTTTGTCCTTCTTCACATCTGCTATCTATTTTTATCTTTGTTATTTCTAGTCAACAGTAGGACTACCCACAGATGGCAGATTTCAATGTGTCTCTCACATCCCTTACTAGTCCTTTCCTGTTTGGTAAGATAGTCAATTTCAGTTTTTACAGTGTTGCCCCAGTTTGTCCAGCACCATATGGCTCTTTTCTTGAAGAAATATTCACAATTTCTAGGCATGAAGTTTCTTGGGAGTTAATTAACCTTTTGTTTCTCTTATTTCTTAAACAATAATCCAATTTTCCAGTGCACTCTTCATCAACATATCATGCACTCATCATCTTCTTGAAGCCATGGAATATCAAAGTACATAGCGACTTCATTCAGTCAAACATATCATGTTATCCTTTCCATATCTCTGCCTCTTCACCCTCTGCAACAAATAGTAGAGAATCTCAATTTCTCTTCATTATGGTCTTCTTATCTATGGTCACTGAGAGTACTTCATGATGAGGTATCCAAATATAGCAGGATAAGGCGCAATTGTGGGTCCTGGACTGTATACCTAACAAGGAAGAAGTTCAGAAACAAGCAGCAGAAGCCACAGCAATATAGATCAGACCCCAGGAGAAGAAAATTATCTTAGACTCTAGGAGAATGGTGTAATTCCAGGTCCAGTTTCTAGCCCAGTTTGAAGTCTGCAAAGGAATAAACAGAGCAGAAATCCCAGTAAAAAAAAAAGCCAACAGCTGTCCCTCTGAATCAGCAGGGCTTCATAGTTGGCTGATAGTGGCTGATAGCAGCAGTCTACTCTTGCACAGATCCAAACTCAGTTCAGAAATTTGCAAAGCTCAGACCATGGTTGAGGGGGAGGCCTTCAATCAGACATTGCCATGGATCAGACCACTTTGGAATAACTGAAAACTTACATGTATCTAGCCTGAGTTGTCCCTAATAACACAACATTTAATAATCTCATGAAAACTACAGCAGGATCAACCCAGCTCTTCCTTTCAGATGTGTTCAGAACCTAACCCTAATGCAAAGTCTGAAATTAGAAAGAAGGCTGGAAGAATTAGAAGAAGAAATAGATGGAAGAAGAAAGAAAGAAAGAAGAAAAGAATAGAAGAAGAAAAATCTAATCATAAAAGCTATTATATTAATAGGATGTTTGAGACACAAACTTAGAAGAAGAAAATGACTCCAAAACATTACAAAGCAAAGTCTCAAAGCAAAACATAAGGTGGGCACAAATACAACTAGAATTCCTGGAAGAGATAAAGCAAGAATTTTGTTATTTTTTTAATAAAAATTTTTTTTAATAAATCAAAAGAGTGTTAGAGGAAAAAAAATCAGAAAGAAATGAGAGCTATGGAAGAAAAAGTTGGAAAGAGATTTAATAGCTTGGCACAGGAGGTACACAATGTTACCCAAGAAACAAACTCTCTAAAAATTAGAATGGGGGCAGCTAGGTGGCACAGTGGATAGAGCACTGGCCCTGAAGTCAGGAGGACCTGAGTTCAAATCCAGCCTCAGACCAAACACTTGACACGTTCTAGCTGTGTGACCTTGGGCAAGTCATTTAACCCCAATTGCCTCAGTAAAAAATAAAAATAAAAATTAGAATGGACCAAAAAGAATCCAAAGACTTCATGGAAAAAAAAATATTGAAACAGAACTCATAGATGGAAAAATGGAAGTATATTTAAGGTATCTCATAACAAAAATAGCTAACCTGGAAAACAGATCAAAGAGGAAAACAAAAAGAATCATTAGACTATCTGAAAGCTATGCCCTAGGAAAAAAAGAACCTAAATATCTTATTTCAAGAAATCTTAAAAGAAAATTGCCCAAATCTCTTAGAATAAGGGGTCAAAGTAGAAATAGAAAGAATCTGCCTGTCATCATATGAAAGATATCACTAAATAAAAACTCACAGAAACATCATAGTCGATATCCAGAACATCTAGGTCAAATAAAAAACACTGCAAGCAGCCTGAAAGAAAATAAGTAAATTCAAGAACTGAGGAGCCATAGTCAGAATGACTCATGATTTAGAAGCTAACACCATAATGGAGCAGAAAGCTTGGAATGATATTCAAGAAGGCAAAGGAAGGCTTACAGCCAAGAATAACTTACTTCAAAAGAAAATGTGTGTAATCCTACAGAAGAAAATGGATCTTTAATGAAGTAGAGGACCTTGAAGTATTCTTGATGAAAAGGTCATAGCTATGTAAAAACTTTGAATTTTAAACACAGGGGTTAAGATAAGTATAACAAAGTAAATGTGAATGAACAATGATAAATGACTAAACAAACGTAAACTGCTTACATTCTAATATGGGACAATGACATATGTTTCCTCTTAACCCTATCATCATCAGGAGTCAGAGAAGGAGTCTAGTTAGGCAAAATTAGTGATGAAGTGGTTTTGTTACATCTTAATGATATTAAAAGAAAAATAGAAACAGAGGGAAAAGGAATATACTAGAAAGGGGGAGGAGGAAAATTAAGGAAATTATCTAATATAATTTGAGTGAGCAAGAAGATGTCTAAATAAACAGGGAAGAAGGTGTGGAGGAACTGCTGACACTTGAACTTCATTCTTATCTGAACTGGTCAAGGGATAGAGTACAGACATACAGAGTTGAGTCAGAAACACATTTCACCGATCAGGGAACTAGGAGGGAAAGAGAAAGGACAAGGAAGGATTACAGAGAAGGTAGGTTAAAGGAGGAATTAGTCCTAAGAAAATAAACTCTGAGGATATACCAAAAAAAATGTATAGCTTTTTCTGAGGTGTCAAAGAATAGAGATCTAAAGGGATGCTCATCATTGGAATATGGCTGAAAGGGTTATTGTATATAGGTGAAATGGAGTGCTGTTGTACTATAAGAAATGATGAAGGAGGTGGTTTCAGAGAAGCATGAGAAGACTTATATGAACTGATTCAGAGTGAAATGAACAGAAGCAGGAGACAAGTTTATACAGTGACAAAAATATTCTAGACAACTTTGAAAAACTTAGGAACTCTCATCAGTGCAATGAGCAACCATGACTCCGGAATACTAATGATGAAACATGTTACCCACCTCTCTGATAATAAGATGAGAGACTTGGAGTATAGAATTTAGAGGTAGTTACATAGGTAGATTGATAGGTAGGTAGGTAGATAGATAGATAGATAAGTAGATAGAGAGATAGAGAGATACATAGATAGATACATAGATACATAGATACATAGATAGATAGATAGATGCATACATACATACATACATACATAGATGGATGCATAGATGGACAGATAGAAATTTTAATTCTCAAGTGTCTCACTTCTCTATCAGATATATGTGTATACACATATATGTTTGTATATGTATATGTGTGTATATACTGTATATATGTGTGTGCATGTGTGTGTATGTGTGTGTGTGTATTTCTTTTAGACATGGACAATACAGAAATTTGTTTTGCTTGACTATATTTGAATCAAAGATTTTCTTTTCTTTAATGTTCAATGGAGAAGGAATAGGAGTGAGAGGGTAGATATTTGCTGACAGAAAAAAGAAGTAAAGTAATTTTTAAAAAAGTAAGTGGAGACTGAATGACCACTTCTTAGGTATACTGGAGAAGAGATTCTTGCTTAGGATGGGGTAGACTAGATGACTTCTGAGGGCCCATCCAGCTCTGTGATTTTGTGAGTTATCTCAATATCAAATGTATGTATTGCCACTCTTCATCTGCCTCTTGTGTGGTCATGTGAACTTGGGGTCCTGTAGGCTGTCCTTCACTGAATTCAGACACCCATACAAGATACCTCAGGTAGGTGTTGCTAATGAAGTCTTGCTTTACTGATTTTCTCATTTACAGCAGAGTCTTTTCTAAGAGAATAAATAATAATAATAAAATCACAGACTTGGAGATGATCTAGTCCAACCTGGACCTCAACATGAATCCCTTGTATGAAACAAGGATTGATCTAACCTCTTCTTGAAGATTTACAATGAAGAGCCTTGTTTTGTTCATCTGTATAATGTGGATAATAACACCTGTAATAATATCAGAGGCAGCTGGTGACACAGTGCTTAGAGGGCTAGGCCTGGGAAACAGGAAGACTTGAGTTCAAAACTTAGCTAAAACACTTCCTACTAGTTTTGTGAACTTGGACAAGTTATATAACTTCTCTTTGCATCAGTTTCCTCAACTGTAAAATGAGGATAATAATAGCTCTTCCCTTGTAGGGTTATTGTGAGAACCAAATGAGATGATATGCATTAAAATAACTTAGCATAGTGCCTGGCACATAGTAGGCACTATATAAATGCTTATCCCCTTGTTTTCTCCCTAAAACCTGCCTCACAGAGCTGTTGGGCTGACATTTTATGTAAAGCACTATGTAAATATGTCATAATCTCCCTGAGGGCAGGAATTTATTTTTTCAAAAGAAGTTTACACCTCTAGTACCTAGCTGAGTGCCTTATAAATGATGATTAATGAATATTTGCTAATTGAATTGAATCAAAATGTCTTGTCTTTGATGGGCAACTATGTAGTACAGTGAACAGATTGCCAGGCCTGGAGTCAGAAAAACTCATCTTTCTGAGTTGAAATCTGGCTTCAGACACTTACTATGTGACCCTGGGCAAGCCACTTCACCCTGTTTGCCTCAGTTTCCTCATCTGTAAAATGAGCTGGAGAAGGAAATGGCAAACCACTCCAGTACCTCTGCCAAGAAAATCCCAAATGGGGTCACAAAGAGCTGAACATGGCTGAAATGACTAAATAACTTTACTCAGATTGGATTATATTGATTCCATTCTCCACTACCCCAGGACAAAGGTATAGTGTCTCTCATATCATAATCAATAGATTTTCCTTCTCTGATGAGACGTAAGTCAAGAAAAATAAACAATTTAGGGAGAGGACTCAGAAGAATTGTGATTGGTCAGGGGCCAGGCAGGAGATGCACCTGTCCTCACATCTCTCCATGTAGCACTTTTCAGAATTTAGTCCTTCATGTCACCACCTCCTGAAAGTCTTCTCTGATTACCGCCAGTCAGCATTTCCAATGGGAATTTTACCTACGAGTGAAAATCAGCTTGAAATCAAGAGCACTCTCCTCCTTCACTCTGCAAAAGTATGAGTTAAATTGCTGTAATTGAGTAATCAAAGCACTATTTTTTTCTGGCATGAATGAAAGCAAGGAGTGTACAATACAGCAGTCACTGACACACAATTTCTGGAACCTGGCAATCCTCCGGTGACATGTGGGAACACAGTTTGGCAGATGATATTTCTATAAGCCTCTGTTTCAGATTCCCATCAACCAGTGACCCACAAAGAAGGCAGCTCTGAAGAGAAGGAGGTGAGTGGGATCTCTTTGCAGAGTGCTTGATGTGATTTGAAATGAAATCCAACTTGACATTCAAGGAAGAGTTCTTCTTTGAAACAATGAACCAGACCTGAAAGGATAATTCCACCTGTCCCCCTGGGAAGTCATTGGAGGGAAATATTTGTTTTCATCTCATACAATTCTAGGCATGAAAGTGAAGCAGGGAGACTTTTAGTTGGAGTCAGGGGACCTGAGTTCCAATCTTGGCTTCCATACTAAATAGTTCACATCAGTTCAACCCACATTTGTCCAAATCCTATTATATGTAAGAATTAAGGTCCCACTGGGGGTACATAAATAGATATATGGCAGACTTGCTTTCAAAGAGTTTATAAACCAATGTGCCTGGAATGGCCTACCCCTGCCCAGAGGAGGCAGTGGGGTGAAGAAAAGAATGAACTGAACTCAGTCAGAAGTCTTGGGTTTGAGTTTAAATCATCCACTATTTTCAATTCTATGTAGCACAGTTTAAAAAGTGCATAGTAAGTTGCTGAGCATGCAGAGATGGGAAACCATAATGAGGCAGAAACTTCTACCCATGCCATACGGGAATCAGGGGAAGGGACTCGGGAACATGATGTCTGGAGAAACAATGGAGGTGTAGTCCCAATAACACTCTAGTAGCACCAAAATATTAAAAGAACTAAACAAAGGCTTTAGTGTAATGGGCTGACCCTCCATGGAGAATATATAGAAAAACATGGAGAAGAATCAGAATGGATAGGAAGGTATGGAGGGGTTGTAGTCTAACAGTGTGACCCACAATTTAAGAAACACTAAAGGGGTCACGAGTGGAAAAAGTTTAAGAAGCCCTGGTCTATAATAGCATCAAGAATGCCCCAAATCCGTAGAAGTAAAAGAACACTTATACACAATTAGATGTGTGAATATTTTCTGGTTTCTAACTAGATTACATGAAATCAGTCAGATTGTGGATCTCATACAGGCCATTTCTCTCTGTTTCTTTGGTCCTTATCTCAGGCTGTGGCTGTTCTGAAAGAGACTTTGACTCAAGTATCCTTCCTCCTTCCATGCCTCTACAAATAGGCAAAAAAAAACACAGTTCATGACCCATAGATACAAATGTGTGTTCCCTGAGCATTGCATACTTAAGGTAGCCTCTCTCTTTGGAGAAGCATGTTTTCAACCAGGGAATATGAAAAGGTCCTCCTCTACCAGGTCTGCATTTTGGGCAGGGGTTATCACCCAGCTCAATTTTGAAAGGGATAAGAGCAGGGCAGGTGAGAGGTCTCAATCTGAGATGCAACTCTGCCATTAACGTAGGTTGAGACCTTGGACAGGGCACCGAATCACAGAATTAGGGTGGAACAGAAAAGAAAAAGCATGGGACACAAAGCACATCTGAAAAGTATTCCCTCTTCTGCATGCGGAAATGTGGCTTCCTGCTTCAAGTCCTCTAGTGAGAGAGAAAAGAAAGAGAGCGCCATCTATTAGAAAAAAAAAATACTGGATTCGGAGCTGGAGAACTTGGAGGCAAAGTGTGAATACTGGCTCTGGTACTTGTTGATGAGATGGGCTTCAGCAGCTAGCTTCTCCGGGCCTCAGCTTCCCCATTTGCCAAATTAGGGGGAAGTAAATTACTATTGATAATAGCTGGCTCTTAAGTAGAGCTTTAAGATTTACAAAGCACTTAACACATATGATTTCATGTGAGCTTCACAACAACCTGGTGGGTTACCATAATTATTATCTTTATTTTACAGATGAGGAAGTTGAGGCTCAAATTTGACATGCCTATGTTCATACAGTTTGTGTCCTATGTCAAACTGAAACTTAGGTCTTTCTAACTCCAGGTTCTACACTCTCTCTATGATACCATGCTACCTCTTGACTAAACACTCTTGCTAATGATTGTTGTCCTGGGCCATGTAACAGCAGATGAACTCTAGGAGGCCCTCAATCCCACCTTCTAAATGAATCAAGATAAACCTTAATATCTAGTGATTGCAAAGAAAAAGAGTCATCAGAGAAGAGGGCAAATATGGAAAATAAGAAATGGAGGAGGTCGAAGGCTTGTCCACTTTCCAAAAACCTCAGGTTTCTTTATCATAGATGCTTCTTAGATGAAAGGATCAGAAGGCACTGGATGTAGCAAGTATCTCTCTCTATCTCTTTGTGGAAAACACAGATGTAGTTTTGCAAAGACTAATGAATAGAGGAACTGACTGCATACATACTAAGTTCTCTCCCCATAGTCCCCCACCTCTGCCAAGAAGGGAGAGGACTACATTTGCTCTTCTCTCATCTGGGAGGGACAAAGTCTGATCATTGTCACTCTAGTGTTGCCTTATTCTTATCATTAAGATCGTGAGGTATATTCTTTAGATGGTAGTTTGTTTTTCTGGTTCTGCGGATGTGGGATGACTCAATGTCTCCCCATGCTTTCCTTAATTATTCATATTGGTGTTTTCTTTCCTTACAGTAGTATTTCATTGCACTAGTGGGCACTCTCTCTCTCTCCATATGCATATATATATATATATATATATATATGTATACACACACACACACACACACACACACAAGTGTGTGTATGTATTTATAGGGGCAGCTAGGTAGTACAGTGGATAGTGTGCCATGCCTAGAGTCAGGAAAACTCATCTTTTTGAGTTGTTCAAATCTGGTTTCAGACACTTACTAGCTGTGTGATCCTAGGCAAGTCACTTAACCTTGTTTGCCTCAGTTTCCTTATCTGTAAAATGAGCTGGAAAAGGATATGGCAAATGACATGTATATATATAGACTATACTTAATGTGCACATATGTATATACACACATGTGAACATACATGAACATATACGTGTATATATGTATATACATACATAGTGTATATCTAGTGTGTATACATACACATTTTGTTCAGTCATTTCAGTCATGTCTAACTCTTTGTGATCCATTTGGGGTTTTCTTGGCAAAGATACTGGAATAGTTTGCCATTTCCTTCTCTAGCTCATTTTACAGATGAAGAAACTGAGGTAAACAGGGTTAAGTGACTTGCCCAGAGTCACATAGCTAGTATTTGAGGCCAGATTTGAACTTGGGTCTTCCTGATTCCAGGCCTGACATTCTATCCACTGCACCACCTACCTAGACATACACACACACACACACACACACACACACACACATGTATATATACATGTGTGTATGTTGATGTATTTACTTATATGTGTGTATATATGGTATATAATATGTATTTAGTCTATATACATATATGCACTCATACATATGTATTACATACATAGTATTAAACAATTGTTTTGACAATTTGCTTATGCCTTAAAAGGCAGGAAGTGATGTTGCCAGTGTAGGAGCATTTTCTGAATTGCCTATCTGTGTATACTCAGACCACCAAAATGTTGGAACAGAGATATAAATCAAATCAGAATCATGAGAAGGAGTAAAGCTGAAGAGAAGACATGGCACACAGAGACATTATATTCTGAATAGGCTGGTTTTTCTCCTATCCTGGAGATATTTGGGTGTATACAAATAAGCCAGGTCATCTCAAGAGTATCTAAAGATGAAATGTGAAGAATCATCCCAAATGTCCCTGCCCTTTGATGTGAAGATCACGCTGTTGCTCATATGCCCCAAACAGATAAAAATCTGGAAGAAAGATTCCATAAACACCATTTTGTGGCAGCAAAATATACTAAACAAAAAAGATGGCCATTGATCAGGGAATGGCTAAACAAATAGTGATCCAGGAATGGAAGGGAATGTTACTGCGAGGAAAGACAAAAGTGCTCTGAGGAATGGAGAAGAGCCTGGAGAGCCCTATTAACTGATGAGACACAAAGTCAGCAGGACTAGGAAAGCAGGAAAACCTTGTGTACCATACAGCCAGTGATGCCAATGAGAAGAACAACTGAACACTGTGAATTAGAATGATCAAACATGTTCCCAGATGAGAGAAGAGAAAACGGGCCTCTCTCCCTGCTTGGCAGAGGGGAGGGAGTATGGCAATAGAATACTGAAGATGCAGAGTCAGGGCTCAATTGATTAGTTTTTGAGAAGCTGCTTTTAGGAAAAATCTTTCTTTTTCATTCTTCGGGATGAAGAATGACTCTCCGGAGAGAAGATAGGCTATAGAATCAAAAATGAATGTGATAGAATACCAAAAGAAATAAATAATATTAGTTCAGGAAATTTATTTTAAAAAGAAATATAAAGAACTAAAAGTGACAAATGGGAACAAGAAGGAACACTCCAACCAGACGGAAAGTGGAAAAGATCTGTAAAGATTGGTCTGACAAACTACTTTCTTATCAATGGCGGGAGCTACCACATTTGTAGTTTAACTTGGCACATACTGCAGGACTCCCTAGAAATGGTACCTAAAAATAGGAAAAGCAGCTCAACCAGACCAATGGGAGGTGAAACCCATGCTAGAAATGTCAGTTTAAGGGCAGTGAGGAATCCTAAAGGGAAATTCACTCTATTTCCCCCTAAATGATCTGTCCTCCAAACTTCCCCATCTCTGATTTTGGCCTTACTGCCCTTAGGGTCATCTAGCATCACTACCTTATCAGATCATAGGATCAAGGGATAAGAGGTCTCAAGCTGGAAGAGGCCTTTGGGGTCACCTAGTACCACACCCTTATTTTACAGAGAAAGAAATTGAGACCCAGAGAGGTTACACCATTTGCTCAAGATCGCATAGCTAGTAAATGTCAATGGTGGGATTTGAACTCAGGTTGTCCTGGCTTCCAATCCAGTACTCCCTCACTCTGCTCTGCTGTATCCTTGATTCTTTCTACCTTCTTCATCCTCCACAGCCAGTCATCTGTCACATTTTCTCACCTTTCCCTCCCCAACATCACTCACATTGGTCCCCTACTCTCTACTGACTTGGCTACCCTGCTTCAATTTCTCATAGCTTCTTGCCTGGATTATTATTATTTTTAATAATTAATTTATTTTTAGTTTTTGACATTCACTTCCACAAGATTTTGAGTTTTAAATTTTCTCCCCCCTCCCTCTCCTACCCCTCCCCAAGATGGTGTGCAATCTGACATAGGCTCTACTTATACATTCATATTAAACATATTTTCACTTTATTCATGATACAATGAAGAATTAGAACTAGTGGGGAGAACTATGAAAAAGAAGAAACAAAACAAAGCAACAAAAGAAAAGGAGAGCAAATAGTATGCTTCCATCTTTATTCAGACTCCATAATCTTTCTCTGGATGAAGAAAGCATTTTCCATCGTGAGTCTTTTGGAGTTGTCTTAGATCTTTGCATTGCTGAGAAGTGCTAAGTCTATGAAAGTCAGTCATCACACAATGTGGCTATTACTGTATACAATGTTCTCCTGGTTCTGCTCATTTCACTCTGCATCAGTTCATATAAGTCTTTCCAGGTTTTTCTAAAGTCCACTGGTTCATTATTTCTTATAACACAACAGTATTCCATTACATTCATATACCACAATTTGTTCAGTCATTCCACAACTGATGGATATCTCCTCAATTTCCAATTCTGGGCCACCAAAAAAAGAGCTGCTAAAATATTTTTGCACATGTGGGTCCTTTTCTTTTTTTTATGATCTCTTTGGGATCTAGACCTAGAAGTGGTATTGTTGGGTCAAAGGGTATGCATATTTTTATAGCCTTTGGGCATAGTTTCAAATTGCTCTCCAGAATAGTTGGATCACTTCACAACTCCACCAACAATGCATCAGTGTTCCAATTTTCCCACATCTTCTCTAATATTTATCATTTTCCTGTTTTGTCATTTTAGCCAATCTGATAGGTATGATATGGTACCTCAGAATTCTTTTGATTTGCATTTCTCTAATTAATAGTGGTTTAGAACATTTTTTTTTACCTGACTATAGATGCCTTTAATTTCTTCCTCTGAAAACTATTCATATCCTTTGACTTTTTATCAATTGGGGAATGACTTGTATTCCTGTAAATTTGATTCGGTTATCTATAAATTTTAGAAATGATGCCTTTATCAGAGACTTTGGCTATAAAAAATATTTCCTAGCTTTCTGCTTGCCTTCTAATCTTAGCTACATTGGCTTTGTTTGTGCAAAAACTTTTCAATTTAATGTAATCAAAATCATCTGTTTTGCATTTCATAATGTTCTCTGTCTCTCATTTGGTCATAAATTCTTCCCTTCTCCATAGATCTGATGGGTAAACTATTCCTTGCTCTTCTAGTTTGCTTATTGTATCAGTCTTTATATCTAAAGCATGTACTCATTTTGACTTTATCTTGGTATAGGATGTAAGACTTTGGTCTATGCCTAGTTTCTGCCATACTCTTTTCCAGTTTTCCCAGCAGTTTTTGTCAAATAGTGAGTTCTTATCCCAGAAGTTGGAGTCTTTGGGTTTATCGAATACTAGATTGCTGTAGTCATTAACTGTTGTGTCTTTCATACCTAACCTATTCCACTGATCCACTACTCTATTTCTTAGCCAGTACCAAGTGGTTTTGATGATTGCTACTTTAAAATATAATTTAAAATCTGGAACGGCTAGGCCACCGTCCCTAGCATTTCTTTTCATTAATTCTCTTGATATTCTGGACCTTTTGTTCTTCCAGATGAATTTTGTTATTATTTTTCTAGCTCTATAAAATAATTATTTGGGAGTTTGATTGGTATGGCTCTGAATAAGTAAATTAAGTTAGGTAGAATTGTCATTTTTATCATATTAGCTCTATCTATCCATGAGCAACTGATACTTTTCCAATTATTTAGATCTGGCTTTATTTGTGTGAAAAGTGCTTGTTCATGTTTGTTTTGGCAGGTAGACTCCCAAATATTTTGTAAAGTCTACATTGACTTTAAATGGAATTTCTCTTTCTATCTCTTGCTGTTGGACTTTGTTTTGCCTGGGTTATTACAATAGCTTTAGGAACAATGGTCTCCCTCCTTCCAGTGCCTTCTCTCCCCCAATCTCTCTTCCATATAGCTGCTGAATGAATCACCCTAAGGCACAGGTCTGATCATGTCTTTCATTTCCTCACTTACCAATCTTCAGGAATTTCCTGTTGCTTCCAGGACAAACTAGAAGCCCCTCAGCCTGGCTTTTCAGGTCTTGCAATGTCGCTCCTGGCTCCCTTTCTAGGCTTGTTTGGCAATATTCCTTTCCCTGTGATAGTCCTGTTAAACCAGACCACTCACTGATCCCTAATTGTAAAATTGCATCTCCCACCTCCAGGCTTTTGTACAGGCTGTCCTCCATTCTTGGAAGGCATTCCCTTTCCACCTGAGACTCTTCAAATGCCTGGTTTTCTTCAAGGTTCAACTCAGGTACCACTTACTCCATGAAGCCTTTCCTAATCCCCAGATTTAAGGGTGTTCTCTGCTTCCTAACATGATTTTGTATTTATGTATGGGTTTATATGGTGCATCTCCCAGTCATAAGATTATAAGTTCCTTCAGAGCCAGGGACTTCCCTTTCTTTTTCCTTCTAAATCTGCCCAGCATCTACCACAGTGCGTTGCACATATACATAATAAATGTTCAGTGAATTGAGTTGAATTGTAAGGTAGGCCCCCAAGTTTCAGGGGGCCTTGAATGGCATGCTAAGGAGTTTGACCATTACTTGGTAGTCATTGTCATATGTTCTAAAGCTTTGATCAGATGCATAGGATAGTGTGGTAGACATGTGACAAAAATGATTGGAGGAGGAGAGGGAGGTAGCCCTATTAGGAAACATGCCTATAAGGAATTCCATTTTGTCCTTCATGACTCTGTGAAATAATCTCATCATATTTCTAAAGCACTGGGATGAAGCTGTCCAAATATCTGCCCTCAAAGCAGTTATGCCCTGCCTACCAATGCCTGCAGGTGACTCTGCCATACTGGAGTATTGGTGCATGGATTATTGAAGACATCCACCTCTCCTATAGAAGAGGGACTTCAGTCCTGATGCCAATGGACTCTAGTGCCCCCAGTGGTACCATTGACCTGGTTCCACATCACAATAGTCAGATTCAGTTCTTTGGAAATAAATCCAAAGGACAGTAGAATCAAATATGTCTGTTTGGGGGGTGGATGATCAAGGAATATGTGCATGGGCAAAAGCATGCATGTGCGATTGTGCCAGAGTGCAGAGGGGATATGTCTTGGGGATATGAAAATGTCTATTGTGCATGTGGGGAATGTCCTTGGGCATGTATGTGAGTGGAAATGTGGACAGATGGGGAGTGGGTGGGGGAGGTGGGTTGGGTATATCTGACAAACCTTTTATTCCAGAGGACAGACTCAAAGTTCAGTTTCATAGTAACTCCTTTCATTCACACTCATTCACTCTCCAAACACCACTCCCCAGCCCCACCATCCATGACCTTATTTCATCTTCATATGCTTTTATTACTGTGTGGAAACATGTCCAAGGTTGCTCTCTCCCCTTCTCACAGCAAGCACAGGGTTTCCACAAACGCTCTAGCATTTCCCAATTATTCATAAGGTCGGACTTTCATTTCCCTTCCTCTTCTTTCCATTTGTCTGCAGCTTTTCTTCCCACTGAGCCCTGGAAGCTAGTTCCACATTTAGTTATGGCTGGTTTGGGAATCAAAGAAGGGAAGTCCAAGTCCAAAATCTGCCACTGCCTTACTTGGTGAACTTGGACAAATCAGTCAGTCTAAAAGCATTTATTAAATGACTACTGTTTGTGAGGCATCATGTTAAACACAGGAGTAAGAAGAAAGACAAGAATAAGCCCTACTCTGAAGGAGCTCACAGTCTAATGGCAGAGCCAACATACTAAAAATGAGGTCCAAACATCACAGACACATGTGGGTATATGTATATCTATATATGTATGTATGCATACATAGTGTATTTGTGTGTCCCTGATATAGATAGATATGTGTGTGAGTGTGCATGTGCATGTATCCATTTAGATACAGATGTATGGAGTAAATTGGCAGGAAGTAATGTCAGAGAAAAGGTCCTAGCCCTGAGGAGGATCGGAACAGCTTCTTGCCAAAGTCAGGGCCTCAGCTGGGATTGGAAGGAAGCCAGAGAACTCAGGAGGAGGACAAGCTGGGCATGGAAGAAGAGCCAGTGCCCAAGGCTCAGAGTTGGAAGGAACAGCAACAAGCCCAGTGGCACTGGCTCACAGACAATGTTCTCCCTCTGGGAGTGAGGAAGTAAAAAGTGACAATTTCTAAGGTGACTCCCAGCTCTGACTCATAATGTTCTAAGGTCTCTTCCAAGTCTAATGTTCTCATAGGTTCATAGCCTCATACATTGAAACCTCGGAGGGAGCTTAGGGATCATCTGGCCCAATACCCTTATTTTTCAGATAAGGAAACTGAGACACAAAAAGGTCAAGTGACATACCCAGGGTCATGCATCTAATAAGTGTTTAAGGCAGGATTTGAAAGCCATTCCTTAGTTTCACATCTACTGCACCACACTGCTCCCTTAGAATCTTTGAACAATCTCTGTTCAAAGGTCCTCAGCTCTGATATTCTATACAAGTCAGATACAAAAAGCACCTATGAAATGCTTACTATAGACAAGGTACTAGGGATACAAAAAGAGAACTAAAAACTAAAAGCAGCCTCTACCCTCAAAGAGCTTACAGTTGAGATTCTATGGATGAGGGGTGGAAGGGTTTGGCTGAAGGCAGGGTCAATGGGGGAGGGAGGATGCTGTTCTTGCTGGGGCTCTTGGGCTCAGCGTCTTGGGCTGTGTTCATATGCCAGCCTCTGTCCTTCACTCCAGAGACCTTGCTGCTCTAGCCAGCCTGGCTTTCCTGCCTAGTTGGTAACAATTGGTTGGCAGCTGATGTCTTTTGGTGGGCAGCACCAATTAACTCTCTCTAGCTTCTTTAAACTTCCTTTTTCCTTTCTACTTAGGACATCCTCCTTGTGCCCCTTCCAGCTGCCTCACATTCATTGCTGCCCTACCTCTTGGTCCTCTTCCTGTCTAGGTCTTGAGAACCTCTTCTCCTGGACTCTTTCTTCTCCCACTAGTCGTTTCCCTTCTTTGCTTCCCTTTACACTGGCTTCTTCTCTTCTGCCTACTTCTGTGGAGCCTCATCTATCTATTCTTTTGGAATAGTCCCAGCCTGTAACAGTCATCTTCATTTGAATTTTTTCAATGGATTTTAAGCATGACCTGTATGCAGGATGCTGTGTTCAAGCCTAGGGATACAAAGTTGAAGAACAACCTAGTCTGTATCCTCTAGGAGCTTATAATCTTGTAGACAGGATGCTATGTCCACCAATAAGGAAAATGAGGTAAACTCTGATAGGGACAATGGAGAAATTCAGACAAAATCCTTTAGGATAAGGGGGGGAGGGTGATACCTCTAAGCTGGGAGGACCAAGGAAGACTTCACAGAGCAGGAAACATGTGATCTGGGTCTTTGAGGACAAGAAGGATGTGAACAAGTGATTATGACTTAGAAGAAAGGTATCCCCAACCCTAAGGACAGATTAAGACAGGGTAGAAGAAGAAAGAAGATGAGAGGAGGAAGAGGAAGAACAAGGAAGAACAAGGAAGAAGGAAGAAGAAGAAAAGAAGAACTGCTATAAATGTAAAAAAAATAATATAAAAATAAATATAAAAATATTTATGGCAGCTCTTTTGTGGAACAAAAGAATTGGAAATTGAGGGGATATTCATCAATTGGGGAATGGCTGAACAAGTTGTGGTATATGAATGTAATGGAATACTATTGTTTCATAAGAAATGATGAGCAGGTGGACTTCAGAAAAACCTAGAAAGATTTATATGAACTGATGCTGGGTGAAGCGAGCAGAACCAGGAGAATATTGTAACACAGTAACAGTGATGTTGTATGAGGACTAATGTGGATAGACTTAGCCCTTCTCAGCAAGGCAAGGATCTAAGACATCTCCAAAAGTCTCATGATGGAAAATGCTATCCACATTCAAAGAAAGAATTATGGAGTTTGGATGCAGATCGAAACATACTATTTGCTATTTTTTCTTCTGTTTTGTTTTGTTTCCTCTTTCTGGTGGTTCTTCCTATTGGTTCTAATTCTTCCTTACAACATGACTAATGTGAAAATATGTTTAATAGGAGTGTATATGCATAGCCTATATTAGATTGCAGGCCATCTTGGGAAGGAAGGAGGGGAGGGGAGAAAAATTTAAAACTTAAAACTTATGGAAGTGATTGCTGATAAATCAAAATAAATTAAAAGAAGAAGAAGAAGAAGAAGAAGAAGAAGAAGAAGAAGAAGAAGAAGAAGAAGAAGAAAATAGATGGGAAGGTAGTTTGGAATCAGATTGAGTGAGCTGGTGGGAGGCTGAAATGTCAGGCTGGGGCATCCCTGTCTTATTTCAGGGTGACATAAAGTCATATACAATTTTTGACCAGGTGAGAATGTGGACCACTGTTTGTCAAATGGAGTGGTGAGTCCACACCTTTGTTCATCCAGTACCATGCTAAATATCTGCCTTTCTCTCTTGATGCCATCCAAAAGCCCTACTTTTCATCATTTCCTCCCATTTTCTCCTAAAGGCTCACTTGCTACCTCTCCTTGTTCTGAAATGGCACCCTTCTCTGTATGCAGTAGAGGCTTAAGAGATACTGTTTTAACTGAATTGATCTGTTGGCAAAGGAAGTCGACTTAAGGTCAGGAAACATGAGCATAGATATTGGCTCACCCTTCCCAGGTGACCTGGGACACAGCCCTTCCCCTCTTTAGGCTTCGGTTTGCTCATTTCCAAAATGACAAGGCTGACTTCTAAGGTTACTCCCACTTCTCAATAGAGGATTGGTTGAATGAATGATTGATGATCCTGGATGCTCTTGGGATTGTCAAAGTCCCTCTTCCAATGGAGCACCCATAACTGAACACAACCTCTAGAAGGGATCTGGCCAGGGAAGATGACAGAAGGCCTGTCTTCTTATTTCTCACCTCTGTGTTGCTCTTAACGCTCATTGAGTTTATGGGAGCTTTCGGTCTATCTTATCATGGTGTGGCTCAACTTATGTTTAAAAATACCCTGTGACAGTGGTAGAGCTGATATTGGTATCTTCATTTTACAGATGAGAAAACCATGGTCAAAAGGGGGCAAGTGACTTCAATTCAATTCAATTCAATTCAATTCAATAAACCTTCATTAAATGCCTGTGATGTGCCAGCCCTATGCAATGTACTCCAGAATGATCAAATTCATTTCACTTTGATTTAATTTAATAAAAACTTTTAAAACAGCCTCTGCCTTCCACAATGTGGCGGGAGCAGGGGGAGCAAATAATAATAACTTTCATTATGTATTGTCTTAGTGTTCCCAAAAACAGCTTTATTACAACAACCCAGAAGGCAGGCAAGGCAAGTATTATGACCTTTTTCCAAAGAAGACTCCCATAGCTCTATAAAGGTCAGGGACTTGCCATTGGATCCCACAAAGTTACTAAGTATCTGAAGCAGGATTTGAGCCCAGGCCTTTCTAACACTTAGTTCATCACCTTCTACATTTTGATAGGCTACCTATAGGTATACAGAGAAATAAATCCAGAGTATATACAAAGTGATTCAAAGTAATTTGAGGATGTAGAGAGAACAAAGAACCAGGGAGATTGGTTTTCAGCTAGCAAGTGGTAGCCATCCTGTGCTTTGAATTCAGGCAGGCCTTGGGCAGAGACATGGAGGTAAGGGATGTATCCCATCTCTTGTTCTATGTGATACAGTGAGTGAGTGAGGGTGCAAGGTTGCACCTAGGTCTCCTATTTCCCATTCCATAGCCCTGTGAGGTATTCTCCTCTCTTGCCACTAGTTTGATGTGCCAAGAGAAATCCAGTCTTCATCATCTTCCTTGGCTGCCCACATCACCAGCAGGTTAAGAATGTGAGAGGAGCTGCCATGGAACAGACAATGGCTAGTTCTATGGATGGCTGTCCAGTAGGCTCCTTACCAAACCATCGTCCTCCAGAATAGAGGAGAAGATAATGGCAAAGGCCACCCTGATAGTGAAACACTGATGCAGTCCCTTAGTCTGCGGCTCAGTTGCAATCATTTGGTCCACCCTGGCATTAATTTCCCTGGCATCAAGAATGGTTTTCCTCTGCTGTTCATGCTCATTCAAATGGACTCCCACACAGGATTCTCCTCCAAGGAAACAGACTTGGCGTCTCTTCTCAGAACTGGGGCAGCTGCTCTCAGATCACACGTTGACTTTCTAAGTGAACTGCCCCTTAGCAACCAGCATGAAGTCCAGCCCAGACATGACTGACATCCTCTGGGATGACCAGGGACTGATTTCTAGCTCCTGACTTTGGCAGAGTCTGGAAAGGCCAAGAAAGAATCCTCACGCCCCAGGCAGAGTCATAGAACATAGGAAGTGGAGTGGGAAGGAGGCAGCGAAGAGAAAGATGGATTCCAAATCGTGGGAGCTGGAATGTTAGCACCCCTGCCATTTAGCACCTGATTGACTTAGGGAGGATCATTTAATCTCCACGATTTCAGTTTCCTTATATGTAAAATGAGTGGATTGGACAAGATTCTTCCTACCTCCAAAACTGTGATTCTAGTGTGTATAGATAGAGAGTGAGAGTTTAAAGGGGACTCTCACCATGCGATGTCAGAGCTGGGAGGGCATGTAGAACAGAAGATAGGAGAGCTGGGAGGGAGGGAGGGAAATAATACTTTATTAAGCACCTATTGTATACCAGGCAGTGAGCTAAGCACAGGGGATATAAATATAAGTAAACCAGGCAGTCCCTGCCTTCAGCCACCTGCCTTATTGTGGAATGGGAATGTCACATCTGGGAGAGAACTTAGAAAAGTACACAAGGCACATCAGAACTGGGTAACACAATTGAACAACCAAGCTTTGGAATTAAGAGGACCCAAATCCGAATCCAGATTCTCTTACTTAGTTATGGGGTGTTAGACAATTCATTTAATTTTTCTGACTGTTGGTTGCCTCATGTACAACATGAAGAATTGGATTCAGTGAACTCTAAGCTAGTCTCCAGTTCTGCTCTAAAATTGAAGATAAAATATTGTCTTGCTACATGACAAGGAGAAGTTGAAGTCATCAAATTATGAGCTTGAGTTTGATTCTGGGGGAAAATGTGTAATGTGCTATTACATAAATGGTTTGTGAGAAATGAGTTTGTGAGAAGTGATGAAGCAGGTGGTTTGATTTTGTGGGAATCAGAGATGAGTCATTAATGGTGAGATAGCAGCTCAGGACAAGGCAGCCTAGTATAGTAGATAGGAAGCCAGCCTTAGGGTCAGGAAGGCCTGGGTTTGAGTTCACTCTGAATTGTTCTCTTTGTACTTTCCAATGGTTGCTCCCAGTTCCACTCAATAAGACCAAAACAAAACAAGCCTTCCCCATGACAGCCCTTCCAACTCTCTCTTTCTCTTCCATCTCTTCAGCTCCAAGCTAAACAACTCCTGCTCCTTCAACTATTCTTCCTATTGCACACTCTTAAAGTACTTGCTGATGCTGGTTCCCTTCCTCTGGACATCTTCTAATTTCTCAATGTCTTTCCTAAAAGCTCATGCCCAGAACTGAAGACAAAATTTCAGAGATTTGGTCAGAGCCAGGCAGCAGATGGAAAGAACACAACCTCCCTGCTCTTGGACGCCAGACCTCACTGCACGCAGACTAAGAAGGCTTTTGTTCTCTTCGTGGTCATATCTCTCCAGTGATTCATCTTGAGCTTGAGGTCCATCCAAACTGGCTTTATGGGGTATGGGCTGTGTGTTCTGAACCCAATCCAGGGTGAAGCTGTGTGCTTTGAACTCAAAGGTACAGCATGGAGTGTTGTGGGAGTGGTCTATCAGTTCAGACTGATTTGTCTGGCCTGCCCTTTTCTCTCTCCCTTCTCTACCTGTTGGCATCCTATATTCTGAAGTCCAAACCAGATATGGGCCACCTCCCCGGGGAAGATCTTCCTGGGGTCTCACTTGGAAAAAGCACAGCTCTCCCTCATTTAGTTCTCTCCCACTCTCTTACCTTTCTGGGATATTTAGCATATTTAAATTGGTGTTGCAGTCTAGTGATTTCTAAAGCCCCTGAAGGCAGGGTCCTGATCTTAGAGACAGGCCATATCTCTCTCCTGCAGACGCTTAGCTCAAGGCTCTCTCTCCATCAGGGCTAAAGACACATCTAGTCACTGAGTGCAGCAAGAACTGAGACCTGGCTCTCCAGAACTCCTCTTTCCTTCTACTGCCACTCCTGGGGCACTCAGTTCAGGGAAGCAACACTTCTGAAGTGGTGACAGATTCCACAGGCCCTTTGTTATACATTTCAGAGCCATCTTACTTTTCAAGAGATGCCATATGAAATCACAACTTTCTTCATCTAGGATCCTCTTGGGCACCATAATTAAATGCTTCCAAAAGGGAGGTCCTTAATGAGTGAAGTGAGTCATCATTGACCACACTGGAGATGCACAAACGAGTTCCTGATCTACAGTCTACAGCAACTTTAGAGCTAAGCTATGCATAAAAGAGGCCTTGATTTTCATATGTAGATGAAATTCAGATTATGGTTATTAAGAAAATTGACTGAGTTAAAAAAAAAACATTCAAGTCACGGAACTCCAGGGTTTTTTTTTTGTTTTATTTTAAGTGTCCAGAATTTAATACAGGTTGTAATATGTATATGACTAATATGAGATCACTTTACTTCCCATTTCTAAAACCATGTCCAGTGAACCATCTTTACTTCTGTGAATGTGTCCCTAAAAGTGTTTACTGAAAAACTATACCAAAGAGTAGCTGTGTCACTGTGAACCACAAGGACATATTATATAAGGGGGAAGAAAAAAAAACAGTTCAGTATATGGACAGTCTCTCATATGGACACATTGCTGTGGTTCTCCCCACACACTCACTAATAGAAGACTTGATCTGAAAGCTCTCATAATAGAAAGTTTTGAGGGAAAGTAAAGAGCAGTAATGGTCATGGGATTGGTAATGATACCAAATTTGTCCACTGAGGAAGAGGGGAATATGAGAGAAAAGAAAGTGAAGAATGGTTCTCATGTCTCAGTGAGGTCAACGGAGACTGAAATACAGTGTCTAGTATGGAACAACTATTTGGGTGTGTAGGACATTTTCGTTACTTCTGGTATTTTAGGAAAGGAGGAATCCCATTAATTGGAGAACCATAAGAGCAAACATCCATTAGTGCTTTAACAGTTAAAAATGTATATAGGATCTTAATCAACAAAGTTTCCAGGGGAATGAGGGCACAAACAAAATTTATGCAAATAATAACATTCATTCAGATAGAGGCCTGTCTGTGGGGAAGGCTGCTCTCAAATTTTCCTAGCAGCTTGGTCACCACTTGAAATAATGGAGAATATGTTGGCCATAACAGAAATACCAGGAAACTATGCTATGGGGCAATGGGAATGAAAAGCTCCCTCATTTGGGAGGAAGGAACAACTGTTTGGTACAGTTAAGAATTAAACCTGTCACTTTTAACATGGCATTGCTGTCACATCTGAAATAAACTTAAATGACATTAAAAAGTATTTCAGGGACCCAGGATGTCTTGCAGATTGCCTATTCTCTGAGTATCTCAGCTGTCTCACCTCTCCCACCCTCTACCCCCAGAACCACCTCTTCTCCCTCCATTACTTATTTGTTTAATCTTTTCTTTCTTTAGTACTAAACTTTCTAGTTCAGAAATGGAGAACCTGCAGCCTTGAAGCCACAGGTTCCCCACCCTTGTTCTAGTTCATTTGAGACAGAGAATTCTCAGGTGAGGAGTCTCCCTCCACTTGGGCAGGTTGCCACATTCTTGGCAATCTAGCCATAGAAAGCTGCCTGAGGCTACGAGAGGTTAAGTAACTTTCCCAGTCATATAATCAGTGTGTCAGAGACAGCACTTGAACTCAGCTCTTATTGACTTGAGGCCAGTTTTCTCCCCTATTCCATGACAGAACTATGAATTCCGTATTGATATACAAGAAACCATAGGGTCAGAAAGGGTAATTCGTGGAGGAAGAGGCACATGGTAGAGGCTTTCCTTTAACCCTAATCTCCCGATCCCCAACCTCATGCTCTTTCTGCCATACCATGGCTCCCCAGAGTCATTCCAAAAGCGGGGGTTAGCAACCAGAACAGGCTGCCCCGTGATGAAATCTTCCTTAAGAAGCCAGCAGCAAATGGGAACCCATGGGAATCACTATTTTGCTTAATTAGGGAGGAAGGCAGGCTGTTTGTAACTCAAATCACTGTTTCAGTCAACAAGGTGGTACTTAGAGTAATTTCTGCCAAGCCCAGGCCTGATTACAGGAGCAGCGGGATTGGTGGAGACAGAGAATGAGCCCATGTTCTAATTGCTGAGCATAGAGCAATCCTGCCTGGCAGGAAGAGAGGCCTCCACCCATATGTCCTTTGAGGTCTTAGTGTATTTGGGGAGGAAGGGAGATGGACCCTGGCTTCTCAAAGGCTCGGCCAAATGAACTAAGCTTGGAAGGCCTCCAGGATGGCCTGTCATCCCAGAACAGCCCTGCTAAATCACAGAGGGGCTCAGCACCACCAGGCCAGCAGGAGACCAGGCTCTTGGCTCCATCAAGGCATGAGGGCCATCTGCCAAGGCCAGAAATGAAGGGCTGGGATCAGTGACAGCTTTAGAGGCTTCCACACCGATGATCTCATGTGTCCTGAATGTTGAAGTTGATGGTAGGAGAGGGTTAAGGCCCCAAACATGATGAGCAGGAGGAGTGAAAATTCAAGAGCTGAAAACATTGGTAGAAAGTACTCCTGAAAGCCAAGTTTTCAAGACATTCATATTAATGAAATGAGATTTGATTAATTCAACTCAGACACTTATGGAAACAGTGTGGTTCAGTGGAAAGAGCACTGAACTTGGAGTCAGAAGATGAGGGTTCGAATATTGGCTTTGTCACTTATTCCTTGTATGACCTTGAGTAAGACCCTTCAATGCTCTGGACCTCAGTTTCCTCATCTGTAAAAATGACAAGGTTAGATTACATACTCTTGAAGGTTCTTTTCAGCTCTGAGTTTGATTATCTGATGATAGGAGGTTACTTCTCCTCTCTGGACTTCAGTTTTCTCACCTGTAAAACGAGGGAGTTAAATGTAGCCTCTAAGGTCCTTTCCAGCTCTAAATCTGCAATTCCATGATTGTATAACTCTTATATATTGTGTGCTATACTTGATGCTGGGGAAAATATGAAAAGGAAAAAGACTGCAGTTCATGAGTTGAAGGGGCCTTGACATTAATCCCACACATGCCCAGCCCCATTTACCAAAGAGGGTTGCTGAGTCCCAGAGAAGGGAAGGAAGGGGCCCACAACCATGATTTACCAACCACTAGCTCCTTTGATGTTAATCTAAGGCACATCATGCACCATGGCAGCCGACTTTAATGAACTTTTTCATCTATCAGGGGAAATAAGATGTGTTCATGGAGGATATTTCTATATAGTTGCATGTGAGAGATATAGAATGCTGAAATCAGTGAATGACAGGAGCTCCACTGGGCAGGGACATCCAAATCGGGCATTGGAAGCTGGATGTCTGAAAGAGATGAGTCAGGAAGGAGGGCGATCTAGGCATAGGGTACCCCAGATTCCTCCAGCTAACTTTCATATGGAAGAGTCTCAGGGCCCTTCACCATCCTCTGAAAGAGAGATATGGAGAGACAGAGACAAAAGAGAGACAGAGACAAAAGAGAGTCAAAGACAATAATCGACACAGATGTAAGGAAATGGATGGATAGATAGATAGATAGATAGACAGATATGTGTATATACATATTTGTTATATGTTTATGTATGTGAATATAGAAAGAAGAGACAGAGATCAGAAAAAGGAGAGTCAGAAAGTGCGACACAAAGAAAATCACAGAACTTCCTAGGTGGAGAGGGATGCCAGAGGTCCCCTGGCCCAAAGGATTCCCCACTTGTCTGGACCTAACATGAGGCCCTCCAGCCTGCCCAGTGGGGGCCCCGTGATCTTCTGAAGAAACCCATCCCCCCTTTGGAGGGCTCAAATTGGTAGGACTTTTTTTGAT
The DNA here is from genome assembly GCF_900497805.2 of Vombatus ursinus. Classification (NCBI taxonomy): domain Eukaryota; kingdom Metazoa; phylum Chordata; class Mammalia; order Diprotodontia; family Vombatidae; genus Vombatus; species Vombatus ursinus. The sequence goes on along the minus strand of NW_020950172.1, from coordinate 2,874,338 downwards.
GACTACAAGCCCCAATCTGACCCTGGGCAACTTTCACCCCTTGCTCCTGATCCTCTCCTCTGAGCCCAACTAGGAAAAGTCTTATCTCCCTCGTATATGAAATCAACTCAGATACTTGAAGAAAGATATCAGATATCTCAGAGTCTTTTCATCTCTGAGCTAAATACCCCAGCTCCTCCATCTGACATGAACTCAAAGCCCTTGAGAATTCTGGCTTTCTTCCCCTGCACAAAAGACATAGGGAAAAAGAAAGAGAATCAGAGACAGCAGGAGAAAGAGTGCTGTGTCCCATGATGGAGGAAACATTGGAAAACTCCTAAGGAAAGGCCCTGGTCCAGACGAATTTACAGAAGGATTCTAACAAACCTTTAAAGAAAAATGAATACTACCTATACTACACAAACCCTTCTTTCAAAAAAGCGAGAAAGCAATCACTCTGCTGAATTCTTTTTATGAGACAATTATAGTCCTATTATCTAAACCAGGGAATGATACACCAATATCATTAACGAATATCACCTTTAAAAATTAAATGGCAAAAACTCTAGAGCAATTTATGCAAAAAATCATTCACTATAATCAAGTGGGATTTATACCAAGGATGCAAGTTATGTTTTATGTTTTATATATATATATATGTGTGTGTGTGCATGTGTATGTATGTATATATATACACATATACACACATATATACACACATAAAATACACACTCACATACATGTATATGTATACACATACATATATACATATATACATACATACATATGCATACACATATATACATATATACACACACATATATATCTATATATAATATTAAGCACAAAAATACATGACTATATCAATAGATTCAAGAAAAAACCTTTGAGAAAGTATAAAACTTATTTATGCAAAAAAACCTCTGCAAAGCATAATCATAAAATTAATTTTCTCATATGTTTAAAAGTTCCTATCTAGACATAAAAGTTAGCATTATTTATAATGGGGAAACAACGGAGGCTTCCCCAATAAATATAGGAATAAAGCAAGGATAATGCATTTCCCCATAGTTAAAACTAATGCTGTGAAGTTTGCAAAGGGCTTTACAAATATTATCTCATTTACTCCTCACAATGACCCTCAGAGTTGGGTGCTATTATTATCCCAATTTTATAGTTGAGGAAACAGAGGCAGAGGTCAAATGACTTCTCCAGGGCTACACAACTAAGGCCAAATCTGAACTCAGGTCTTTCAGACTCCAGGTCCACAGTACCACCTAGCTGCTTCTAGAAATAGTTCTAGATATACTAATGTATCACTCCTTCTGGGCTCGTTCTCCTGACTCTCATTCATACTGATGGATCAGAGCCCCAGAGGGTGACTGATGACTCCTGACCTCTGGGTTCTGGGGGAATACTGTGAGGAATTGGAGGTGATTTTTAATAACAGTGCTCATGAGTCTGTATCCAGTGTGCTCCACATTGATTGCTAGCCAGTTAAAGTTAATTATCTTTTAGAACTGATCAGTTAATAAGATGGTAGCTTGAAAACATTTGTTACAAAGCAATCACCCTTCCAAAAACCATGGGACATTCTCTCTCACAAGTATATACAGAGTTGAGGGGAAAGTGAGTTCGACCTTAGCAAGCATACATGGCAAAGGACTGGCTTGCAGCTTCTAATTAGGGAAGTCATTTTCATTCCTTGTGGAATCTTCATGAAGTTTCCCTTTATTCTAGACAATTCTTAGCTGAGTCCCAAGCGTCAGAGTCCTTGTAGAGTCCTGAAGCCTTTCTTTGGTGGGTCTTGTTGGATTTTGACTCTTAATGCAAGCACTGCAGTTCTGGGGCCACTGACACTAACAGAAGTCCACATTTCCCAAACTTTTGGTAACATGGGAGAAAAGCTCTCCTCCACTCCTCCCCACTTCCCAGGCAGCTCAGCCTTAGGGGATTGGCTGAAGCTGTTCCACCATCAGGCTGGCCTAGTAGTGCAAAATCTGATGCCCAGTTAGCTTGCGATTTTAGCCAAGCTCCATAGGACATGACCGATTTTCCTTTTAACAAACTCTAAGATAATTCCTGTGAGATGTCATTTGCTTTTATTCAATTCCTATCAGAAAATCCCAATTAATATAATTAAAAGCTCCAATAAATGTAGCAAGTTAGAAAACCCCCACAAAAATCAATGGCATTTTTATATCAGTATAATAAAACCCAATGAAAGGAAAGGAAAATCCCATCCAAAAGCATTAGAAAGCACAAAGCTTCCCCAATACATATATAAATATGGTTACAAAATGCTACTTGAGGTACTTCTTTTAAATAATTGTAGAAATATTCAGTGCTCATGGTTAGGTTTTACTAATATAGTGAAAATAACAATGCTACTGAAATTAATTTCCAGTTTCAGCACTACACCAATCAAACACCAAGAGGATACTTTACAGAGTCAGAAAAAATAAAGACAAAATTCTCTTGAAGGAAGAAAAGAATGACAAGGAAAATAATCGCTAAAAAATCAAGTAGCAATAAAGGGGCAATAGCACTTCCAGACTTCAAATTATATTACAAAGCAGGAATCATCCAAACTGTTTGGTGCTGGTTTAAAAAAAATAGGAAGAATGAATCAGTACAACTAGACAAGAAAGAATAAGAGTAATTGAACTCTATAACTTAATGTCTGATAAATTTGAAAGCATAAATTACCTAGGAAATAGCACAGTGTTTTGTTTTGTTTTATTTTTTTCAAAAATTGTTGGGAAAATTAACAAGCAGTTTGGCAGAAATGACACTTAGACCAGCATCTTATACCACATACCACAACAGACTGAAAATGGTGACATGATCTAAATATTAAAGATCATACCATTTAAAAATATTAGGGAACCAGATGACTCATCTTTCCTAGATTGGTTAGCAGGTGAATTCTTAATTAAACAGGAAATGGAGGTGATTATTCAAGATGAAATAAATAATTGTGATTACATCAAATGGAAAAGTTTTCTCCATAAACACAATTTGTGCAGCTAGAATATGGAGAGGAGTCAATTAGGAAAAGTCTTTGTGTCAGATATCTCTGAAAAGAATCTATGCTCTATCTATGTCTTTATCATTACAGGAATGGGAAGGGAAGGGAGCTTCATATTGCCCAAAATATTCATACCAGGACTTTTTGTAGTAACAAAGAACTAGAAACAAAAAGGAAAACAGCTAAACCAGTACCTTTATGCAATGTAATATCATTGAGCTATAAGAAATTATGACATAATGAATATGGAAAAGTAAGGGAAGATTTATGTAAACTGATGCAAGGGGATATAGGCAGTACCAGAACGGCAATATACACGATGAGTACAGCATTGTAAGTGGAAACAACAATGAACAATCAAAATTAAATGTTGAGTAAAACTGACAATCTAAATGAAATGGATGAATATTTACAAAAACATAAATTGCCCAGATCAACAGAAGATGAAATAGAATCCCTAAATAATTCTGTCTAAGAAAAAGAAATTGAACAAGCCACAAATGAGCTCCCTAGGAAAAAATATCCAGGACCAGATGGAGTTATAAGTGGATTCTACAAAACATTTAAGGAACAATTAATCTCAATATTATATAAACCATGAAAAAAATAGTTTAAAAAGAGTTCTCACAAATTCCTTATATGATGTAAATATGATTTTGATACCTAAACCACAGAGGTCAAAGAGAAGAGGAAGAAAACTATGGGTCAATTCCCCTAATGAATATTGATGTAAAAAAATTGTAAATAAAACACTAGCAAGGAGATTATAGCAATATATCACAAAGATCATACATGATGATCAGGTAGAATTTATACCAGGAATGCAGGGCTGGTTCAACATTAGGAAAATTGTAAGTATAATTGACCTAATCAGTAACAATACAAACAAAAAATCATACGATTATCTCAATAGATGCAGAAAAAGCTTTTGACAAAATACCCTATTAAAAACATTAGGAAGTATAGAAATAAATGGAGCCTCTCTTAAAATGATAAGTAGAACCTACCTAAAACCAAGAGCAAGCATTATCTGTAATAAGGATGAACTAGAAGCCTTCTAATCAGATCAGGAGTGAAGCAAGGATGTTCGTCATCACCACTATTATTTAATGTTGTATTAGAAACGCTAACTATAGCAATAAGACAAGAAAAAGAAACTGAAGGAATAAAAATAGGTAGTGAGGAAACAAAACTATCATCCTTTACAGGTGATATGATGATTTACTTAGAGAACCCTAGGGAATCAATTGAAAAAAGAACTAGTTGAAATAATGAATAATTTTAACAAAGTTGCAGAATATAAATAAACCCACATAAATCATCAGCATTTTATACATTATCAACAAAAACTCAGCAGGAAGAGATAAAAAGATAAATTCCAATTAAAATAACTGCAGACAATATGATGTGCTTGGAAGTCAAACTGTCAAGACACCTCCAAAGACTGTAGGAACACAATTTAAAAAACATTTTTCACAGAAATAATGACATATCTAAACAACTGGAGAAATATTAATTGCTCATGAGTAGGCTGAACCAATGTAATAAAAATTATAATTCTATGTAAGTTAAATTACTTATACAGTGCAATACCAATCAAACGATCAAAAAATATTTTATAGAGCTAGAAAAAATAACAAAATTCATCTGGAAGAAAAAGATAAAAAATATCAGGGAATCAGTGGGGAGGGGAGAAATCTTAAAAAAAAAAAAAGCAGACCCTCACCCTAGCAGTATCAAATTTCAAACTCTATTACAAAGTATTAATCATGAAAACAATCTGGTACTGGCAAAGAAATAGAGTGGTGGATTAGTGAAATAGATGAGATACACAATACACAGTAAATAATGACCACAATAAGCTAGTGTTTGATAAACTCACAGATTTAAACTTTTGGGGTAAGAACTCAGCACTTGACAAAAATTGCTGTGAAAACTGAAAGCAATTTGGAAGAAACTAGGCATTGACCAACATCTCACACCATAGTACCAAGATAAGGTTAAAGTAGAAAAACAATTTAGACATAACAGGTGACATTATAAGTAAATTAAGGGAGCATGGAAAAATTTTACCTGTCAGATCAATGGATAATGAAAGAGTATGACCAAAGAAGAGAAAGAAAAGATTGTGAGAAGTAAAATGAATAATTTTGATTATATCAATTAAAAAGGTTTTACACAAATAAATCTAATGCATTCAAAACTTGAAGAAAAGCAGGAAACTGGGGCAAAATTTTATAGCAAGTTTCTCTGATAAAGGCCTCATTTCTCAAATATATAGGGAACAGAGACAAATTTATTTAAAACACACACACACAAACACACACATAAGACATTTTCCAGCTGATAAGTAGTCAAAGGATCTGAACAGGTAGTTTTCAAAAGAAATCAAAGTTATTAATAGTCATGTAAAAATGCTCTAAACCACTATTGATTAGAGAAATGTGAATTAAAACAACTGAGATACTACTCCATACCTATTAGATTGGCTGACATGACAGAAAAGGAAAATTATAAATGATGGAGGGGGATGTGAGAAAACTGAGACATTAATGCATTGTTGGTGGAGTTGTGAATGGATACAACCATCCACGAGAAGAATTTGGAACCACACCCAAAGGGCTATAAAACTGTGCATACCTTTTGATGCAGCAATACTATTCATGCGTCTGTATCTCAAGGAGATCATAAAAAAGGAAATAGTACCTAGCTGTTCAAAAATATTTATAGCAGCTCTTTTTGTGGTAGCAAACAATTGGAAATTGAAGGGATGCTCATCAATTAGGGAATGGCTGTAAAAGTTGTGGCGTATGATTGTGATGGAATTCTATTGTGATATAAGAAATGATGAGCAGGATACTCTCAGAAAACCTAGGAAGTATTACATGAACTGATGCAAAGTGAAATGAGTAAAACCAGGAGAACATTGGACACAGTAAAAGCAATATTGTACAATGACCAACTATGAAAGACTTAGCTGCTCTAATCAAGACAATGATCCAAGACATTTTCAAGGATGCATGAGGGAAAATGCCATCCACCTACAGAGAGAGAACTGATGAAAAGAGTGCAGATTGAAACAGACTTTTTCTTTTAGTTTCTTTATTGTGTGTGTGTGTGTGTGTGTGTCTGTGCACATGCACGTGTTTTTTTTTGCAACATGGTTAATATGGAAATATGTTTTGCATGACTTCACATGTATAATCAATATTATATTACTTGTCTTCTCAAAGGGGTGTGGGAAATGCAGGAGGGAGGGAGAGAATATAGAACTCAAAATTTTTTTAAATGAATGGTATAAAATGTTTTAAATGTAATTGGGAAATATTTAATAAAACTAGAAAACTTGCCAAAATATTAATGCTGTAATATTATGACTACATTTGGCCCCACAGATGATGTTATGAGAAGCTACCTTGTCCTGTACCTTTGCACAGGTGGAGCTGCTTCATGTCATTTCAGGTTTCTTTGATATGTTGTTTATATTTATTGAGCTTTTTTGCCTCTTTTTATTCTTTGTTATAAAAGGTTTCAAATTTAAAAAAATACATTATAGTGAATATCTTCTTTTAAAGAAGAAAGGTTTCTGGATTCTTCTAACCATGGATTTGGATGGTTTTTCTTTGTTCAGAAAATGGCTCAGAGACTGCAGAGGAAGTCATGAATTGGAAATGTGTGCTATCTCACTCTCAATAGTGATTTCCTCTCACCACCACCACCTCCAATCTATGCAGCTCTCAGAGGAGAAATGATCTCCTCTTTAATCAACAATGGATGTTTGTGGCTTTTGTGAGACCTTGATCCACCCCTGACCAACAGCCAGATAGAGTATGTCTGGTTTTATAGACAGTCTTTGCTCCTCTACATCCAGATGGAGCAAGAAGCCAATAGTATTTTTTAAGTCTCATGTAGCCATTCATTCATTCATTCATTCATTCATTCATTCATTCATTCGTTTATTCATTCAGTTATTGAACAGCAGTGGAAGGTAGAAGAAAAAATGCTGGCCCAAGATTTGGAGACCTGAGTCTGTTGAGTGTAGAGCCTAGCACCACCTTGGGCAAGTCACTGAAACTCTCTGGGTTCCAAGTTTGTCCAGGTAATAGGAGGAATATAGACCCAAAAAATCACCTCAAGGTTCCTTCAGGCTCTGATACTCCATAAACTATGGCCTAATGTTCCCCTCAGCTCTGGCAATGTTTTTGTTCCCAGGTCCTTTGAAAGCTTTGATATTTCTCATCCTAACAACACACCTCCTAGTGCTGACATTTTCTGTTCTAAGGCACCTTCCATCTCTGGCATTCGGTATTCTTAGACCTTTCCTAGCTCTGAAAGTTTCTGTTCCAACCTCCCTCCACCCCACCCCATTCCACCCCACCCCCAGCTTTGGCATTCTATCATCTATGTTTTAAGACCACTTCAAATTCTGACACTGTATTCTATATCTTAAATTCCTTCTTGGAGGCAGCTAGATACTGTAGTGGATAGAACGGGCCAGAATCAGGAAGACTCATTTTCCTGGTTCAAGTCCAAATGCAGACACTTACTAGCTGGGTGACCCTGGGTAAGTAACTTAACTCTGTTTGCATCAGTTCCCCATCTGTAAAAAATAAGCTGGAGAAGGAAATGGCAAACCACTCTAGTATCTTTGCCAAGAAAACCCCAAATAGGGTCATGGAAAGTCAGACATGACTGAAATGACTGAACGACAGCAGACATTCCTTCTTGGCTCCAATGCTCTATGTTTCAGGTAACCAATCATTCAAGAACTCAGCTGTATGTTTGTTCTCATAAGAGACTGGTCCCTTAAGAACACCAAATTTAAAAAGGAAAATTGTTATTTAACATGAGAGCTGAGAGAATCCTAAAAACACAAAACATTGAAGCTGGGGGATACCTTAGACAGTAGACTATCAGGGCTGAAAGAAACCCTTGGAGCAATGATTCAAGGTCCCCATTTTAGAGATGAGGAAGCCAAGGCCCAGGAGAGGAAGTCACTTGGCTAAGGTCACCAAGTGTGGAGGGATTAAGGAGGAGAGGGAGTGACTCTGACCTTCTCCTGCATCCTAGCTAAGTATCTTCTCTATTTTACCAGGCTTCCTCTCCCTCTTTCTGATGCAATTCTGAAACTTTGCTAATAACTTTAATTTTTTTTATATTTTATGAAATAAAACAAGCATTTCCATAACACAGTAGAAAAAAAAATATGAAACTGCTAATAACTTTCCCCCAAAAAACACTTTATTCTAAATGAAAGCAACAGACAGAGACAGTAACAACATGGTCACAGAGACAAAAATAGCAAACAGGGCATGCCTGCACTAGTAATGAAGTCACCCAGGTAACCACATCCTAAACTGCATTCAATTTAAAGAACATTTCTCAAGCATCTCCTGTTTGCTTCTGTGTCAGGCTCAGGGGGAGAGAGTCAACTGCCTAAGCAATGGAAGCTCACACACAGGTGTGGAGTGGGGAAGGGGGGCAGGTCATTCTAATAACTACTCCTGATGTTCTAGTGTTCACAGGTTTGCAAAACATTGGATTTCATTTCATTTCACCCTTCCCAAACCCTAGGAGGTAGGGGCTATTAGGATTCCCATTTTACAGAAGAAGAAGCTGAGGTTCAGAGAAAATGACTTGCCCAAGTGAATATTTGAGTTGGGATCCGAGTCTGGGTTTTTTTGTACACCAACTTCCACTAGACATAAATGCAACATGGGGTAAGCTGCAAGCACTTGAGAGGGGCACAAATGGTGCTATGGGTATTCACAACTTTTGACTGGGGAGATCAAGGAAGACTTTATGGGGGAAGTGTTGTCTGTGACCAGCCATGATCAATAGGGAAGATTTCTAAATGTGGAGATGTGGATGGCATTCCAGGTTTGGGGAATAGGGTGAGCAAAGTTGGGCGGGGAGGCAATATGTCATGGGGTGGGGGAGGGATGGCAAGGTGACTGTTAGGCATGGGGCCAGTGCCTTCTAGAGGAAATGTTGGGAGAAAAGACTGGAAAGAAGGGCCTTGACCATCAGTGGCTAAGGCTGTTAGGCTCTGGTCTCCGGGCAGCAGAGGGAGTGGAGCCACACCTGGGGCTTAGAATGAAAAGACTCCCTTTTCCCACCACTTGAAGGCTTCAGAGAGCATTCTTCCCAACAGAGCTGAGAGGCAGAGAGGGCATGGATTATTAACTCCATGGTTTACCGATGAAACTCAAATTCAGAGAAAGACTGAGTCCAGCCCTCCCAATTTCAGGTGAAAGGATCTGTGCAGGAGTGCTATGGCCTCGTCTCTGACAGATTCCCTTGGCAGATGAATAAGGGCAAAGCAGAGGGGAGGTGAGAAGGAAGGGATAGCAATGGCCCAGGCCAATGAGGAGGAAGGCCTGAACAAGGGATGGTTGGCAGGGATGAACCAGGCCAAGTGTCAGGTCTAGAGAGAGAAATAGGAAAAGACAGAGAGAAACAGAGGGAGAGAGACAGACAGAGACAGAGACAAAACTCAATTCAGGTGAGCTCCCTAGATGAAAAGGGGCCACTTACCTCTTCTAAATGACAGACTTTTAGAGAGAAAAGTGGAGAGAGGAGCCCAGAACATTCACCCCTTTACCTTTTCCATCTTGCCTGAGAGTTAGGATCAAGGAAAAGAAGGTCAGAAAGAGATGATTGAAGCTTCAGGTGGATCTAGCTCTTTCATGGGCAAGTAGCAGCCTCTGGTAGGTAGAGGTTTCTCAGCTTTCAATTAGAGCAGAGCTTGAGGGAGTGAGCTTGCAGAGCCTGTAAGCCTCCTGTGAGAGAAGGGGCTTTCAAGGACTACCCTGTCAATCCCACCCCCAAAACTGTGGTTATTACTACCAGTGCACACAGGCCAAGAGGAGCCTTCTCCCTAAAGGAAGTCTGCTCAGGAAAAATGCCAGCTGCTTCATCAAGGAATTATTGGTATCAATAATCTGTCAGGTTGACATAGCTTTTTCAGGATTGCAAAGTCTTTGCAAGAATCTCAAAGGGCTCCCAACAGCCCTGTGAGACAGGTTCTACATGGGCCTTATTTACCTTACTTTAAAGGTAAACAGTGTGAGGACAAGCTGGGGCAGGGTCACATGGCCTGTAAACATCCAACCTGGGATTTGAACCTAAGGGCAGGAATGCTATCCCTGGCCTTTAGAGAGTCGGGTCCAAGCCCCACCTTGATGAGCCAACTCATTGGATGAGTCTGGCCCTTAGTTCCCTCATATACAGAAGAAGAGGGTTGAACCCACTAGCATCTAAGGGCCTTTCCAGTCCTAAATTGATGATCTTATGGTGCTCCAAAACTTGTAAAGCCCATTGCAAATCTTAAAGAACTCAGTAAGTACTAGCTTTGAATAACTGAATTCCTGTCATCACTATTGTCACAATAGGAGAGGAGTGTGAGACTTAGGTTCAAATTTCATCTCTGACCCATCTTTACTGGGTAAACAAGCCTGGACAAATCTCTCAGTGCTCTGGGGAGCTGTCCAGGACTATGAAGTGCTGAACAAATCTTTGACAGAGAGAGTTTGCCCACTTCTCACCTCACCTCACCTCGAACCAATGAAATCAAAAGGCCAATCCTTGTGCTGAGTATTATGACTACTACTACTACTCTTACTAAAGTAGCCAGATACTGATAGTACATGGGGACAGAAAAGATCCGATAACACAACTCATGCATTATCCCTAGGGTTAAGGCTACAAAATTTAGGAATGCTTGGAAGTCTGATTCCAAGGGAGAGCAAGGAAAGGCCACACAGCCCATTAGAATGCATTTCAACTTTAATATTCAATTCCCTCTAGATACCATTTAATTGTTTCTGGAATGAGCCTTGCACTCTCAATCAATATTGGCCTCCCCCTGCCCCACCTCATTTCCATTTATGGGTCCTCCTTCCACCTTCTGTGCAAGCCCAAAATAGCAACTTGGTCAGGAGTCATTGACACCATTTAAGATTTTATTCACTTGAGTTAAATCCTCTCTTAATATCTCATTCTCTGGGTTGTACAGATTACATTCTTTCTCTCTCTCTTTCCAGTATCCGCCTCTCCCCCTCTCCCTTCCCCTCTTTCCCTCTAGGTGTGTGGGTCTCTCTGTCTCTCTCTCACACACACATTCATTTTTCTTTTGCTATAATTCTTTTTTTAAAAGGTAGCCCAAACAAAGTAACACCCTAGTCCAATGAGGAGCCTTTAAGGCCTTCCTAAAACATCATGTTAGCCTGGTACAGGATTGGTCACTGACAGTGTACCTAATGAAAACTGGAAAGGGCCTAATGGCTCATCCATTCTAATCTGCATCATCAGAAGAATCGCTCCCTGCCCACCTTCCACCCCCATGTCCCTGGCCAGCGATTATTCTGCTTTGGCTTAAAGACTTCCAGGACCAGGTAACTCACTACCTGCCATGCTCACTCCTTCCCTTGTAGAATGCTTCTCATTTTCAGGAAGATCTTCCCTATGCTAGCCGAAAGTTGCTGCCCTGTAACTTTCTTCTGTAGCTCCTAGTTCTGAGTTCTGAGGCCAGACAAAACCAGTCCACCCTCTCATCCACATGCAGGCCTTCCAGATGTTCAAAGGCAATAAGCAGGAGCCAGCCTTCCCTTCTCTTCATCCCACCAATCATTCCAAGTTGCCTCCTTACTGGGACTGACCACAGTACTCTAGATGGGGTGTGATCAGGGCAGACCCAGCAGGGCCACTTCCACCCCTGTTCTGAAGCCCACTGCTTTAAGTTCACAACAGCCATAGCAGCTGCCAGATCATTCCATGCCTTGATGACCAGCTTGCTTGAGATTGACCACCCCTGGGTGAAGGGACTAACCCAGACATAGAGCAATAGGAGATCATTCTACTTAGCTCTCAGTAACTGAAGGAGGAGCCACAGCTGCTGCAGCCAGTCAGCCTAGCAGGGATCTGCACTTGGACCCAGATCCTCAGCCAGGAACAACTGTGACTCCAGGACAGTGACGCATTTTATCAAATGTCCATTGCTGTGAGCAAAGGGGAGGTGGAGGGTGAGAAGGGAAGAACTGGGGGTGGGGCAAGAACCAAGTTGGAGCAGAACAGGCCAGGAGGGCCACCTTCCCAGCCTGGTGGACAATACAGGAACCTGAATATCACTCCCTAGCGGGAAAGGGTCTATGGGATGATAGCACCCTAGAATGTCCGTGCTGGGAGAGTACCTTAAGACCATCAGGTTCAATCCCTTGCTGACAGAGATGATGAAACAGTGGCTAGAGAGTGCCCGTGACTGGCCCAAAAAAGCCAGGGCAGATCCCATTTCTCCTGACCCTCAGACCAAATTCCTCTCACTGCTCCAGGCATCCTGGTAGAGAATGTCCTGTCAGAAATAGTATTTTAAACTTTTTACAATTGCTCCCAGCTGGGAAAATCCAACAGTCTGGCACAGTGTCCCAAATGTCTTAGTGCAGTTTTAAGTAAGTTTTAAACTGAACCAAAACTTTTTTAACTTCTCCTTGGGCATAGTGGTACGTGGAACACCTTTGGTGAGCTTGTCTTGTGCTTGATATTAACTTTGAGAATTATCACATCTTTCAAGTAATGTAGCAGGACTCTAAGACATATGTGGGAGATATCATTGGAAAATAACCTTTGTGACCAAATTTTACTTTACCAGATCAAGCACTGATCTATAATCAGCATACAATAAGTACAATCAGATTCTGTATTCTATACGTATTTCCATCCATTGTGTTACTATGAAGATGTGGGTGGCTTGGTAACATGATGAAGAAAATTATATCTGTTCCCTTCTTAAACCTTCATCAGGGATAGTTCTGACATGACCATCAATGATTCTCATAATGATTTGGTAGAGATTAGTAAGAAATTAGTCTGTTGGAGGGGTTGTGGAAAACTGGACACATTAATACAGTGTTGGTGAAGTTGTGAATCAGTCCAGTCATTCTGGGAAGCAACTTGGAACTATCCAAAAAGTCTCCAAACTGGGAATCATTTTTGACCTAGTGATACCACTGCTAAGCCTATACCTCAAAGATATCAGATAAAAAGGAAAATACATCGGTATACAGAAATGTTTCATAGCAGACAAGAACTTGAAAATAAGTATCTTATTGGGCAATTATGGAACAAACTGTGGTACATATGAGTGTAGTGAAATATTATCATACCATAAGAAATGATGAAATGGAGAATTCCAGAGGAAACTGAGAAGATATCCACTAATTGATGCAGGGCAAAGTGCAAAGAATATAGGGGAACAATTTACACGATGACAACATGATAGAGGAAAACAATTCTGAATGACTTTGGGCCTCTAGCCAATGGAGTGATGAGATATGAGACCAGAAGAGTGAAAATGAAACTTCCACTCACCTCCAGCTAGAAGGGGATGGACTCAAGCTACAGAAAGAGATATGACCAATTAGGGAATTCTGTTTGTTGGACTATGTTTATTTTTAAAAGGATATTTTTTCATTTTTTAATTGTTGAATTGGGGAGCTATGTAACAGATAGTAAATGCTTATAAAAATAAATTAATTAATTCTTATCACAGAAAGAAATTTGATGTATGGATTGGTAATTAGTCACATCCTCTTGGTTGATTTGGGGGGGCAATAATACTGTTGATGATTCTTCCATCACCTGGTACCCTTGTAAGAGATATTGAATATCTGTCCCTCATTGTCTACAAAATTGTGTCTCTTCCAACAGAATTTTTTTTTCTGTGCGTACTCAAGTCTGTCCAACTGTACATCCTGTCTTCATCTTCTTAAAATCTGAATGTTTCTCCTCACCTAACATGTTAATATTTCTGACCTATTTGGACTAAAGCATTGCCATTCAGCTGTCACTCATGATTACACAAAAGGAATGGTCATAACAATAATGATTTGCTCCAATTTCTATATCACTATGATATATACAATGTGTCTTTTTTTCCTTTGAACAGGTATGGTGCAAATTATATTTTCCAGATAAGGAAAACTGAGGCTCAGACTTGTGGATAAGAGACTCACACATGGTCACTTAAGAAAGAAAGCAGGGAGATAATCCTCTCTAATACTAATAGATTAAGCTAATTCTCTAACTGCTGGTTCTTCCAAGTCAGTGCTTTCTCCACTCCCTTGCCTGTCCTTTCCTATTCTTGCCTATTTCATTGATGCATCATTTCTCCAAATAATCTGAGTACTGATGGCATGAAGGGAATGAGGGACAAGTGAGAAGTAAACATCTCAACTATTCCTTTCTAAGTTTTCTCCATTTCCCTAAGTTTCAGACCAAACTTTCTCCCCAGGCCTTAAGCCAGAGCATTTTCAAAATTAAACACTTCCTTATTGAGCACCTTCTTCTGAGCAAGCACCTCTCATGACCATAGTGTAGAGCTAGACCCTCTAGGACACACACAGCATCTTTGAGAGCATCTCAAAATATCCACCAGTGAGCACCACTGATTCTGGTTAGTGCTTCACTATGACCACTTCTGACTCCATGTGATGTTTCTTTGATTTCCTACCAGAGTCAATGTTTCTGTATATTCTATAGGGTCTATATCTTTTACAGTATAGAGTCAAAGGTTTGGGGCCAGCATAAGGAGGTATTTCTTAAGAATCTGAGCAATCCCAGGCTAAAATGGTTTGCCTCTGGGTAGGTTCCCCATCATAACATCCATGATTTGGCCCTGGAAGGGACCTTGGAGGCTAGGAGTCCAACCCCTTCATTTTCAAAGGGGTCAGGAGGGAAGAGAAGGTGACCCATCTGAAAGTTTCCGTGACAGAAAGCTCATTTAGTCACTTTTCCACCTGACTCCTCACTTGGACTTCACCATTGTCTCTAAAGACTCATCTTACAGCAAGATCAAATCAGCTGTGAAACCCACACCTCCTCAGTACCTCTTGACCTTTGGGCTCCTCTCTCTGGTTGGAAAGGGTGGAGAAGGGACATAGAGAGCTCTTCCCAGATTCTCTGTTTAAGAAAAGCACCCAGGGCAGACATCTCATCATTCCCACCTGGTGACGGGACTTCATTACACCCACTTCCTCCATACTTACCATCCTTCTTTCTCTCTCCTTTTCCATCTTTCTATGTGTTGTCTTTCTCCATCATACTGTGAGCTCCTAGAGGGCAGAGACTGTGTTTTGCCTTTTTGTGTATCCATAGGATTTAGCACAGTGCCCAGATGATAGTAGACACTTGATAAATGTTTGATAACTGACTAGCCAGTTCTTGCCAAACCTGAACAAGCATGCATGTGCACGTGTGTGTGCACATATGCACAGGCACACACGCAGAAAAACACACACAGACCCACACATACATCTTGAGAGTAGTTAGCAGGGGAAAAAGTTGATGAAGGATTAGTTGAGGGAGCCAGGGAAATTTGACCTGGAAAAGGGAAGAATAAGAAGGAAAGGGAGTTTGAAGACCCTGAAGGATTGTCTTGGGGAAGACGGATTTGCTTTGTTCCACTTGGCCTTAGACAGTGGAACTAGAAACATGAGGGAATAGGGGAATGCAAGAAGATTTTGCCTTGACATGAGGACCAGCTTCCTAACCACCAGAGCCATCCCCAACAGAATGGCCTTCCTTGTGAGGCAGTTCCTCATTACTGGAGGTCTCGGGGTGGGGGGTTGTTGAAGGTATTGTAAAGGGGATACAGGGAATGACTGTTCAGCTATGAGATGTCCCAGCTCTTCTCTGAGATCCCTTTCTGTTTAGAGAATCTATGTGCATATGGCTGATTTTCCGCCACATTTGTGTACCAGCAGGAGGTCCTCAGAGGGATAGGTTCTTTGTCATAGGAGGTGTTCAGTTGCAAGAAGAGTGTATCTGGTAAGGTTTACCTTCCTTGCCCTAGGCCATCCTCCTGCTTCAGGTCCTCAGTATATCTACCATGGGCACCACAGCTCATGCTCAGGAAAGGCTCCAAACTCAGTCACTGGTGGGATAAAGTAGATTTAAGCCAACATCCAGGAATTACATTCTAAACCTGGTTTCTCACTGTGAAATTAAAGGCTTTGCCTTCTGCGAGAGGCACTTTGAGGATTATTAGTCAATGAGGGAACAAATGGGAGAGCTATATTCAGAGGGCCATTTTCCAGGACTTTTAAGTATCACATCATATGGGTGACTTTCTAGTCCATCTAAGCATAAAGCTAATTAGACCTGGTTAACTTATGGTTAACCAAAGGATGTTTGTCCACATGTTCTTTCTTCAGAAAAATCTCTGCTGATCATTCATTTTATTTTGCTCTGTAAACACGCAATTCTGTTTCTATGGCAATGGATCCTAATTTGATTAAATGTCAGGGTAGCACAAGAAATGGGGCTACTTGCCAACATATTTTACATCTTTGGGATTCAGAAATGGGTTCTAGTGAAACTCTGCTCCTTTCCTTGAAGCATTCCATTGACTATGAATAATAAGGCCAGCTTGCATGCACGGAGAGTCAGGCTTTCCCATCTCCTCAGAACAGGCTCTTATCTGGTTGTTTCCATTTGTTTGGAGATGTTGGCATAGGAGCAGGAGTAGGCACCTGTGATGGGTGATGGAGAGGAAAACTATGGAGAGCAGCTTCAGGCCTGGGGAAGCAAAATTCACTGCATCCTCACTTCTCATGGAGGAACCGTTCTAGGACCATGGACCATCATCTGCTGAGGGGGGAGGTGGAAACTTCTCCATGCCAATACATGTTGCCTGCCCTGAGAGAAGGAAGCTTCCTGCAGACTGTGACAGTTCTTCATTTCTGGCTTTATATCCCTGACCCCAGCACAGTGCTTGGAACATACTAGGTGCTTAATCAATACTGCTTTGATTGCCCAGTTGACAAGTCTCCCTGTCACTACACAATGAAGAGAAAGGATTAGTCACAGATCCCTAGAATTGCTAACCTCGAGAGAGTCCCTAATCATACTGAGTTTCAGAAGGAGGAAGTGACTTGACTGTGGTCACCCAGCAGTAAGTGTCAGACCTGAATTTGAATTCAGATCTCCTTCTTCCAAATCCAGCTCTTTCCACTAGACCATGTTTCCTCCTCAACACTGCATATTTTCTTAGTACTTTCTAAATGAATGAATAAGTGAATTGAACACTCACCTTGAAAAGCAAGGTGCTGAGTGTTGAGAATACCAATGGAAAAGCAAGACAGTCCAGGCTCTCAGAGAGCTCATTTTCTAATAGGAGAAGACAACCCAGATAGACAGTTAAAACAAGTCACTTCAGAGACTCATGGATTTAGAGCGCAAAGGACCTAAGAAGGTATCAAGTCCAACCTCTTCATTTTAGATGAGAAAAAGGCAGCTAGGTGATGCAGTGGATAGAGCACTATATTTGGAATCAGGAAACCATGAGTTCAAATCCAGCCTCAGACACATTACTTGTATCACCTGAGCAAGTCATTTTATCACTGTCTGCCTCAGTTTCCAAATCTGTAAAATGAGGACAATAATTGCACCTACCTCCTAGGGTTGTTGTGACAATGTAATGAGATAATATTTGTAAGGCACTTGACTTTACAAAGCTATATCAGTGTGCTTTAAGAATCACTCAACTACCCCAATTGATAAATGGTCAAAGGATATGAATAGGCAGTTCTCAGACAAAGAAATTAAAGCTGTCTATAGTCATATGAAAAAATGCTTGAAATCGCTATTGATTAGAGAAATGCAAATCAAAACAATTCTGAGGTACCAAATCACACATATCAGATTGGCCAACATGACAAAACAGGAAAATGATAAATGTTGGAGAAGATGTGGGAAAATTGGAACACGAATGCATTGTTGGTGGAGTTGTGAAATGACTCAACCATTTTGGAGAGTAATTTGGAACTATGCCCAAAGGACTATAAAAATGTACATACCCTTTGACCCAGCAATAGCATTTCTAGGGCTGCATCCCAAAAAGATCATACAAATGGGAAAGGGATCCAGATATACAAAAATATTTATAGTAGCTCTTTTTGTGGTGGCAAAGAATTGGAAATTGAGAGGATGCCCATCAATTGGGGAATGGCTGAACAAGTTGAATTATATGAATGTAATGGAATACTATTGTGCTATAAGAAATGTTGAGCAGGCAGACTTCAGAAAAACCTGGAAAGACTTGTGTGGTCTGATGCTGACTGAAGTAAGTAGAACCAGGAGAACATTGTACACAGTAACAGCCATGTTGTGTGATGACTAATACTGATATACTTAACCTTTCCCAGCAATATAAGGATCTAAGACATCTCCAAAGGCCTTATGATAGAAAATGCTATCCACACTGAGAGAAAGAATTATAGAGTTTGAATGCAGATTGAAGCATACTATTTGCTATTTTTTTTTCGGTTGTATTTTCTTTCCTCTTTCTGGTGGTTCCTCCTATTGGTTCTAATTCTTACTTACAGCACCACTAATGTGAAAATATGTTTAACAGGAATGTGTATATATATAATCTATGTCAGATTGTGCACTGTCTTGGGGAGGGAGATGGGGAGGGAAGGGGAGAAAAATTTAAAACTCAAAAGCTTATGGAAGTGATAGTTTATAAAACAAAATAAATCAATTATTAAAAAAAAGAATCACTCATCTAAGCCAAAATGGCAGAGTAAAAGCAGTGACTGGCTTGAGCTCTCCCCCAAACCCCTCCAAATACCTGTAAAAATGGCTCTAAACAAATTCTAGAGCAGAAGAACCCACAAAAGACAGAACAAAACAAATTTCCAGCCCAAGACAACCTGGATGGTTGATTAGAAAGATCTATTGCACTGGGCTGGGAGAGAAACACAGTTCAGCATGGGCACATGTTCAGGCAAAGATCAAGCCTCAGCAAACCTGGAGCAGGCCTGAGAGGACTGAATCATGGGCAGCTGTGGTGGTTTCCAGACTTCTCAACCCACAAATGCCAAAGACAACTAAGAAGGTCAGTAGGAAAAATCTGTGACCTCAGTAAGAAAGAAGCTCCATCCAAGCCCCAGTCCCGGCACAACCTCAGGTGGTGGTTACTTCTGGAGATTCTGGCCCATAGACTGAGGAAGAATTGAGTGGCTGTTCAGAAGGGGATTGCAGGGATTTCTTTGCTGGTGCTGAGGCAGGATTCTCTTGCTTTGCCTTTGCTTGGATCTGGGTCACAGTTCTAGATGGCAGTCCTGGGGTGAGGAGGAGTGCTGGCATGGTGAAGCTTGTAGTGGTGGTGGAGAGGGAATCCTCCTCACAGCTCCAAGGCAGAAAAGAGTGCTTGTGGTCAGTCATAGACCAAAGCACAGGCCAGGACAGGAATAAACACCTCGCCCTTGATCATACCACCTTGGAAGAACTGAAAATTTACAGGTTCATAGAAGTATCTCTGAAAACAGCTGCACAAAACCCCTGAAGCTTGGGACAGTATATTGTCCACACTGGAAGCAGATCTTTACCTTAACAAAGAGTTAAAAACTCAAGAAGTTGACTGGAATCATGAGCAAACCGCATAAAAGAAATCAGACCATAGAATCTTTCTTTGGTGACAAAGAAGATCAAAACATACAACCAGAAGAAGACAACAAAGTCAAAGTTCCTACATCCAAAGCCTCCAAGAAAAATATGAATCAGTCCCAGGACATGAAAGGACTCAAAAAGGATTTTGAGAAGCAAGTAAGAGAAGTAGGGGAAAAACTGGGAAGAGAAATGAGAGTGATGCAACAAAATCATGAAAAACAAGTCAACAGCTTGCTAAAGAAGACCCAAAAAATACTGAAGAAAATAATACCTTAAAAAATAGTCTAACCCAAATGGCAAAAGAGGTCCAAAAAGCCAATGAGGAGAAGAATGCCATAAAAAGCAAAATTGGCCAAATGGAAAAGGAAGTCCAAAAGCTCATGAAGAAAATACTTTTAAAAATTAGAATGGATCAATTGGAAGCTAGTGACTTTATGAGAAATCAAGACATTGTAAAACAAAACCAAAAGAAAGAAAAAATAGAAGACAATGTGAAATATCTCATTGAAAAAACAACTGACCTGGAAAATAGATCCAGGAGAGACAATTTAAAAATTATTGGACTATCTGAAAGCCATGATCAAAAAAAAGAGCCTAGACATTATCTTTCAAGAAATTATCAAGGAAAACTGCCCTGATATTCTAGAACTAGAGGGTAAAATTGGAATGGAAAGAATCCACCGATCTCCTCCTGAAAGAGATACCCAAAGGAAAACTCCTAGGAATATTGTAGCCAAATTCTAGAGTTCTCAGGTTAAGGAGAAAATATTGCAAGCAGCCAGAAAGAAACAATTCAAGTATTGTGGAAACACAATCAGGATAATACAACATTTAGCAGCTTCTACATTAAGGGACCACAGGGCTTAGAATATGACATTCTGGAGGGCAAAGGATAAGATTACGGCCCAGAATCAAAAACCCAGCAAAACTGAGTATAATCCTTCAGGGAAAAAATGGACGTTCAATAAAATAGAGGACTTTTAAGCATTCTTGATGAAAAGACCAGAGCTTAATAGAAAATTTGACTTTCCAATACAAGACTCAAGTGAAACATGAAGAGGTAAACAGGAAAGAAAAATCATAAGGGACTTATTAAGGCTGAACTGTTTATATTCCTACATGGAAAGATGATATTTGTAACTCATGAGACCTTTGTTAGTATTAAGGTAGTTGGAGGGGAAAAAATATGTGTATAGATAGCTTGATAGATAGAGGGCACAGAGAGAGTTGAAGATGAATGGGAGATATCTGTAGAATAAAATTAAGGGGTGAGAGAGGATTATACTGGGAGAAGGAGAAAGGGAGAGGTAAAATGGGATAAATTATCTCACATAAAACATACAAGAAAAGGCTTTTACAGTGGAGGGGAAGTGGGGGAAGGTGAGATGGAACGAGTGAATCTTATTCTCATTGGATTTGCCTTAAGGAGGGAATGACATACACACTCAATTGGGTATGGAAATCTATCTTACCCTACAGGACAATGGAGGAAGGGAATAAGAGAGCAGGGGGATGATAGAGGTGAAGGCAGACTGGGGGAGGAGGTAATCAGAAGCAAACACTTCCGAGGAGAGACAGGGTGAAAAGAGAGACTAGAATAAACAGGGGTGGGATAGGATGAGGGAAATATAGTTAGTTTTTCACAGCATGACTACTATGCAAGTGATTTGCCTGACTACACAAGTATAAGCTGTATCAAATTGATTGCCTTTTCAGTGAGGGTGGGTGGGGAGGGAGGAAGGGAGAAAATTTGGAACCCAAAGTTTTAAAAGCAAATGTTAAAATATTTTTTTCAGATGCAAATGTGAAATAAGATATACAGGTAATGGGGTATAGAAGTCTATCCTGCCCTACAGGAAAATAGAAGAGGAAGAGGATAAGTGGTGGGGAGATAGAAGGGAGGGCAGATTAGGGAAAGGGTATTCAGGATGCACACTGTCTTGGGGTTGGGGGAGGGATGAGATGGGGAGAAAATTTGTAACTCAAAATCTTGTGGAAGTGAATGTCGAAAACTAAAAATAAATGAATTAATGAATCTTAAAAAAAATTCTTTGGGCTAAAAAAATAAGAGAATCACTCAACTAGTAAGTACCTGAGACAGCATTTGAAGTGAAGTCTTCCCAAGCCCTAACCCAGTGCCCTATCCATTATACCACCTGGGACTCAGGGATGGGAAACTGCAGCCTCAAGATCATATGTGGCCTTCTAGGGCCTCAAGTGCAGCCCTTTGACTGAATACGAACTTCATAGAATCAATCCTCTTAATGAAGGGATTTCTTCTGTAAAATTTGGACTCAGTCAAAAGGCTGTACCCAGGGACCTAGAAAGCCACATGTGACCATGAGGCCACAGGTTCTGCAGCCCTGACTAGGTGGTGGAAAGTCCCTATGATCATTAAGAGTATAGCAGAAAAGCCAATGGCAATGCCTCTTCTATGGTGTTACTTCCATCAAGAACACTATCTCCTCTTCTTATGTTGACCACTCTGAGAGGGGCAAGACAGATGTTGGTGGCAACAGCCTTCTTTTGCAGGTCTTCAGCAGCTGGAGGCCAAGGTGCTGGCTGAGGATTTCAGCACCTGCAAAGACAGTTGGCAGGTTGTATCTCCACAAGTGTTTGTTTTCCAAAAGGTTTTCCTCACCATTCAGTCTCTTTCTTCAGTAAAATAATAATAATGATAACAACATGCATTTCCATAGCACCTGCTCTATGCCAGGCACTATGTTAAGTGCTTTGCAAATATTATCTAATTTGATTTTCACAACAATCATAAGAGGTAGTTACTATTGTTATCACCATTTTACTGTTGAAGAAACCAAGGCAAACCAAAGTCAAATGACTTGCCCCAAATTCCACAACTAATCATTGACAGAAGCCAGATTTAAATTCAAGCCTTCTTGACTCTAGGCCTAGTCCTCTAACCGCTGAGCAACCCATCTGCCTAATACCCAGTCTAGTGTACTGGACACAGAACCTACTCAGTGAATGTTTGTTGAATGAATGAATAAACTGTTTGAGATCAGTGGTGACAAATGTCATTGTCTTCATTTCCTGAGATGAAGAAACTGAAGCCCAGCAAAGCAATCCCTCTTCACTAAGGTCATCTTGCTAGTACTTGCCCACAGGGCACAAACCCAATTACATTCAGATGCCCTGGCCCTCCACTGGAATTATAAAACCAGTGGTGAGAGCTCTCAATGTAGGTTCAGACCAAAGCTCATTAACCTCTTTTTTAATCGATGGCACCATAGAGACACTTTATAGAATCATTCTTAGTATTGCAGATTTTGAGATGTCCAGTCCTAAAGCTACTAAGCCCCTTTTTTTTCTCCCTAAAAGTTCCAGTCACACACACACATCACCTGCTCAAGAAGTTACAATGCTTCATCATTGTCTATGGGATAAAATAAAAAGCCTCCATTTGCTCTTTAAAACTTGTCACACTCAGGCTCTGACCTATCTCTGCAGGCTCATTGCACATCACTCCCTTTCCTGTACAGTATTCTCCTTTGGGGCCAAGTAGCCTACTTGTTCTTCCTCATACAAAATATTGCATCCATCACCTCCATGCATTTGTATAGGCTTTTCCTCCAGACTTGGATGCAATCCCTCCTCACCTGCACCTCTTAGTATCCCTTGCTTCCTTCAAGGTTCAGCTTAAGGGCTGCCTCCCACATGAAACCTCAGAGGATACTCCCCTGTTACTAGTGACTGCTCCTCCAATGGTACTTTGTATTTATTTTACACACTTTTTTTTTCTTTTTAGGCAATTGGGGTTAAGCGACTTGCCCAGCGTCACACAGCTAGTAAGTATCAAGTGTTTGATCTGAGGCCGGGTTTGAACTCAGGTCCTCCTGACTTCAGGACCGGTGCTCTATTCACTGCACCACCTAGCTGCCCCCTATTTTAGGCATCTTTCTATTGACTTCTCTGTGTACATTATCTTCCCTGCATCCTCAGAGATGGGAGTGCCAGATCACCTTACTCATCTCTGGAGGAATGTGTGTGTGGGCCAAGAAGTAACAGTCAGACCAAACATGAAACAACTGATTGATTTAAGATTGGAAAAACAGTGCAACAAGGCTATATATTGTCACCTTAATCATTTCACTTCTATGTAGAGTACTTCATGTGAAATGTCAGGCTGGAGGAATCAAAAGTGGAAATTGAGGTTGTCTGGAGAAATATCAATAATCTCAGATATGCAGAGGAAACCAGTCTGATGGCAGAAAGTGAAGAGGAATTAGGAAGCCTCTTGATGAGGCAGAAAGAAGATAGTGTAAAAGCCAAAGCTGAAGCTTAAAAGCAAAAAAAAAAAAAAAGCAACTAAGATCTTGGCAACTGGCCCCATTACTTCCTGGCAAATGGAGGGAGAAGAAATGGAAGCAGTGTCAGATTTTATACTCTTGGCCTCAAAGATCACTACAGATGGCAACTGCAACCATGGAATTAAAAGATGCTTGCTTCTTAGAAGGAAAGCTAGGGCAAATGTGGACAGCACACTAAAAAGCAGAGATATCACCTTGTGGACAAAGGTCTATATAGTCAAAGCTAGGGTTTTTCCAGCCAATATATGGCTGTGAGAGTTGAACTATACAGAAAGCTGAACACCACAGAATTGAGGCTTTTGAATTGTAGTGCTAAAGAAGACTTTTGAGAATCCCATGGAAAGCAAGGAGATCAAATTACCCAATATTAAAAAAATAATTTAAGCTATTCACTGGAAGGTTAAATACTGAAGGTGAAGCTTAAATAATTTAGCCACATAATGAGAAGATGGGACTCACTAGAAAAGACATTGATATTGGGAAAGACTGAAGTCAAAATGAAAAGGGGACTGCAGAAGATAAAATGAATAGATAGCATCACAGAAACAATAACACAAACTTGTGCGAACTTTGAGAGACAGTGGAGGACAGAAGGGCCTGGCGTACTATGGTCCATGGGGTCATGAAGAGTCAGACACTACTGAATGACTGAACAACAACAAAAATGTACACACTTCCCTCACCCCAATGGAGGGTAAACTTCTCGAGGCCAGAAGTGTGTTGCTTTTATTTTTATATCTGCAGGTCCAATCTCATTGTAGGCCTTGACAAGTTTGTGTTGATGCCCATCAGTTGGGAAATGACAGGGAGAAAAATGATGGTCTATGGATGTCAGAGAACATTATTGTGCCATAAGAAGTGATTAAAGGGATGGTTTCAGGGAACTAGAGAGAGACTTCAGCAGGACAGGGGGCACAACTTAGAGGGTAACAATATTGTAAAGATAAAGCACTTGGAAAGACTAGAAAACTCTAATCAGTGCAATGACCAACCAAGAATCCAGAGGAACAGTGATGAAGTGTGCCTTCTGAAAGAGTGGATAGATTCAAGGCACAGAATGGGGCAAAAATACAGCAGTAGGGGAGCTCTCTCACACACATCCCCAAAAAAAAGAAGAGGAAAGGAAAGAAGAATGATTCATTAAATCATTTATTTATCACAAAAGAGAAGAGAAGGACAAACGGAAGAAATCACAGGCAATCAGATGACCTTTGAAAGTTTCAGATTAAATTTATTCTATACTTACCAAGACAAGCAAGTTCAATGTGATGGAGATTTGTGGTTTCATGTACCATCCTTGTTCTGTTCTATTATCTATATGTCAATGATCACCTGATTTAGTGTTCAGAGTTTTAAAAGTTCAGAGTTAAAAAAAATTAGAAAAAAATTAGAAAATTGATTTATTTACTAAATAAATGAACCTCCTGATCTTACAGATGTGGAACTGAACCCCAGAGCAAGGAAGGGACTTGCTCAAGGTCACACAGGCCATTAAGTGGTAGAGGTATCATTTGAGCCCATTCCTTTGGTTCCAAACCCAGAGCCATTCCCATTGCATCTTGCTACTTAATTTTATTCCTATACAATCCTCAATTAGAAACTCTATGAAATGAAAATTTCTGGGATTAAAAATAGTTCTCAAGGGAGGAATCATATCATTACAAATATTCATCAACAAATAAAAAATAACAAATCAATTAACTAAATATGTATTATTAGAAATCAACAAATAAACAAACACAAAATAAGCACAAAATAGGTGGTATTAAAAATTAAAGGAGACAAGGATAAACTGGAAATCTCCCCAAACTATAAAATTGATAAACTAGAAGCTGATTCTTTGAAATGAATAAGAAAATTGATAAATCTTTAGCCAAACAGATTTAAAAGAAGAGGGCAGAAAATCAAATCAATAAAATAACAAATAAATAATATGAAACCACAATAAAACCAATGAAAGTGAGGAATAAAATGATTATAACCACCATTACATGCAAACAGAATTGATAACGCAAAAGAAATAGAATGCCTTCAAAAATATAAAATACCTAAGCTAACAGAAGACAAAAGAGAGATTTTAAATAATCTAATCTCTGAAAAGGAAATAGAGTGATCTTTAAAGGAGCTACAAAAAGAGTGGGAGGAACTTCTTGGTCCTGATGGAATCACAGAAGAATTCTGTTGAACTTTCAAAGAATAATTGATACCAATAATATATAAATTATTCTCAAAAATTGAGAAAGTACCTTACCAGATTTGTTTTATGAGACAAATATAGTCCTAATACTTTGTATTGGGATGGCAATTTGGAATTACATAAATAAAGTGACTAAAATTTCCATACTCTTTGATTCAGAAATCCCATTACTAGGCTTATGTCTTAAGGAGGTCATTGATAAGAAGAAATATTCACCCAAATATTTATAGAAGCACTTTTTATTGTAGCAAAGAATTGGAAACAAAGTAAATGTTCATCAACTGGGAAGGGCTTAAGCAAAGTGCAGTACATGAACATAATAGAATATTCCTGTGCTATAAGAAATGTGTATGTGATGAATATAGAGAAGCATGAGCAGATCTACAAGAATTGATGTAAACTGAAGTCAGCAGAGCCAATAAAATAATAGATATGATAGCTACAACAATGTAAGTGAAAGAGCAATGACACCCCAAAACATCGGAAGTGAATGTTGTGTGATCATAAAGACCATTCCAAGCATTATTAGAAAGAAGAGAGGAGGGTGGAGCCAAGATGGTGGCATAAAAGCAGTGACTTGCTTGAGCTCTCCCCCAATCCCCTCCAAATACCTGTAAAAAGTTACTCTAAACAATTTCTAAAACAGCAGAACCCACAAAAAGACAGCGTGAAACAAATTTCTAGCCCAAGACATCCTGGATGGTTGATTAGAAAGGTCTATCACACTGGGCTGGGAGAGGAACATAGTTCAGTGTGGGTAAGCAGGCAAAGACCAGGCCTCAGTGAACCTGGAGCAGGCCTCAGGGGACTGAATCACAGGCAGCTGTGGTGGTTTCCAGACTTCTCAACCCACAAATGCCAAAAACAACTAAGCAGGTCAGTAGGAAAAGTCTGTGTCTGCAGTGAGAGAGAAGCGTGGGGTCCCAACCCTAGTCCCAGAGTGCGACCCCGGGATGGCGACTGTCTCCAAAGCTTCTGGCCCACAGACTGAGATGGAATCAAGTGGCTGATCAGAGAGGGATTGCAGGGATCTCTTTGCTGGTGCAGGATTCTTTTGCTTTGTCTATGTTTGGATCTGGGTCACAGTTCTTGGTGACAGTCCTGGGGCAAGGAGGAGCACTGGATTGGTGGAGCTTTTAGAGGCAGTGGAGAGGAAATCCTCCTCACAATTCCAAGGCAGAAAAGAGTGCTTGTGATCACTCACAGATCAGAGCACAGGCCAGGAAAGGAGTAAACACCTCGCCCTTGATCTTAACACCCTGGAAGAAATGAAAATTTATAGGTCCCTGGAAGTATCTCTGAAAACAGCTGCACAAAACCACCGAAGCTTGGGACAGTATCTTCTCCACACTGGAAAAAGACTCCTACCTTAGAAAAGAGTTTATAACTCAAGTAATTGACTGGGATCATGAACAAGCAGCACAGAAAAAGTCAGAGCACAGAATCTTTCTTTGGTGACAAAGAAGATCAAAACATACAACCAGAAGAAGACAACAAAGTCAAAGCTCCTACATCCAAAGCCTCCAAGAAAAAATATGAATTGATCCCAGGCCATGGAAGAACTCAAAAAGGATTTTGAGAAGCAAGTAAGAGAAGTAGAGGAAAAACTGAGAGTAATGCAAGAAAATCATGAAAAACAAGTCAGCAGCCTGCTAAAGGAGACCCAAACAAAATACTGAAGAAAATAACACCTTAAAAAATAGCCTAACCCAAATGGCAAAAGAGGTTCAAAAAGCCAATGAGGAGAAGAATGCCTTAAAAGCAAAATTGGCCAAATGGAAAAGTAAATCCAAAAGCTTACCGAAGAAAATACTTCCTTAAAAATTAGAATGAAGCAATTGAAAACTAGTGACTTTATGAGAAATCAAGACACTGTAAAACAAATTCAAAAGAATGAAAAAACAGAAAATAATGTGAAATATCTCATTGGAAAAGCAACTGACCTGGAAAATAGATCCAAGAGAGAGAATTTAAGAATTATTGGACTATCTGAAAGTCATGATCAAAAAAAGAGCCTGGACATTATCTTTCAAGAAATTATCAAGGAAAACTGCTCTGACATTCTAGAACCAGAGGGTGAAATTGAAATGGAAAGAATCCACCAATCACCTCCTCAAAGAGATCCCCGAAGGAAAACTCCTAGGAATATTGTAGCCAAATTCCAGAATTCCCAGGTTAAGGAGAAAATATTGCAAGCAGCCAGAAAGAAACAATTCAAGTATTGTGGAAACACAATCAGGATAACACAACATTTAGCAGCTTCTACATTAAGGGACCACAGAACTTGGAATATGATATTCTGGAGGGCAAAGGAGATCAGATTATGACTAAGAATCACCTACCCAGCAAAACTGAGCATAATCCTTCAGGGAAAAAGTGGATATTCAGTGAAATAGAGGACTTTCAAGCATTCTTGATGAAAAGGTCAGAGCTGAATAGAAAATTTGACTTTCAGATATAAGACTCAAGAGAAACATGAAGAGGTAAACAAGAAAGAGAAATCATAAGAAACTTATTAAGGTTGAACTGTTTACATTCTGCATGGAAAGACGATATTGTAACTCATGAGACCTTTGTCAATATTAGGATAGTTGGAGGGAAAAATTATATGTATGTATGTATAGATAGATAGATAGATAGATAGATAGATAGATAGATAGATAGATAGAGGGCACAGGGTGAGTTGAAAATGAAGGGGTGATATCTGGAGAATAAAATTAAGGGGTGAGAGAGGATTATACAGAGAGAAGGAGAAAAGGAGAGGAAGAATGGGGTAAATTATCTCACATAAAATAGACAAGAAAAGGCTTTTACAGGAGAGGAGAAATGGGAGAAGGTGAGATGGCATGAGTGACTCTTATTCTCATTGGATTTGGCTTAAGGAGAGAATAACATACACACTCAATCGGGCGTGGAAATCTATCTTATCCTACAGGAAAATAGGGGAGGAAGGGGACAAGAGAGTAGGAGGATGTTAGAGGGGAGGGCAGATTGGGGGAGGGGGTAATCAGAAGCAAACACTTCTAAGGAGGGACAGGGTCAAAAGAGAGAATAGAATAAATGGGGGTGGGATAGGACTAAGGGAAATATACTTAGTTTTTCATGACATGACTGCTATGGAAGTGTTTTGCATGACTACACATGTATAACCTGTATCGAGTTGCTTGCCTTCTCAATGAGAGTGGATGGGAAGAGAAGAAGAGAGAAAATTTGGAACCTAAAGTTTTAAAAACAAAAATTTTTAAAAATTGTTTTCACATGCAACTAGAAAATAAGATATACAGGAAATGGGGTATAGAAATCTATCCTGCCCTACAGGAAAATTGAAGGGGGATGGGATAAGAGAAGGGGGGGAGAGATGGAAGGGAGGGCAGATTAGGAGAAGGAGTATACAGAATACATGCCATCTTGGGGTAGGGGGAGGGATGAGATGGAGAGAAAACTTGGAACTCAAAATCTTGTGGAAGTGAATGTTGAAAATGAAAAAGAAATTAATTCATTAAAAATTTTAAAAAATATAATGTAAGCTCCTTTGAGGTAAAAAAAAAAAAAAAGAAGAAGAGAAATGAGAAGACACTCCCACCCCTACCCCCTGCAGAGGTAAAATGTCCATGCATCTTGTCTATTGCATACATTTTCAGACTTCAATATGTTAAACAATTAGCTTGATTCCCCTCCCCCCTTTTTTCTTAAAAGTACTGTTTGTTAAATAGGATGGCTCATTGGAAGGGGGAGAAGAAGGTTCATTTGGGAAATTATGGTGATATCAAATTAAAAGACATTAATAAAAGTCTATTAAAACAAAGATGAAAGAAGTGAAAAAACACAATGAAAACTGCTCTGGTGAATCTGAGAGGGTGGGAGGGAGGGAGGGAGGGAGGAAGGGAGGGAGGGAAAAAGAGAGAAAGGAAGGAAGGAAAGAAACAAAGAAAAAAAGAAACTCTATGAAGATGATGTGAACAGGGGTACTGCCACAATATTTTATCAACTTGAAAGTTTGGGACCACCCATGGGAAGTCAAAAGTCTTCGGTGTAGGAAGGAACCTTGGCAAGAGCTTTGGGGAAAATGCAAATCACACTCCAGAGTACCCCTGAGTGTGTTAGAGAGTGGAAGAAGGTGGATCTGTGTGCTTGTCTCTTAATTAACCTTGAAATGGAAACATTTTTCAGCATCGAAACCTTTTCAGGTGAACTGCAATGAAATTGAAGAGTTCCGATTACCATAATAACATTTTAAACTCCATAATGTATTTAACATTTGTCTAATGACAGCTTGTGAGAGTGATAATGGGTCCTCCCTGTTAACAAGATCAAGCAACCCTCTTTAGAGAGCTGGAGAAGCAAAGGGTTTAGCAAAGCTTCCCAGATTGTCCTGAAAGAAGAAGCCCATGCTCATAGCCCCTCTCAAGCCTGAATGTAGGTGTCAGGTCTGAACTAGGGGGTGGCTGAGTCAGGTCTGAGCAGGATCTACTTGCACCCCTGATGCCATGCCCTCACAAACACACATTCTCACCAATGCCTAGAATTCCACCATCAAAACTCTCTTTAGCTGAAGGCTTTGATCCCTATCCAAAGACCATTCCACTTGGATAAGGGATGGTCCCTATTCTAAAGAGAAAGAGCTCTGCATATGGACTTTAAATACTGACCCACAGACTAAGTGTCTAAGAATGGACAGCCACCTAACCTTTGTGAGTCTTGTTTTGTCTATCTGCTAAGTCCTGGCACTTTCTACCAGTGTTATGACTCAGAATGGGCATTATAAATATTAGAGCCCTATAGCAAAGGTTTTAACCTGAGGTCCATGGACCACAGATTTCAGGGGGCCTGTGAACTTGGATGGAAAAAAAATCACATATTTATTTTCAATAGTTTCTAACTGAAATTTAGCATTTCTTCCAATTAGGAATTTTAAAAAATCTTCTGAGAAGGGTTCATTGGGTTCCTCATCCTGAGAAAGGCATCCATGATACAAGAGAATGTTAAGGGCACCAGCTCTGTAGACACAGGATATATCATCATCATCAAAATCAACATTATTGTCATCCTCATCGATTTCATCATTGTCCTCATTCTGCAGCAGGGACAGCTACAATCACAGATATTAGAGGGCTCCAAAAACTTGGATTTTATCATTACAAGATTTAGAAAGGAATCGAAAGACTATCTTTAGTGAGAAAAGCTCTGGAATTTGGGTTAGTCCAGCTTGGTTTAAATCCTGGCTTTGCCCCTTCTCCCTGAATGACCTTAGGCAATTGCCTTCCCCTCTCTGAGCTTCAGTTTCCCCATCTATAAAATGAGACCACAGGACTAGATGGTCTCCAACAGCCCAGTCAGTCCCAAGTCTATGATCTTCGGCCATTCCTTGTTTTACAGAGACGGGAAGTAAAGACCATTGTGGTAAAGGGACTTACCCAGGGTCACATGCCATAGCTTAGCTAGAATCACAGAATTTTAGAATTCAGTGGCCCTCTAATCCAAACTAGAACTTGATATGATTCCCTTCTGCAACACACCAGACATGTGGTCCATCCAGTCTTTGACTGGAAAACTCCAATGACGTGTGCCCACCACCTGAGGCAGCCCGGGCATCCCACAGTTGGACAGATTTTGTCGTGAGCAAGTTTGTCTTAGGAATGTAAATCTGCTTTCTTACCTTGCGCTACTGCTGTGATCCTGCTCTATGGGGCCCAGAAGATCAAAGCTAACATGATTCCAAATGCTTTGCACTTTCTAACCCTAAAGCACCAGATGTGAGAGATTTAAAAATCAGTTAATCCAGCCCTGTCCTTAATTCATGACTGTCCTTGCTTGAGAAGTAGCTATCCAGCCTGTGCCTTCCTCTCTGAGACTCACTTTCCACCTCCATAACATGGGGATAATAATGCTCTTACTTCACCCTCACCCGGGGCTGATGAAGAAAGCACTAGGAACTTGAGACCTGTAGTGCATCTTGCTGTAACAATGTGAGCTTCTACTGGGCAGAAATTATTTTTCTTTTATTTTTTGTCAGTGTGCCCCTCATGTTTGGCATGTGAGTAGGTACTTAAATACTTGCTGAATTTGGATTAGACTGGCTGCTTGGCCAGCTAGCTGATGGACTAGAATATACTGGAAACAGAGCTCTAGTACCCCCTCTCTCCAGAAGCCCACGGGGCTGTCCCTTCTCTCAGAATTCATCTGGAAGCTCTTCACTTTTGAAATGACAGGCATTGGGAGGGGGGAGGCTTCTCTCATTCAGGAGTAACATTGTATTGCTGGAGACCTCAGGGAGTGGTCAGACACTGGGGAGCAGCTTCTGATTGTCTGTGGTAAGGTAGCGGCCACTGGAAGAGTTGCCACTGATCTTGGAATTGGGGGACATTGACCTAAGGTACTCCCCCTGGAAGCCAAGATTAGCAGGGAGGTAGGTCCCAGAGCACAATCCCCAGCCTTGCCACCACCAGATGCCCTGCACCCCCACACAGCAGATAATGCCATTCATCAGACGCTACTAAGACACTTGTCTTCTATTTAGAAACTTCAGTGTGTTCCCCTCGCTAATTATGCCCTGTCAACTGGAACCAATCCCTCCGTGTGACAAGCAAGCTAATTAATATGCCTACAGTCAAATGGGTTTTTAAATGGAGAAGCACATTTAATTCCCTTTGGGGGAAGCAAGCCAGGATCCCTCTGTTGTCTCTGAACACAGCACAACTAGAGAGATTACGATGGTATATTGTGGGTTCTTATGAACTTTCTCTGGGTCCTTTGGTAGAAGGAATCAGCTGAGACTGTGGCAAACACATATCCTGGTGGAAAAGACATAGTGGATTTTGAGCAGGAGGACCTGGGTTCAAATCTCTGTTCTGCTGCTTAGTAGCTCTGCCTCAGTAGGCAGGTGACAGTCTCTCTGGGCCTTGGTCTCTTCCATAACAAAATAAGAGGTTGGATGAGAAGATCTCTAGAGTCCCTCCCAGCACTAAATCCTATAATCCTATGAATCTTACAGCACTTAGACTCTGAACTACAGGAGGCTGGGGATTGGTTCTTCCTCTTTGTATCTACCCACCAGTGCTGAAGACAAAAGCCTACACTCAGCATTCACTTAATTACTCTGTGGGAGGCAGCGTGATGCATGGGAGGAGGCTGACAGTTGGACTTTGTGGGAAGTCAGAAGAGATAGAAGTTCCATTCTGTAGAGCTATGTGCAAGTGACCCCACCTCTTCGGTCACCACATCTGTACAGAGTGTGGACCATTCTGATAACACAGCTTTCCTAAGTGGTTGTGAGGCTCACGTGAGATTTTGTAGACTGCTAGAGAAATACCAGTCAACTATTAACAAATGAACCTTCAACATGAAAACTTAGAGTCAGTCAGTCGAATAGTATTTAAGTGCCTACTATGTGTGAGGTATCATGCTAAGAAAGGCAAAAGACAGTCCCTGCTCTCAAGGATCTCACAGTTTAATAGGGGAGACATATGTGTGTGTACACATATATATATATGTATATATATATATATATGTATAGATGTATATGTGTCTGTATATGTATGTGTGTGTGTGTATTTGTGTGTGTGTGTATATATATATATATATATATATATACATATATATATATGAGCTTTTACTGGGCAGGAATTATTTTTCTTTTATATTTTGTCAGTGTGCCCCTCATGTTTGGCGTGTGAGTAGGTACTTAAATACTCGCTGAATTTGGATTAGACTGGCTGCTTGGCCAGATGATCAAGATGGATATGATCAAGAAAAGTAAGAGTAGGAAGGAGTGAGACCTAGGTCCTTCAGGCAAGTGAATGGTGTGTCGACAGGTTGGGCAAAAATAATCTTCAGTGTCTTCTCTAGACAGCCACAGAATCTCCAGGGGAGTGGTCTAGGACAGTCTGAGATAGAGCCCACTATGACAGGTGGCCAATGGCCATTGCCCAGGCCACGTCTCTAGCTGGCTAAGGGAGCTCAGACTAGGCTCTACTCTAACTATATGTGGTGAGCTGGGGAGACAGGATTTGAAGAAGACCAATGGAAGGAGAGATTTACTGGGTACAGGGGCAAGTATCCAGTTGAACATAAGAGGAAAAAGAAACTTTTTTTTAATGCATTAGAGCCATCAAAAAGGAGAATGCACTGCTTTGATAGGTGATGAGTTCTCCAGCTTTGGAAGCCTTGAGCAGAGGCAGCCATGTCCAGAATGCCACATAGGGGATGCAGGTACAATTCAAATTGGATGGTCAGTGAGTTAGCTTCCAATTCTGAGACTCTTGGAGTTAATACCAGTTGGTAACGACATAGATCCATTTATTGGATCCTGACTTATAGTCAGGTTTTTATTTTTAATTTTTCTGTACCATGATTATATATTTTCCAAAGAGCCCTGCTCGTGGGACTGTAGAATTTTTAACTTAGAAAAGACCCAAGAAATCATCTAGTCCAATTGTCTCATGTTACAAATGAAAAAAATGAGTCCTATATTGTGAGTCCTACACGGCATAGTGGAAAGATCCCCAAATGAAGTGTCCTAAAGGAGTAGGCTTTCATCCCGGCTATGCCTTCTGCTACCTACTGCACCTTGGCCATATATATAACTTAATACTTCTGGGTCTTAGTTTCCTCTCCTGTAACACAACAGGCTTCAACTAAATCATTTTTCAGCTTTCTGCCAACACTGATATTTGGAAAAAGAAAGGAGGCCTTCCCCTGGCAAGGTCAAGGGCCATTGGCCTTACTGGGCTTTTCACTATTTCTTGGATCCCAACTGATGGGATGCCCTAGCTAAGCCACCTCACTTTCTGGTTACTTGCACTTTGGGATGTACTTGACTCAAAAGTCAAATCTCTTCCTACTTGTTTTAATCCCTTGCAGTGTCCAGCACAGTGCTGAGCAGTTAGATGATGGACACTAAATATGTGATGGTTGATTGCTTACTAAATAGACATTAACAATGGTGAGTCCTGCCTCATGTATCTCTATTAATAGGGACCAAGAATATTCTCTCCTCATATTGAGCTAATCCCATGTCTTCTACCTTGACTTTTTCTGAGCCTCAGTTTTTCCATCTGTATAATGGAGCTCAAGATATTTGAATCACCCCTTCCCAACTCACACCACAGTCACAGGGCCATCTTTAAAACTGCGGGCTTCTTAGCAATGGGAACTTTGATTATTATGAACCATTTGAAGTGTTTTAAGATGCCACCTCCTCACTCATTAGCCAGAGCCAGACCTGCATCATAAGAACTGATGGAGACAAGTAGTGGTTTCCGAAGCAACAGTAACCAGGAGAGAGCCTTGGCAGAAGCCCTTCTTTCAGCTCTGGTCATGGGGGAGCAAGCAGGTCTCCAATAAGCCTTGGCAGCATCCAGAGAGCAGCCAGGAAGTCTGGACAGAGGTTGCAATTATCACCAGGTATTTCGGAAACTCTGGATGACTCTGTGTTTCACCTAGAGGAGGCCAGTGAACTTCAGCTTCAGAACCATCATATTACCCTGAAAGCCCTGGCTTGAACCCCAAGTGGAGAGTGTGGGCTTAGACAAGGCGCTTTTTCTCACCCTGGGGATTAACCAATCTCCTCCTTCACAACACATGGAGGAAGAAGATTCCTTGCAAGAATTATTGCATAATCTGTGTGAGACAGGGAATGAAGGCCTGGAAGAAGGTGGAGACATAAGAGCCATTGCAAAGGAATAAAGCAATCCCAGAGAGGGGTGGGACCTCAGAGGACATTTAGATCAACATGCTGGATGCATGAATCCCATTGTAGTATCCATTCACTGACTTATCAAGCATTGAATCAGCACTTACCATGTGCCAAGCATTGGGCAAGACACTGGGGACACAAAAAGTCTTTGATGTTTGTCCTTCTTTTGGGGGTAAGTCATGTGTACACAGATAAGTCAATACCAAACTTTGGCAAAATAATGCCAGTTTAGCATGGTACATGAAAAGAACTAGGTCTGAAACTGGAACGAAGGGAGGGAGGCTGAGTTCCAATCATAATTTTGTCATTTACTACCCACAGGACCTTTGGGCACAGTCATTTAACCTCTCTGGTCTCAGTTTCCTCCTTTGTAAAACTAGGGGATTGGATTAGACCAGGGGTTCTTAGCCTGGGGCCCAGTAGGGACTGTGGTTGGATTTCAAGGGGGTGGCCTGGGAAATTGGATAGGAGAAAAGTTGCATCTTTGAAATGAAAATTAGCATTTCCTTTAATTATTCAAAATCATGATTCTGAGTTGGGGCCCATGGGCTTCATTGGCCTGCCTGCCCAAGATTCCCAGGACACAAAAAAGGCTAAGAGCCCTGGAGTTCAATGATCTTGGAAACCTCTTCCAGCTCTAATGGTATGATCTTATAATATCAGTCCTAGACCTAGCCAATTTGAAAAAGTCCCCTGTAAGAGAGGACACTTTAGCTGAACCTTGAAGGGAGCTAGAAGAGGATGAGTTCTAGGTCTGAGGTAGGGGGTGGAGATATTCAGCATGCCCACCAAGTGATCATCTAGACCTCAGAACCTCCAGAGGCATCCTTTTCCACTTTGAGCCAGTTTTTTTTTATTAGAAGATATTGTTCGGTGGGCTTCTGAGAGCAGAGCCAAGATAGCAGAGTAGAGGAAGCACTCAAGCAAACTCTCCCAACATTCCCCTCCAAACAACTTTAAAACAATACCTCAGATCAAATTCTGGAGTGGCAGAGTCAACATAAGGTCAAGGTGAGATATTCTTTCAGCTCATGACAAATTAGGAGGTCAGAAGGAGAGATCTCTGACCTGGGGGTGGAGACTGATCCAGAGCCCATATGAATGAAACACCAGTGGTGGCACTTGGTGGTAGCAATAGAAGCAGCAGCAGCTTTGGGAGTTCTCAAGCCAGAGACTATAAGGAGATCTGACAAATGGTCAGAAAGAGATCGCAGGGAACCCCTATGCTAGCATATAGGACTGGACACTGCTTGGCAACTCCATTGCCCATACCCACTTCCAAATCTCAGTTTAAGGGCAGAAAGGAGTACTTTCCATCACAACGGAACAGGAGTCCTGAGGAGTAGTATCAATTGCAATCCCAAGGGAACAAGAGCCTTTCCTTAATAAGGACCAGAGCACAGATCAGAAAAACAGTGACCACACCTCTCCCTAGATCACACACCTTTGAAGCAATAAAAATGTCCAAACCCCCAGAACTAGTTCTGAAAACAGTGGAAAAAAGCCTGAAGCTTGGGACAGTGCCCCGTCTCCCCTACCATGTTAGGAACAGAGCCCAACTTTAAGGTTAAGTTCAAAGTCAAGAAACAGGCTAGAAAAATGATTAAAGAACAAAAAATAACCTAACCAAAAAAAGCTAATATGGTGATTGGGAAGATAAGTCACAAACTCAGAAGAAGACAATGATGTCAAAACAGTTACAAGCAAAGCCTCAAAAGGGAAAAAATGTGATTTGGACACAAGCTCAACAAGAATTCCTGGAAGAGCTAAAAGTAGTGTTTTCCCTATATTCAGTGTGTGCCCCTAAAGTGTAAAGCAATTCAAAGCTTTATTGGTTTCAAACTATGTTATGATTTTGGTGACACCCTGTATTGACACCTTCCACTCTGCAGTTTCCACATCTTGTTCCTGGTTCTGCCCTCTGGGAACAAATAAGGCATCACTGTTCCACATGATAGACCTTCAAATTCTTGAAAAAAATTATGTTCCCCCAATTATTATCATCCCCAAAACCTGTAGCTTCTCCTGTTACTGACAAGGAGATTGTCATTTCCCACTCATCTATCAAGCAGATGGGAAATTCTTAGCTCTTCACCCACCTTCACCCCTCCCTTCCCATCTCATTAATTGTTAAGTCTTATTGAATCTACTTTTATAATATTTCTTGTATCCATTCTCTTTTCTCTACTCATGTGACCATCACCTTATTCAGATCCTCAGTCTCTCTCTTCTGGACTATTTTACTAGCTTCTTTACTGTTATTGTCTCTCTCCAATTTTCCTCTCTCAAATGCTCCACCAGCCACCAAAATCATCTTCTAAGGCAGAAGTTGACCATAATGCTCCCTTCCCCTTCCCTCACAATCCTATAGTGGTTCCCTATTTCCTCACCATCTGTGACCTAGTAGAATGTCTACCCCAAGCACCTGAAGACTTCCCCCAAAGAAATGAGTGGATGACATTAATTTGTTCCAATAGGCATGAAGTTCACTGAAACGGGTGCTATGGCGTACTTAGAGAGTGGTCAGACATCAGAGATGCCAAGGTCATGCACTGCATCCTGGGCCATCATCAGTCATCTTGACTTTTGCCTTGCCCGTGGACTTCAATGACACTGAAAGAGAGTGAGGCTGATGACTTTGTGCCACTCTGTCTCACTTAAATCCAATTCATATGGAAGTCAAGGCATTGCCTGTGGCGATGTCATCAGTCCATTTCAAAAACAAAGGATGAACAACAACAATGATAACAACATTGCCTCCACCTGGTGTTTAAGGCTGTCCAAACCCAACTCCATCCAGTCTTTTCAATCCTATTTCAAATTGTATTCCCTCTCACAGCTGTAGCTTCAAGCCAAAATGGCCCAGACTTAATATTCTGTCTCTCATCCCTGTTATTTTGTGCAAGATATCACCCATTCCTGAAATGTAAGCTCACCTCATCTCTGCCTCTCAGAATCCTTATCTTCCTTTAATGCTAATCTCCAATGTTACCCTCCTCACCACCCTCCCTCCCAACTGTTAGCACTCTTCCTCCTCAAATTATCTTTCATTTACTTATCCATGTACCTGCTGCTTCTCCCCGGTAGAAT
Organism: Vombatus ursinus; assembly: GCF_900497805.2. NCBI lineage: Eukaryota > Metazoa > Chordata > Mammalia > Diprotodontia > Vombatidae > Vombatus > Vombatus ursinus. The sequence goes on along the minus strand of NW_020950172.1, from coordinate 2,835,570 downwards.
GTGAGTTTTTCAAGGGCAGAGGCTGTCTCTTCTGTGTCCTTGTATCCCCGGTGCCTATCACTGGAATAGCGTGCCCAAAGTAGTACCACAATGCTTGTGCCTGGCACATGGTAGGTGCCTAATAAATGCAGGGTAAATAGGATTGCATTTGAGCAGGGTGAGGCAAAAGACAGATAGCAATGACTGAGATGGAGAGGAGGTGGTAAATGAAGAGTCTGGGAGGGGAAAGGGAGGCACATGCCCATTCTTCCTCCTGTTCCTTGGTGTTGATGGCATGAGAGTGGCAGCAATCTATGCTGGCAAGTATGGCAAGTAATAAAGTGTCTTCGGGAGAAATTCAAGTTGCAGAGAGTCCCTGAGGATAGAGGAACATAAAGGAAGGAGGCCTTAAATGACAAAGGCAGCTAAGTTTAGATGGCGCAGTAGAAGATACAGCCTGGGTGGGGATGGGCTTAACTGAGTCAGAAACAAGAATGTGGAACTAGGCAGGATGGGGGAGCAATTCCAGCTCAGGCACCAGTCACCCTCCCTGACTTACTCCTCAGCACAAGTTCGTGGTCATACTCACGGACCTCTAAGATCATCTCCAGTTCAAGATCTCTGATGCCGTGATCCTGCAAATATTGGTTCAGTCATGACATTTAAACAGTGCTTTATAGGTGCACGCCATTTTCAACCCTATTATTTCACCGGATCCTCTTGAGAGGCCTTCACAGCACAAATATGTTCATGTTTTGTTTTGTTTTGTTTTTTGTTTTTTCAGCCAAAGACAAGGTTTATTAGAATATCCTCTATATTAGCCAGACTCTTAAGGAATCTAAGCATTTGTATTGCTAATGCAAGCAGGCCAGATCTTAAGAATCTGAACCTGTGGCTAGATTTTAAGAATCTGAGCACTTTAATGAAGACAAGATGGACCTTAGATACAGAAAGATTGTGGGAGGTATCTAGGAGTGGCCAATTAGTTTGGGGTGAGGAGGGGTCTAAGGAGGATCTGGATGGGAGTGGCCAGCAAGATGGGAAGAACAGAACCAGGGACCAGGACCAGATGGCCAAGGAAGAATGGAGTCTAGATAGGATTAAGGGTGGGAAGTGGCCTGATGCAATCGGAAGTAATAGAATTGGGAGATTGGGCTAGCCAAAATAAAAGGTCAGTCGAGATGATTACAGTCTCAGGCAAATGCCAGGGATTTGGGAAAATGCAAGGATTTTCCTTTTTGGGGTCCAGATCCCAAAGACATGGTCTTTTCCTATTAGAGGTTCAGATCCCATCCCCATCATTCCCCCCTCAAACAAATGTTTCCCAAATTCTTTTGGGTTAAGGGATGAAGGTCTCGGCTTCTGAAATTGTTTCCTGCTGGCAAGGGGTGTAGAGCTGTCCTTGCCTTGAGGAGGTCTCAAAGAGGTTGAGTGGAATGGAGCACAGGCTGCATCCAGGGGATAATGGGGGGATATTGGCTGGTACCCACTGTTTGCTACCAACTGTAGGTGAATGGCCTATAGTC